>NC_066581.1:245901674-246227671 GCF_024323335.1 Lathyrus oleraceus
TTAAATTTCGTTGCGCCTTGGATGGCAATTCTCCTCCAGTGGTATCAGAGCCACTTACGAAACCATGAATCTGATAACTGTTTTTGTTCTGTAATAATATGATTAAAGACAGAATGAATCAAAGGTTAAATTGAGATCGATCAAGTTACATATATGTGATATATGTAATCCTGATGCAAAATACATTATATATGATATAGTGTTCTCGTTTCGTTCATTCAAACCCTCAATGATTGTTTTCCTTTGAGCGATCAATGGTCGTTTGCTTCTTGATCCGACATTAGTATGGTGAAGCAATGACGTGTTGATAAATCATATTGAATTAACAATCGAGATGTGTTTGATGGTCTGAAATTGGTGCATCAGGGTTAGTGACGATACAAGGGTTGTGTTGTCAGAGAGTTATGCGATTGGGGTTTGACTGCACAAGAGTTGTGCGTTCTAAACACTTTTCCGAACAGTGTTAACCGGTTAACGCGTATGGTTAACAGGTTAACGCAATACGAAATAATTTTTTTTTAATTTTCAAACAGTGTTAACCGGTTAACGCATATGGTTAACCGGTTAACACAAGGCGGAAAACAGTTTTCCAAAAAAAAAATCAACAGTGTTAACCGGTTAACGCATATGGTTAACCGGTTAACGCAAGGCAGAAAAGAATTTTCTAAAAGTTTTCAAACAGTGTTAACTGGTTAACGCATATGGTTAACCGGTTAACGCAAGAAAAAATTCACCCGTTCGGCTAGAAAAAGTGCTTTGAAGTATCAAGTGTTGATACGAAAAATGACGTCAATTTTAAATGAATCGTTCATTAAAATTTTCGAGCAGGGGCGCTGCCCCCTTGACCCCTGTCCGCTGAACGGTCAGCGGAACCACCGTCCGCTGACCGGGCAGCGGACCCCCAGCTAACTCTGCGTAGTGTGATCGGTCGTCAAAATTTAATTTGATTTTAATTAATTAAAGGAATTAATAATAATAATAAAAAAAAAGTGTTTATTATTGTCTTGTGGTGATCGGTTATGGCCTTAGTTTTCCTTTATTCTACTTTGGGTTTTTAAAATACGACCTACGTGTCGTGCCTCTCTCTTAATCTCCCAAATGTAACTTCTTTTCTCATCTCACTCCCTCGTATGTAAAACGAGTTTCTTTCATGTAATGTAATGATATGAAGAAAGCAAAGAAGTCAGTGCCAAAGGAGGACAACCTTGAAGATCTTGCTTGGAGAAGCTTAGATCGTTGTAGGTTAGCTTAGGTTCTCTCATTGGCTTGGGAGAACAATTGCGCTAGGGGCCATAACTGTTTCATTATGTATGTATGTATGTTGATGCATGTGAATGTATGTTGATGCATGTGAGAGACGGTTTATATGATAAACAAGCCGGTGAGATCAGAAAAATTACAATTCCCTCAAATTAAATATTAAGTTTATGCTTTCCAAGTTTTAACACTCATCAAGACTAGTAATGGATAATGTAGGTTTCGCCTACGCGAGGTGCATGATCTATATATTAGTAAGGTGCGATGGGATAATTGTAATATCTAACTGTTAAAACAATGGGTCAAACTTAACTAAACAAATTATGAGAATATTATATATGTTTGCTTTCCAAGTTTTAGCACTCATCAAGACTGGTATCGAATAATGTAGGTTTCGCCTACGCGAGGTGCATGTTTTGTATTAGTTAAGGTGCGATAGGATAATTGTAATATCCAACTGCTAAAACGATGAGTCAAACTTGATTATAATTTTCTTATATATGTTTAGAAGCAAGAGTTGGGAATAATCCATATGATGGATTGGAATAAGGAGTTATTCACCCAATTGAAATTTTCGAGAGTTGTATGAGATACAATTGGAAGGAGTTCCTACCTAAATAACCTAGTTTTGTGTAATCCGCCTACGCGGACTTAGAACGAAGTGAAATATGGATCTCGACCCACTAGAAAATCTTCCAACGGGATTTTCCGAATCAGATGATGAGGGTCATTTGTTTTGAGTAAAATAGTGGGAGCATGTTTAATTAAAAGGCCTAATTAAATATGTCAATGATACTTATATTTTTCATTAATCCTTGTGTAGATTACCATGACAGCAAACACCTCTAACAACATCTTGCGATCAATCCTTGATAAGGAAAAATTGTCTGGGACAAATTTTCTGGATTGGCACCGAAACCTGAGGATTGTCCTCAAACATGATAAAAAGCTGTATGTCTTGGAGACACCTGTTCCTGAAGAGGAACCTCCTAGTTCTGCACCTAAGGCAGAAAGAGATGCTTATAAGAAGCATGTTGATGATGCCAATGAAACTGCTTGTCTCATGCTGGCTACCATGAACTCAGAATTGCAAAAGCAACATGAGAACATGCCAGCATTCGATATGATCGAACACCTGAAGGTGCTCTATCAAGAGCAAGCAAGGCATGAGAGGTTTGAAGTTTCAAAAGCCCTTTTTCAAAGCAAGTTAGCTGAGGGAGCCCCTGTAGGTCCCCATGTACTCAAGATGATTGGGTATGTGGAAAACCTTGAGAGATTGGGTTTTCCCCTCGAAAAGGAACTTGCAACTGATTTGATCTTGCAATCGTTGCCAGATGGATTCAGTCAATTTGTCCTAAATTTCAATATGATTGATATGGACAAATCTCTTCCTGAACTGCTCGCCATGTTAAGAACTGCCGAGCAGAATCTGAAGTCAAAAGGGAAGTCCATTCTGATGATCGGAAATGGAAAGAGACAGAACAAAAGGCCCACTAAGCAGGGTGATAAAGGGAAAGGCAAGGAAGTTGCCAAACCCAAACCCACCGTTGCTGCTTTAAAGCCTAGTGGAGGCATAGCAAAAGAAGGCACCTGCTTCCATTGCGGTAAGACCGGACACTGGAAGAGGAACTGCCCAAAGTACCTGGAAGATAAGAAGAATGGAGTAGAGACTTCAACTTCATGTATTTTTGTTATTAATTTATCTACTTCTGCATCATGGGTATTAGATACTGGATGCGGTTCTCACATTTATACAAATGTGCAGGGGCTGAAAAGAAGTAGAGTTTTGGCAAAAGGTGAAGTCGACCTACGAGTTGGCTATGGAGCAAAGGTTGCTGCTTTAGCCGTAGGAACTTTTGTATTGACTTTACCTAGTGGTTTAATAATTCAGTTAGAGAACTGTTATTATGTACCTGCAATTAGCAGGAATATTATTTCCATTGCTTGTTTGGACAAGTTTGGTTTTTCATTTATAATAAAGAATAATTGTTGCTCAATTTATTTGAATGGTATATTCTATGCTACTGCACAAATGAACAATGGACTATATGTCCTTGATCTTGAAATGCCTATTAATAACATTAATACAGAAGGGTGTATCTGAGAGAAGAAATCGAACCCTGTTGGACATGGTCCGATCCATGATGAGTCACACCAATCTTCCAAACTCCTTTTGAGGACATACACCATTGACATCAGCTTACACACTTAACCGTGTTCCATCCAAAAGGTTGAAAAGACACCATATGAGATATGGAGTGGTAAGAGACCACATATGTCTTACATGAAGATTTGGGGTTGCGAAGTTTATGTGAAACGACAAATTTCAACTAAGCTTGAGCCCAAATCTGACAAATGCTTATTTGTGGGGTATCCTAAAGAAACAAGAGGATATTATTTCTACAATCCTTCTGAGGGCAAAATGTTTGTCGCTCGAACTTGAGTTTTCCTAGAAAGGGATTTTATTTCCAAAGGAATCAGTGGGAGGAAAGTAGAACTTGAAGAAATTCAAGAATCACAAAGTATCGATACACCTATGGAGGAATTAGAGCAGGAAACACAAGTAGTTGTGTAAGAGCAACCTACTCAAGTAGAACAAGACCAGTGTAGGTCAGGCAGGATACGTCACCTACATGAGATATATGGATATCTGATCAAGGTGATGTATTACTCATGGATCAAGATGAGCCTATGACCTACTCATGGAATCTTCGTTCTGATGAAACAGTAAAACTGTATGGATTCATCAAGAACGAAGATGAGCCTTATGTCTACAAGAAGGTTAGTGGGAGCATGATCGTATTCCTGGTATTATATGTAGATGACATATTACTCATTGGAATTGATATCCCTACCCTGCAACAAGTAAAGTCTTGGTTGGGGAAATGCTTTTCTATGAAGGACCTAGGTGAAACAGCCTATATATTAGGAATCAGAATCTATAGAGATAGATCACAAAACTGCTTGGCCTAAGTTAGAGTACATACATAGACAAAGTGCTGAGACGCTTTAATATGAATGATTCCAATCTGGTTATGTGTTTTGCTTAAATGGTGGCACTGTGAGCTTGAAAAGTTCAACGCAAGATGCAGTTGTTGATTCTAAAACTGAGGCCGAGTATATTGCTGCCTTAAGTGCAGCAAAGGAAGTTGTTTGGATCAATAAACTTGGCATAGTCCCTAGCATTGTGGATCCCATTGGTCTCTATTATGATAACAATGGTGTTATCGCACAAGCTAAGGAGCCTAGATCTCACCAACGATCCAAACACATACTTAGGCGTTGTACGAAAATATGTAAAGTACCTACACTTGACAATATAGTTGACCCACTGACAAAGCCTCTTGCACAGCAGAAGCATGATGGCCATACTGGATCAATGGGCATACGGGGTATGCCTGATTGGCTCTAGTGCTAGTGGGAGATTGTTGGTGTAAGCCCTAGAGGCTAATACTTTTGGTACTTGTATCGAATTATTTATTAATAATAAAAGGCATTTTATTTATTATGGTTGATTAATAAAGTCCCTAGAATAGATAGTCCGTTTAATGTATTAAGTGTGACTTAATCATGAGAACACATTAAACATAAGGGCACTGTTCTTAAAGTATCCGTAGTCGAGCTTTAATGTGAAGTGGGATAACATTAAAGCATTAAGACTATCATGTTTGTAGACTGATGATCACATCTCATGGATCATGGATAAAGAGTTATCAAGTCTTAAACATAGGTATGAATATTAGGAGTAATATTTATACCGGATTGACCCGCTATGAGAATAATATATAGAAAGTTATGCAAAGTGTCATAAGTTATTCTCATGGTGATAATAGTGTATACCACTCTTCGACCTGAAACCACTATGGATCCTAGATGTAGAGTCGAGTGCTTTATTGATGATCCAACGTTGTCCGTAACTGGATAACCATAAAGACAGTTGATGGGTACTCCACGAAGCATGCTGAGGGACATGAGTGTCCTAGATGGAATTTTCCAATCCTGCGTAACAGGATAAACAATATTGAACTGGACAAGGGTGACACGGTCTATACCTTGTGTTCAATATAGACATAAGGGCAAAGGGGTAATTATACACATAATTATTATCACAGGAGGTTTTGTCAGATCACATGACATTTTCGTGACTTGGGTAGCAGTGATGTGTTGCTAGATACCGCTCACTGTTTATTATGTTAAATGCGTGATTTAATATAATTGCCAACGCCGCGAAAACCTATAGGGTCACACACAAAGGACGGATTGATGAGAGATAGAATAATTAAGGAACATTGTAAGGTACGGTATACTTAAGTAGAATACGAAATATGGTAAGGTACCAAATACTTAAGTGATTTTGACATTTTATGAGATATGGGCCAAAATGCACTTAAGTGGGCTTTTTGGCTTGAAGCCCACACAAGTGATTCTATAAATAGAACCCCTTGGGTAGAAGCATTGTCACTCCACAGTAACTCACTGAGACAGATAACACAACTGAAGAGTTGGAATTTTGTATCTCTCTCACACTCAAAGCCTTCATTCATAACAGCTAGCACTGCGATTGAAGGAATCCGTTCGTGTGGACTGAGTAGAGACATTGTCATCGTTTAACGTTCGTGATCGCCCTGTGGATCTGTATCAAAGGGTTTGATCATTATCAGAGATCTGCACCAAAGGTTTGAATCGCCACAAGAGGTAACGATTCTATCACTGATCATGCTCATTCGTAAGGATCACTAAATGGAGAAATTTTTAAATTCCGCTGCGCCTTGGATGGCAATTCTCCTCCACCATGTTCCCTTATTGACTTTAGATATGAAACCTTCATCCTGCATACATTGATTGGTAATCCAGATCGGAGGCTGCGATCTGATCCCATCAGATCCGTGTGATCCAGATCGAGAGGCTAAGAGAGAGTCAAACTTTGACCATCTCTCTCCATGAACCATTCTTCCCACGTGGGCCTCAGAGAGCCTCTGGGCTTTCTTTCAATGCTTACCACACACCCTAATCAGGAGCCCATTACTTCTATAGTCAAGAATACACCCTCATTGGATTTAATTAATTAAAACTTTTATTTTGTTTTTTTCTATTTCTATTCTATTTTCTAATTACTTCTCCGCCCCCAATGCGTGAGAGTTTTTAAGTGATAAAAACAATAAACAAACAAATATTTTCTACCAGAACTACAGAAATTTGATCCTTCAACGAACTTAAGGGTACGTAGGCATATAGTTGTAAAACTCTAGAGAGTATAGTAATAAAAAACTTCTTAGGTCCTACTTTATTAAATTAGGTTTCAAAACAATTTGTTAATAGACAAATAATTAACCAATATTGATAATAAAGCTAATATCCTTAAGCAAGAATAACTAACCCTAGAACTTAGAGGATGATCCCATTTAGTATAACAGAAGTGAGGGGTGCCTAGTACCTTACTCTCACTTAACCGACTCCCAAACCTAGTCTTTCACCCTTAACCATTAAGTTTTATCATTATTTCCCTATTTATTAAGAACGAATAAAGGATAATGGCGACTCTGTAAATTTACCAGTCGCGATAGTCATGATTCAAGGTATTCCTATATTCACAACTCTTCAATTCCACAAGTATATCAACTCAATGAGCATCATATATTGATTCAAGCTAAAATAAGTAATTCAAAACCTAAAAAATTTCTTACACAAGTTAAGTTTGTCTTCATCAAACAAGCTTTAGCTCACCCTGACTAGTTAAATGCTATGAATAGTGAATATGAAGTGCTTCTTGCCAATCAAACATAGTCCCTAACATCTCTTCTACCTCATAGAAAGCCCGAGGAATGTAAGTGGGTGTTCAAACTAAAAGATAACCCAAATGGAACTATTAACAAATACAAAGCATGCCTTGTAGCAAATGGATTCCATCAACAATTTGGCTTTGATTTCAACGAGACATTTTCACTTGTGGTTAAGCCAACCACTATTCGTCTCATACTTACACTTGCTCTCACGAATAATCGAGAACTTCAGCAGATTGATGTTAAAAACATATTTCTTAATGGCTCATTGCAAGAAAACATTTATGTGACTCAACCACCGAGCTTTGAAAGTTAAGATTCCTCACGTGTATGCAAACCTCACAAGGTGCTTTATAGGATCAAGCAAGCCAATTGTGCATGGTATGAGAATCTTACACATAAGCTAGTGCACTTTGGCTTCATACATAGCAATTGTGATAACTCCTTATTTGTTTACAAACATCAACACATCACTCTTTTTGCTCTCATATATGTGGATGACATTTTGCTCATAGGATCATTGTAACACCCTAAAACACCATGACTCTTATTTAATTAAGTTCGTTAAAATCAAACATTTTTAAACACCAAGGGTGCCACACATCTCTTTAACACAAGTATACTTCTCCAAACTTTTTCAAAAAATAGGCAGTGAATAATATCAACATGTTCAACTGAATAAATCCAAACAGATAGTTCAATACTCAAGCATGAGACAAATAATCCCATAAATCTAAATAAAAAATACAAATAAAAAATGAAACCCGTCTCAGTGTTACATATAAGAGCGACACCGCGGAACTAAACGAAACTAAAAAATGTAAACAAAGAAGAAGGTAATATGCATCATTCTCCAACTCATAGCTAATGCCCTTTACTTGTATCTGCAACATAGGCATAGCAAGCTACGCAATAACATGAAAAAGGTGAGAATAACTTTATAGAAGTTATTAGTGTATTAGTTAACAAGGATAACATACATAAACATCTCGCAATCATACACAAATAACAATAATAAATCATAATGCAAATGTACCAGTGCAATGTACTCCTCATAAAAAAATACATGTGGTACCAAAATTTTGGATATTTGAGTTATTTTACTGAATTATCCATGTTTCTAATTCCTCTCTATAAAATTTCTCTTTGGAGAATGAGACTTTCACTGGCTATCTCTGAGCAATGGACCATGTCACTGGCTCTCTCTGAGCACTGGACCTCGTCACTAGCTCTCTTTAAGCACTGGACCTCTTCGGAATGAAGTCCTACCTATTTCTAATATACATGAATGCATGAACATATAATTCAAATCACAACTCATAATCAATCAACAAATTACAACTCATATCTCGCAATAATGTTCTCTTTGAACGAATTCCTCTTTGGATAAGGTTCCCTCTGAGCCACAATTTGCTAATGCAAGACCAACACGATAGTTCTCGTTGAACTACACAACTTGAAAATAATGTTATATAATTAAATCTCAATAATTATATTAAAAATAACATAGTAAAATTGTATTATTACTCAGTAACTCAAAACACACAACAACTTAATTTTCCTTATCAACTCATAAAATTACTCAAAAATATATTGATAGAGTAATAGTTATATCTCATACTCGCAACTCATCAAAAGGGTAAAATCCTTATCTTTTACTCAACAAAGTTCTCAAATTAACTCTAAACAGCTATACAACAATCTCTACAAGTTAAAAACAACTCTAAAGTGCTCAATAGACAACTCTTGCATGTAAAAATAACTATTATGAACTCTATTGGTTCGCGACCTGACTCAAGTAATAATAAAACAACCCTAAAGTAGAAAATATGACTCTCTAACTTTTCAAAAGGGTAACAAAAAGTCACCGGTTTCGAAATCTCTCAAAACCTCATCTATTGGAAAGCAAACCCGGATGCCAACCCTATTTTTTTTTTTACTTTTTCGACTTTTTATAGAAAAATGATTTTAGGATTTCTCAGGAAAACTTGGGCCATTTGGGATTCTGATTATCCATCACTCAAAAGAAACTATCAATTATACAACACATATAGAGCATATTCAAATTATCAACAAACTATCTTATAAAGGCTACTAACAAATTCAACAATGAAAAAAAAACATGTTGTAAATCATCATAAAAGGCCTTATAGAAATAAATTTTATATAAATAAAATGAATCATGTTTTTAGACCTACTTGTTTCTATTTTAATGCAAAAAGCCATACTTTTAAAGCTTGCTACATAAAAAATTATGGAATTCCTTATGGTGAATATGTATGAGTGAGAAATGGATCAACCCAAGAGGACCCAAATGATATTGAGTATCAAAACACTGTTAATTGTTTTGTAGATACTTTAATATCATATGTTAGTATTTTCAAATCAAGATTGTTCTTTTAAGATACAAGACCATATGATATGGCAGTTCCAAAATTTTCATTGAATGAAAGATATTTTGAAGAAGCATCAATATTGATATCAACTTTGACTTTATATGATAGTATTATGAGGAATATAGGTCATTTTGTGCTTAAATGTATAATTTCCCTTATATTATTATACTCCTTTTCTTTTTGATAATATCAAAAGGGGAGAGAATAGAGATGATTATTTTTGTTATTTTTCATAATACCAACGACATCATAGCATAAATTGCAAAATAAAGGGGGAGATATGAAAGATACACGGGAGATATACAAAATCAAGTGTCAAGCCAAAACTTCTCATCATTGAATTTTTTCATCATAAAAAAGGGGGGAGATTGTGAATAAGATGTTCATCATCATCTTATCATTTATTTTGATGAAGAAAAAAAGGTTTATCTGAGAAGAAAGATAAAAAAGAGAAAAATATTGAAATCAAGTTTTAAAGATTAGTTAAGCTTTGATAATCAGTGGATTAAAGATGAAGCAAAGGTGTAATAATTTAAATAATTTTTTATAGGCATTAGGTGCTCATAACTTCCATCTCATACCTTTTAAAGTTTGTCAAAATATTGTTACATGATTTACTTTTAAAATGGATTTCAACTTAGTCAATTTTCATGTTTTTTACTAGGGAAATCAATTTCTCTTTTGAAGAAATTTTTTTCATTCCTCTCTGCCAAACAGATTTTGAAATAACCATGAAGGGAAATATATTCCTCCCCTTTGGTAAATCAATTTACCCAGTCTTGGTTATACGCGGTATGTATCGACCCACATCCTTATATGTGTCAATACATTTAAGGCATAATATTTATTTTTAAAAGTCCTGCAATATGTATCGACCCATATACTTTTTTTCTCATAAAAAGTCAATTTCTTCACTATGTATCGACCCATAGACTATATGTATCGACCCGTGGGCTTGTTTTTCATGAAAAATCATAATTTTAATTTGTAATGACTTATCTAACCTGATTTTATGTGTCCTATTATAATAATGCACGTTTAGACACGGACGGTAAGATCCAATGTACACAAAATACTAAGTGTCATAGTTTTGAAACCATTCAAAACACATATAAGAGGATAATGCACTTACATACTCCCCCATTTTAATGATGGAAAAACTTACGAAGCATTTGGTGTCTTGATTATAGGTCCCCCTGAATATGTGCATCTTAAGAACTTGTACTTATCACCCTTTGATAATATCAAAAAGTGACAAAGGTACAAGACGTGAGAAGTATCGTTGAAAATTCACAACAACATATAAATCACTCAAAGGCATTACAAAGATAAAATATTCGACTATAACATGAACTTACGTAGAATTGCATCAAATTGAAACAAGGCATAAACATAAATACACAACCAAGTCATACAAAAGAGATGAATTTAATTACAAATTTGTCATAAGAAGGTCACAATAGAACAACATAATAATAAACATAAAAACATGAAAATAGAAATGCATGCAAGTATATATGGAGAACATGATTTAACACTAATAACATAAAAAATACTTCAAATTTGAAGAAACAATATCATGAAATATATATGATGGTGAAATCAAACATGATATCACTATAAGCATATAGATTGAAAAACTCACGGGTAGTCAATGAATTTTTTAGAAGTGAACAAACATGAAATTTATCATACATCACGCAATGTTGGAACATAAACATGCAATCAAATATAAGAGTCATAGATAAGCAATAAAAGAAAACTTAAGAACAAAGAGATAATTTGAGAAGGATATTACCTCATAGGATGAGAGACAAAGGATACACTCATATGAAATAAAACTTTCGAATGAATGTTAAAACAAATGTAAAAAGTGCATGCAACAAAATATATTAAGCAAGATTTGAGATATCGAGAATGCCCAATTCCCATCGAATATTGAAAAACATCTCAGTCGCAAAAGGTTTTGTGAAAATACTAGCAAGGTGGTTTTTGCTATCAGCATGTTCAAAAATGGCATCGCCTTTTTCAACATGGTCGCGAAGGAAATGGTGACGTATCTCAATATGTTTAGTACGACAATGTAGCACTGGATTTTTGGTTAGGTTAATAGAACTAGTGTCATACTCTTAAATTTGCCCTACCCAATATCATCCTCTTAAGCCTTAAACCCTAAGCGTACATCCCATACATATCATATGCATTTGTGCTTGATGACCACAAATATCCATAAGCCCAAGGCATGGATTCATCTACAAAGCCTTAAGATCCTCTAATCATGTTGAGTTGTGCCCAATCCACCTTAACCCCAATCTCATCCTCAAGCATCCCACAAATCTTAGAGGACCACTCAAGACATCTCACTCACTCCCAAAATCCAATTTGGGTGGCGAGTCTCCTTTGAAGAAGCTTCAAGATTCATCTGGTCATCCAAGGACCAAACCCTAAGTCTTGACCCTCATTTGGCTTATACAAGTCTTTATAGACCATGGATATTGATCATGCCATTGGAGACTCCTAAAATCCAAAGTTTGTTCATACCCTATACCCTTTAAACATCTCGATTTAATCCTTACATCTCAAACCCTAATTCATTTGGCTTTGGTTTTTGATGAAACTTGTGGCTCAAGAAACCCTAGCTTGGGGATCCCTTGATCATTGGTATTGCTCATTTTGGACCATCCAATCACCCTAACATTAATTCAAAATTATTTTATGTCCATTACAATCAAAACCCACCATTTAAACATACATCTAATTCATGTTACAAGTAATTGGTTTGTTCATGGTTTTTCAACTTTCCATGACTTGATCCATCCACCAATTTGACCTAAAATCATTCCACAAAGGTCCAAATCTTATTTTACATCATTATATGATCATATGAACTCAAAACATTTATCATTGTGCCTTGGAAATCAAGAAATCACAAAATCCCCAAATTAGGTCATGTTGGTTGGTCACATTTTGGCAAGAATGGCATATGGGAAGTTCCAAACACCATAACTTCCTTATTTTTCAAGATTTTTAAATTAAACTTTGAGCCAAATGTCCTAAATAACCCCTTTTCCAATTTTGTTTCAAGGTCCAAGACCTAATTCAGCGAGGGAGGGGTTCAATTTTGCTACTGTCCAAGTTGCTCCAACATGCCCACCATGCCTTAAAATCATATCATGACCACTACTTTGACACATTTCCATTTTCAAAACCTAAAACCTTTTGACATTGTTCTTTTTTAATTCAATCAAGATCATGGAAAGGAAAAAATGGCCCAAAATTGAGACCAAATGCATGGGCCAAGTTTATTTCGCCTTGGTTCAAACATGGAGGTTCTTCCTGATGTGCAAGACAAACCACTTCAGGCAGATTTTTCAAATCCATTCTCCAAGTCCTCAAACCTTTTCAATCTAATCCCAATGGTACCCAAACACATTGCATATGATATTATGGTGTGATTGAAGGTCAACTTGCAATCCAAAACTCACAAATCAAAAAATTCGATCCCATGTGCAAATTCTGATTTTTTCCCAAAATGGCAAAAGGCAAATTCTGCAGCAGACCATCTCAATGCCTTTGGTTATTCCAAATTAATGCAAGGGACCAAAACCAACTTTTATTTGGTGCAAACAAGCTCAGACCATATCCATTCCATGTTCCCCCAAGTCAATCCTAAGCATGCTTCGAGCCACATGTGGTTTCTGATGAAACCTCCATATTCTCCTTCCAAAACCATCCACACAGCTTCCCTATAAATAGGTGAAGGTGTTCCATCAAAAAAACAAGCTTCAAAGGCCCTAAAACCTCTACTAAACTTTTCACTTCAAGCTTCAAAAACATAACATCGTATTTTGAGTTTCCAAGTGTTTCATCTTCAAACAACCACCCATAAACCTTCACCGACCATCATACAAACTTTCCAAACACCTAACTTCCCTTCCCCAAACCTCACCTGAGTTAAGCCATACCATTGGAAATCCTCCCTTAGCTGTTTCTGATCAGGTAGGTTTCTTCACCGCCATCATCAAAACAAGTTACCATCCCCCTCAAAATGATCCTCTGATGATTTCCCCTAAGTTTCCAGCTTTGATTACTCGGTGTTTAGCATTTAATTTTTAATCTATGTCAAGTTCATCTTTCTGGTTTGTGAGAGATAACTCTACACTCAGAGCCAATCAATGGCTCGTGAGTGTGGAGGATGATTTTATGTTTATGTAATAAGATTCCATGAAAAAATCTGATTGAAATTGCTTATTTCCAAGTTTTGATTTTCAAAAATTTTGAGGTTGAAGACGACACTGAGGTCGTATCTTCGTGTGAGATTCAAAGTCAAACAGAAATCGTGTCTCACTGTGATTGATGGGCTAGTGTGCGAGTTCGTTTTTAAACATTGTTTTAATATTTTATTGTTTCGGTATGGTTGGTTGACACCACCAAGCTTGTGGCCTAGTGGGAGAGGGGGTTGATCCCCCCATGACCCTAAGGTCAGGGGTTCAATCCCCAGCGTGTGCAAACCCTCATTTATTTTTCACTTGTTATTCTTATTATTATTTTTTTCATTTTCCTTCCATTTTGAGTTATTTTTTAACTCTTTCATTTTTATTATTTTGCAAATATGTTGAATATAAACTCTCATTATTTTTGTCTATAGAATTAATTAGTGACTTGTTTTATTTCATTTGAGTTATTTATGGTGGACTTATGGAGTCTTGAACTCATGGACTAATGAAATCTACACAGGTCATAATTTATTTGGTTTAGGGTTGATTAAAACCTTCCATACTTCAAACCTACCATTGAATGACAAAGTGTTCATCCATGGTACTTTGAATCATGATATGTTACCCTTACTTCAAATAACTTGGGTCATTTGACTTATGGATGAAGTCTTACTTGTGCACTTATTAACTTGTGATTTCATCTAATACATTATCATTTCACTTGGTTTATACTGACCCACTGATACATTAATAACATTATATTCATTTGTTTATACCATATGCTAACCCTTATTATCTTGTTAATAATATGCATTGTCCATAACTTAACCTAACTTCACTAACTTTTGATTATTACTAACCCTTTGTTATTATTATCATTGTTATTATCCATTGTTATTTACTTTTATGTCATTTACATTTAAGTACCCATCATCATCATATTCATTGTGTAAACTTCATCATGCACACTTTATCATTTGTCTTTACTTTATTGTTATCATACACTTAAAGACAACAAAAACATGATAAAATTATAAGACCAAAAACAATCCACTTCACTTAATCCACTTGGACTTAGAGGATCCCATACTAGGACCTTTGCTTGGAGGCCTTTCCTATTACTCTTTTGTGATACTTTGTTACAAACTTTAGGTTTCATATGTACTTACATTCCGGTTGTAAGAATGACATTATGATACCACCTTAGGGGGATATGTTTGTAATACCATTATCCTTTGTTTAACTTAGGTCATTTTTGCACACACAAGGCTTTCTCTTGGGCTACCTCACAATGAGACCCTTTATTTTCTTGTTGGTTACCTTGCATTCGTGTTGTATAAGCCAAATTTCTTAATCAAATAAACAAACCCTTGATTCAACGTCAAATGGATTTTTCTTAATCAAATTCAAAACACTTAATAACCACGATTAGTATCATGCGCCACAAGCCTTAAATGGTTGAGAATGAGTGAGAATGGAGCATTAATGTGTAACACCTCAAAATTTGCCCTCCTCTCTTGGGACTAGCATTAACATATTTGCATTTCATTTTAGGACATTAGGCATTTCATATTGCATATCATGTGGTTACATAGTGCAAGCCATCTTCCCAAGTCTTGATCAGGAGAGGAGGAAGTCAAGTGCAAGCTAGGGTTTTACTGATTGATCATTGGCCATCTGAGGATTGGGCTGTGAATTAGGGTTGCATGATTCTCAAGGGTAGTGGTCTTCATCTTGATTAAAGTGGTACATCATCATCATCAGGGTTGGATGTCATCAAGTGGTTGAAGAAGATTCCTTGAGATTAGGGTTTTGACCACTGGTCAACCCTAATCAGCTGCATTGGGCCAATCAGGGTTGGATCAGGAGATGAGGTTTCTGATGGTTATGAGGTTCATTTTGTGATTATATGATGATTATTGAGGCTAGGGTGTCACCCTTGAGCCATTTCAGTTGAAGATTGGGGCTCAGATTGATCTGTGCATTGCCAGATTCATCTGTCAGATGAAAAAGTCAACTGTGGTCAACTGTACATGATCTGATGGATTTGGAGGTGGAAATGAGTTGGATACATTTCATTCATGTTGGAACAAGTGTTGAATGACATCTCAAAGCTTAAAACTGAAGAAAATCAAGTCAGGACAAAAACTGCCAAAAATAGCAAGTGACTTGTAATTGAAGTTTCCAAAAATGGAAAGTTTTGGACTTCAAAGCCACGTGTCCAAGGAAGCTTCAAATGAAAATTTGTTCAACATGAAAGTTGTAGATCTTGCTCTCACCTTTCCAAAAAGTCCAAGAACATGAATTTCTCATTTGTGGTTGGCAAGTTATGGATTGATCTAAGCACAAAAAAGTTGAATTTCAAAGTGGCATAACTCTTGATTCACAAGGCCAATTCATGTGGTTCTTTTTTTGAGCAAACTCCATTTGACATGTACTATCATAATCCATCATCACATTTCATGAAAACTCATCACATAAAAAGTCCATTTTTCAAGTGATTTAATTTTAAAAAGTGGAGGGAAAAAGTGATTTTGAGAAATATTCATGGTTTACACATAATTTCACTTGCATTGGCTTACAAACATCATTTGAAACTTGCTTCAAAACATATTTTTTGAGTAAATTTGAAGGAAAATTCATGCACTATTCACCATGCATTTTCATGCATAGGGTGAAAACTCAATTTGCCAAAACACTCCCTAATTCATTCATTTCATTAACATTTGGCTTAAGTGTGATTAGAGAGTGATTAGTAAAGCATATATATACTCTAATCATAACAGAATTGGGGAGGTTAATCATTTTTTCACCATTTTTGGATCTTGAAACTTTTTCCCTCCAAATTTTCTCTCAATCAAAACTTGAAAATTCTCCACATAGCATAGCATTTTTCTTCCATATTCTGGTTTATTGAGTGTAGTGGAGGCAGAATCAAGCATTGGATCATCAAATTCGAGCAAAATTTGTGTACATTTCAAGCAAACTCATGAAGATGGAAGTGGAAAATTAATCAAGATCTAGTTCGTTTCAAGCTTCAATTCACACATAAAGCTTCAAGTTATCATCTCAGGAGCTGATTTGGATCATTTAAAGCCTTGGATCGTGCACATTTAGGGACTGCTCTTCAAGAGGTTCAGTTTTCGAATCTCTCAATTCTTAATTCCATTAACATGTTTAGATAGAGTTTTTCATGCTGATTAATCTGATATAAAATTCGTGTGAAATGGATAAAAAATGAATGAGTTATGCTTGCTTAAAGTTTGACATGTCAAAATGTTTTTGCTCGGATCTCTTAATCCATGGATTGTTAGGTTTAGATATTGATTGATCTGTAATCTACATTGAAAGAGCTTTCTGTTGATGTATGCATCTCAAAATTCTGGAAAATTTTCTGAACACAGCTCCGCCGTCTTCGCGAAGAAGATGGTGGAAACCACCGCTGGCCATACGCGTATCACTATGCGCCATACGCGTATCACTGTGCGTCATACGCGTATCACTATGCGCCATACGCGTATCACTGAGCCACCACTGGCCATACGCGTATCACTGTGCGCCATACGCGTATCGCCTGCAGCATGTTTTCAAACTTAAAATCCATTTTATTTTTCCCTACAATTTCCATATGCATTGTTTTCCAAACTTCAAAAATTCATAAGTTCTTCATTTTTTGTCCAAATTTGATGAGACTTTTTGCATTATTCTCCTTGTGATGTGTAGTTTTTTATAGTGATTTTTAATATTTTTTTTCACGTGTAGAAAAATAAATTGCCTAGGGTTTTCTCATGTATGTCCATTTTTGATACATTTTGGTAATCGATCCATGAAATGCTCATATCATAAAATAAATTTGTGCCAATTTTTTGTGATGATTCCTGACTGGTTGATGGTCATTTATATGTAAATTTTGTGGATTTTTGATACCTGGCCTTTGAGTTATGATTTTTGGAACATAGGTGTGACAATTTGTGTCACACCTCTTGATGTCAACTTGTGGAATTTAATTGATTGGCCTATACATGTTAGAATTGAATGAAATTTTGCATGGTGAATTGTTGATATGTTAGGATGTTGTATGAATTTTTGTAGAATTTTTCACTGTATTTCCAATTTAATCTGGATTTTTCATTTCTGGTTGTTGAAATTGCAAGCTCCTGTGATACATGTTGGTAGATTGATTGGGAAATTCTCATATTGTATTGTATGGCCATGAAATTTGATATGCATGAACTAGACACATGTTAGGACCTCCCTGTTTTGGTCTCATCCATTTCTTTTTTGTTTTCAATGAGATATGAATTTTTGAAGTGGATGTATGCATTGATGGTGTGAATTGGAGCATGAAATTGTGTCTGTTTTTGTTGATTTTCATTGACATAGTTCCATCTGCCCAATTGAGCTCAAATTTGACATGGTAGACCTTGATTGACCCCTGTTTAGGTGTATTTAATTTGAGATTTTTTTGATGTGTTTTGGCATGGCTTTGAATGCAATACTTCTGTTTGTATATTTGGTGCTTCATTTGAACCAATATGGATTGTTTTGTGCATGAATTGAACTTGATGGATGATATAAACATGAGACCAAGGATGTTTGCTCTTGTTTGATGTTAATTTGATGTTGGATGGTGGATACCTTGCTGTTTTAACTTTTTTCTTGCTTTGGGACCCTAGGCTTGGCCTAGTGGTCTAGTTGCTAATATTTGCTTGATTTTTCAGGATCAAAAAAGCAATGTACATGGAGAATGATACAAGTTGATTTTAATTGATGTTGTGGATGTTTGTACACTAACATAACATTGTTTTGTAGGTGTTGGAGTTTGGGTTTAAGCCTTGAGCTTGCCTTGTGTTGTGTATAGTTTGACTGTTTAACTGTTTGCTGTACAATTTGTCTGATTGAATACTGACTGAGTTTGATTGTTTCCAGGTACTTTAGTTGCTCAGTTCCTTGTGAACCATTGCTTTGCTTTGCTTAAGCAACTTGCATTTGAGGTATAACCTTCTTACTTCATGTAGTCTGGAGACCCGGCTGTTACCGGGCCGGGCAAATTGTCTGAAGTCCTCCTTAAGAGGCAATGCTTGTGTATGTTTATTTTTAAGCCCAAGCAGGAAAAGTCCTTCAAGTAAGGCAATTGGTGGAAGGTAGGGACAAGCAACCTGTCCCCCACTATTCAGTTGAGTCTTCTCCTTGCTCCCATTACATGGTTGTAGCATTGAGATCAAAAGCCCAAGATCTATTGTGTCAGAGTCATCGAGTATAGAAGGGTTCCCCTATTCTGGACCCATGCTCATTTGTCAGCTCTCCCTGGTTAGGGATAAGAGCTGTGAGGTCTGATCCTCACTTCATCCTTTCATCTGCTTCACCTTAGCCTCGTAATGGCAAGGTTAAGAGCAAACACAGCCTGTACAGACGATTGCTTAGGCAGTCAAACCTGATTGATTGAGCCCCCTTGTTTGGCTATAGTGCGTGTTATGTGGATATCTGATTGACATGCTTGTTTGAGATACCTGTTCTCATTTGATGATATATGATTGTATGCTTGTGTGCTAGCTTCTTTCCTGGTTAGGTTAGTTTGCTTATGCAAGTAGGATAGAAAACCGAACTTAGGGTTAACTTTGCATGACAACATTAGGCTCGAGTCTCAGCTCCCTAGTGTCGTGTTTTTCCCTCTGTTTCTGGTTAGGAGAGAGTTTCTCCCCTGTTTAGGGGAACTACATCGCCCTGATCCTCGTGCCAGACGAGGTATGTAGGCAGGTGGTCGTGCGAGACCACTCCGGGCAACCTTTTTCTTTTTGCGTGTGTTTGTTTGTTATCTGATTGTGTTTTGGCTCGGATGCCGACGTAAGCCCAGTGATTGGCTGTCGGGCTCCATGTTTGCCCTTTTGAGTGTGTTTTGGGTTCGGATGCTGACGTAAGCCCAGAATTGGCTGTCGGGCTCCATGTTTGCCCTTTTGAGTGTGTTTTGGTTCGGATGCCGACGTAATTCCATCAATTGGTTGTCGGGCTCCATGTTTGCCACCTTTGCTTGTTTGTATGTTTCGTGTTGTTTGGCGTGCGTAAGCCGAACTACAGTGGCTCTGATTCTTGTTCAGACAAGATATGTAGGCCTAAGGTGCGACGCCTTATCGAGCCCGTTTCTCTTAACCCCACCTGCGCTCCCCGTGTGTGTGTGTGATGCATGTTTAGCAACCTATTCTTATTTCTAGGACGTGGATCCCGTCGAGTACGACGGACGTGAGGGGTGCTAATACCTTCCCCTTGCGTAACCGACTCCCGAACCCATTCTCTTGGTCGCGAGACCATTTCCTTTCCAGGTTTCTCTGAGCGTTTCCTTTCCCTATTTTTGGGATAAATAACGTTTAGTGGCGGCTCTGTGTGTTTTTATTTTTAGGCTCGCCGGTTGATTTTTCGCAGGATGCGACAGCTGGCGACTCTGCTGGGGACGTTCTGATGTAGACCTATGCTGGTCCATCGTCCCTAAGCGAGTCCTTCCTAGCGTTCTAGGATTGGTTTAGGTTGCTTGTTTGTGTTATTTATTGCATTTATTATTCTAACCAGTGTGTATATATATTTGCATTAAATGTTTGCATGCATCATACTATCATGTTGTTGCTGTCCTCTGCAGGTGGTTCTGTTGTGTGGGGTGGGTGTTCTGAGTGGGGCTAAAACCCAGGCCCGAGTATACACCTAGGACTAGTGTGGTCTCACGTTGCCTCTTTCATGTTAAGTCAACATGTGCCTGGCGGCGTGATGTGCCACAAGCCGGACGAGGCTCACTTGATAGTGCTCATCTCTGTGGATATTCCGCTTTGTTTGAGTCACTCCATTTGAGTTGTTGACTCTGGTGACCGATCTTTTCCCGGATTTTTTTGGTTTAGACGATCTTAAGGGAGCTACAATGGCACACCCGAAAGGGCAAACCCATTGAGTATCTCTGCCCGATTGTCGAGACCATTATCCGCCTTAGGATGACTTGATTAGAACTTACCTGTGAGGGGAGGGTTGTTCTGTCAGATGTTTGTTCAGATAGCCTTCAGATGGTGACTTTTGATCTGTGATTCAGAGACATAATTATAAGTCGGATTTATGGTCATTTATTGCTGTGACGCCGGAGTGCTGTCCGTGACTTATCAGTGGGGATCCGTTTATTTCGGATTCCCCGGGCCGAGATATTTTATCAGTGGGGATCCGTTTATTTCGGGTTCCCCGGGCCGATTCAGATAAGGGTGATGTGTCTACTCGGATATGGTTTGGTGATGATGGTGATGATGATGTATCCGTCTTCCGTTTATTTCGGAACCCGTGGGTCAGAATTGGGATTGTACATTCCTCAGATGGTTATGATCAGTTCAGAGCCCAGATTCAATGCAAATGATCAGATGGCTTGGAGGATGGCAACGCATTGCATTCATTCATCAGCATCATTACATTTTGCATTAATTGCATCTAACCCATGTTTACCCATATGCAGGGACACTTTTGATCGAGATTCTGGTTGAGAGATTTTCTGCTCCAATATGAGGACCGGTTTGAAGAACAACATTGCTTACAGTTTCTTTGATCCAGAGATTGGTGTGCTCAAGGATATGATAGCATTGATTACTCCTGACCATGTGGGAATGTTTAGAGAGTCATACGACGGTATTCTGAAGATGGTTTTCAGACTCACTGACTGCGACAGGAGCGCCATCCACACTCTTCTTCAGTTCTATGACCCTGGGTTGAGGTGTTTCGTTTTTCCAGACTATCTGTTGGGACCTCTGATGGAGGATTATGTCAGCATCCTGGGTATTCAGATCCGTGATCAGATTCCTTTTCATGTCACCAGAGCAGAGCCAGATGTCCTTGGAATTTCACGTGCTCTTTATTTGAGTCCGGAAATGGTCAAGGAAGGTTTGAAGGAAAAAGGAAAGCTACCCGGGTTTCATTTGAGTTTCTTGGAGGCCAATGCCAAGGAACATGCTGCTGTGGGTAACTGGAAGACGGTCTGTGCTCTGATTGCTGTGAGCATTTATGGGATTGTGCTGTTTCCTAACCAGAAGAATTTGGTGGACCATAATGCTATCAGATTGTTTATGCAGAGAAACCCTATTCCTACCCTGATTGGAGATGTCTACTATTCAGTGCATAACAGGAATGAGAAGAGGCGTGGGGGTCTGGTCAGATGCTGCTCTCAGTTGCTCTTTAGATGGTTCATGGGGTATTTGCCTTCCCGAGGTGCTTTTGTTCAGATTGACCCTAGTGTCAAGTGGTCCTTCCGATTGATGGGTCTGCGGGATGATGACGTTGCTTGGACTCATAATGGTTTAGCTGGTCAGGACTTCATATGCAGTTGTGGGAGTTTACCTAATATGCCTTTGGTGGGAGTTCAGGGTTGCATTAATTACAACCCGATGCTTCTCCGGAGACAGATGGGGTTTGCTATAGAGGGTCCTCCTCTCGGGCGAGAGATTCAGGAGTCCTTCTATTTCCCGATTGATGGTAACCAGACCAAGCTGAGGCAGGTATTGGACGAATGGCGAGATATCCAGAGGAGGGGTAAGGTTCCTTATGGCAAAGTCAACTGCCGGTATTTTCCACTATTTGAGGATTGGTTGCGAAAGAGGATTGAGTCTACATTTCTACCATTTCCGGGGGGTGATCTTGTGTGTCCTATGATTGAGGGTCCAAGTGCTTCTGTCAGCATGGAGGAATTCCTCGAGATGAAGAGGGCCAGAGATCAGTTGCTTGCAGAGAAAGCTGAATTGGAGAGAAGTGTTGCTCGGTTTCAGGCAGCTAATCAGGAGCTCAAAGTGAAGATGGAAGATCAAGACAAGCGACATGCCTTGGAGACCAAACGCTTTGAGATGGACACAGCCTACTATGGGAAGATCAGCCAGGCTTTAGCATCATCCAACCGGGAGCACGACATCACAAAGGAGAAGCTGTTCAGAGCGTCAAAAATCATTGAAGATGAGAAGAGAAGGCAAATACTTGTCAGAGATCAGAGGGACGACAGAGTCCGAGTCCTCATTGCTGAGTGGGAGACCAAGCTGAAGGTCAAGGAAGCAGAGAATCTGAAGATCATCGCTGAGAGAGATCACTATATGGCAGAGAGAGACCACTACTTCAGGCAGATGAAGATTCATCAGAAGGAAGTGGGGAGACTACAACAGGAGAACACCGAGCTCAGGTTCGCCGCAGAGTTCGCGAGGATGGAAGATGAGATAGGGCCATCTGTGGGACCCTCATCCAGTTAGATCTTTCATTTGTGTTGGATTACCGTCAGGCTTGTTGACGGAATTCACTTGTCTGTATTTCTTTCCTATTCTGGAGGATTGTATTTGATTTTATCTGGTTGATGTATGACTATGGCACTGTTTGTGCACTCTTTGGTTATGTGATGGTTATTTTCAGTCAGTGATTAATCTTCAAGCTTTATTTGCTTTGCCGTATGCACTCACACAAGCACACACATGGTTGGGGGTATCATGCTAAATCACATATCTCCGATCTGCACGATAAAATCAGACGCTGAATATCAGAATATTGATGCCGGATTATTATTTGTCTCAGTGATGCCAGGATCGAGAGACAAAGTGTCCTTCATATGAATAGACACTGCATCCATGCATTGATCATAATGACTGTGCTTTATTTTGCAGGTGTTTGTTATTAACGTGCTTGCTTGTGACAGGAATCATTGCTCGCGCTCGAAGGACAGTACCTCTGCACTCAACTCGCCCTCACCGATATTACACAAGAAGAAACACTCCCAGACTCATGGAGCTTCCCAGTGCTGATATGCTGGAACTGAAGGAGAAAATGAACGAACTGATCAATATAATGCAAGGTTTTGCCATTGGTCAGAAGGCTCTCGCAGATAAGGTTGAGAAACTCGAGCGGGTTTCTGCTGTGAGCAGTGGGGTCAACCTGGATGGAGTCTCCAACCAGGGGCAAGGATCTCGTGATGGTGGGAAGAGGACAACAGTTGGTCTGGTGAATAATGCTGGTGGTGTTGGTGGCCAACCGGGGCAGAATACGAAAGACAACTTTGTGCCTCCGTTTTATGGTTTTGACGAAGATCAGGAGGAAGATAGAGAGGCTGACCAGTTCTCTATGCGAAATGAGCCTTTTGTGCCTTATGACATTTCTCCTCAGAACAAGGAAATTCAGCTGCTGGCTGAGAAGATAAAAGTGCTTGAGAGCTATGCCACGCCTGGGGTGGTAAACATGTCCAACATGGGATTGGTGGAGGGAATTGTGATTCCTCAGAAGTTCAAGGCGCCTGCGTTCGATAAATACAACGGTAGTTCCTGCCCGGAAACTCATCTCCAGGCATTTGTCCGCAAAATCTCAGCATACACCGCGGATCAAAAACTGTGGATGTACTTTTTCCAGGACAGCCTGTCTGGAGGCTCCTTGGAATGGTACACCAAGTTGAGATCGTCCGATATCAAAAGCTGGCAAGATTTGGGAGATGCTTTCTTTAAGCAATACCAATTTAATGCTGATATGGCTCCGAGTCGTACCCAGCTGCAGGGTATGTCTCAAAAGCATAACGAAGGATTCAAGGAGTATGCTCAGCGATGGAGAGAACTGGCTGCGAGGGTGCAACCTCCTCTGGTGGACAGGGAGATGTCGGATTTGTTTATGGGGACCCTGCAGGGGCCGTTTGCAGAACGAATGGTGGGGTGTCCTGTTACCAACTTCTCTGATATCGTGGTAGCTGGAGAAAGAATAGAGAGTTGGTTAAAGCTGGGCAAAATTCAGGGTGCGTCTTCTTCTTCTTCAGGGTCGAAAAAGCCGTTTGGTAACAATGGTGGACAGAGGAAGAAAGAGGGAGATACCAGTGCAGTGTACGCTCAACGCGGACCCAGTAGGGACCGTTACTTCCAGCACAATGCTGCAGTAACAATTCCTGCTGAGTCTCATTCAGCACAACCGCAACAACAACAACAGCAGCAACAGCAACAAAGACAACAACCCTTTCAGCAGAGACAACAAAGGGCTGGTTATCAGATCCGAGGCAGAGCGCAGGATCGTCAATTTGATAGGCCTCCAGTGAGTTATGCTTTCTTGTTTAAGAAGCTGCAGGATTTGGGCCTTGTGCAGACCAGAACTCTGGCACCTTTGAGACCTGATCAAAGGCCAGCCAGTTATGATGAGAATGCTAAATGTGAATTCCACTCGGGTGCGCCCGGGCACAACATTGAGAACTGTAAAGCTTTTAAGCACACAGTTCAAGACCTGGTGGATTCCAAAGCCATTAATTTTGCGCCATCTCCCAATGTCAACGCAAATCCCATGCCTGCGCATGGTCAGAGGGGGGTGAATGCAATTTCTGAGGAAAGTCGAGTTGGGCTATTTGATGTGGATCAGCTGAAGACGCCTTTGGCTGAGGTCAAGAGGCAGTTGTTAAGAAATGGGGTTTACCCGGGCTGCGGGTTTGAGTGTGCTGAGTGCACTATTTCTGCAAATGGTTGTGAGCTTCTGAGGAAGCATGTCCAGGGGCTGATGGACGATGGGGAGATTGTGATCGAGAAGTCTGAAGGGAAGAAGGAGGAGGTCTCCACCATAACCATTTTCTATGACCCGGTTGATTTGTCTAACCTGGTGGAGGAGGCTCCAGTTACCATCACGGTACCTGGGCCGATTCCATACGACAAATAGGATGCCGTGCCATGGCATTATGGGGGAGAGGTATATTGTAATGGTGAGAGGTTGGAAGAACAATCTGCTAGTGAAACCACCGTGCTGAAGGTGGATAATGCCGGTCCCAGCGGTTTCACTCGCAGTGGAAGGTTGTTTGCTCCCGATGCTTTGAGGAGGGGGGAGGAAGAAAAAGATAAAAAGGAAAAGGCCGAGGCTTTAGCCAGGGCAAAGGGGAAGGCTGTGGCAGATAGCGGTAATACTCCTGTGATGACACCGGCGCCTGCGGGGTCGGATAACAAATTTGATGATGAGGCTGAAGAGTTTCTGAGAATCATCAAAAAGTCGGAGTATAAATTGGTGGATCACTTGCAGCAAACACCTTCTAAGATCTCGATTCTTTCACTGCTGTTGAGTTCTGAGGGTCATAGGGAGGCTTTGTTGAAAATATTGAAGAAAGCTTATGTTCCTCAGGAGATCACAATCAACCAATTGGAGACGGTCGTATCCAACGTGCATGCTAGCCATGGGTTGGGCTTTACTGATATGGATTTGACCGTAGATGGAAGGAACCATAATCGGGCGCTACGCATTGCGATGGAATGCAAGGGAGCCGTGCTTTCGCATGTGCTGGTTGATACCGGCTCCTCATTGAATGTGTTGCCAAAGAAGGCCTTGGCGAAGCTGAACTGTGATGGGCTGATTTTGACCCCGACTGATCTGATTGTGCGAGCTTTTGATGGGTCAAAGCGGGCCGTATTTGGGGAGGTGGAATTGCCAGTGAAGATTGGCCCAGAAGTGTTTAAGTCGACCTTCTATGTTATGGACATCCAGCCGGCTTACAGTTGCTTGTTGGGTCGCCCATGGATCCATGCTGCGGGAGCAGTTACATCGACTTTGCACCAAAAGCTGAAATATGTTTGGGGAGGCCAGGTCGTTACTGTTTGCGGAGAGGAGGACATCTTTGTCAGCCACCTGTCTTCTTTCAAATATGTTGAGATGGACGGCGAAATATGGGAGACGCCTAGCCAGTCATTTGAAACTGTTAAGGTGGAGAATGCCCTGTTCGCCAAGCAAGAGGAAGAGAAACCATCCATCGCTTCATACAAGCGGGCTGCTGAGGTGGTCAAGAGCGGTGAGGCTCCTGGTTGGGGCAAAATGATGGAGGTCCCTGAGAAGAAGGACCGTTTTGGGGTTGGATATCAACCAAGCCGAGGCTTGGGACGAGGAAGAGGGGGTCGTACGTCTGTAACTTTCACGAGTGCCGGAATGCTGGATCCGGACCACATCTGCATGATGGGTGAAGATATTGACAGCGACTGTGACATGGACCGATGGATAACGTCGTGCGAACCAGGGATGGAAATCCACAACTGGAAGGCCGAAGAAATCATCCGGGTCACTCTCCTCGAAGAGTAATATTTTTCTTGTTTCTTTCTTATTTGCATGCAAACCATGCGTGTTGCCCGACACGTAATGGTTCATTGTAAGGGCCACTTCATGTCATAATTTGCAATTTTTGCATCATGAATAAAAGGATGTTTTTCAATCAAAAGCGGTGTTCCTTGTTTTTCATTTATTTTTGCAGTTTAAAAATAAAAACAAATAAAAATGGCAATGTTTTTCATTTTGTTTTCCTTTTGCAATTTCTCACACCGGTTCTAAAGCAATGCATGAATCAACATTCATGCAGATGCGATTCTTCTCCGGATCTCATTGATAACAATCCTGTTACACCCTTGTATGACTTCGACAATCCGATCTATCTTGCTGAAGAAGAAGACGAAGAAGATTGTGAACTGCCAGGGGAATTAGCCAGGTTGTTAGAACAAGAGGAGAAGGTGATTCAGCCGCACGAGGAACAGATTGAGGTTGTGAACTTGGGTACCGACGAGGCTAAGAAAGAAGTGAAAATCGGGGCTGCTTTGGAGGAAAGTGTCAAGAGCAGATTGGTAGTGCTGTTGAAAGAGTATGTCGACATCTTTGCCTGGTCTTATCAAGATATGCCAGGGTTGGATACCGATATCGTTGTGCACAAGCTACCGTTGAGAACAGATTGTCCTCCAGTGAAGCAGAAGTTGCGCAGAACTCGACCTGATATGGCGATGAAGATTAAGGAAGAAGTGCAGAAGCAGTGGGATGCTGGTTTCCTTGCTGTCACTAACTATCCGCCATGGGTTGCGAACATTGTGCCAGTCCCGAAGAAGGATGGGAAAGTAAGAATGTGTGTGGACTACCGGGATCTGAATAGAGCTAGTCCGAAAGATGATTTTCCATTACCTCACATTGACGTGTTGGTAGACAATACAACTCAATTCTCGGTGTTTTCTTTCATGGATGGCTTTTCTGGCTATAATCAAATCAAAATGTCGCCAGATGATATGGAGAAAACGACGTTCATTACACCGTGGGGTACCTTTTGTTACAAGGTGATGCCATTTGGTCTCAAGAACGCCGGTGCTACTTATCAGAGAGCCATGGTGACTTTGTTTCATGATATGATTCATCATGAAATTGAATGCTATGTTGATGACTTGATAGCAAAGTCCCAGACAGAAGAGGGGCATTTGGTAGATCTGGCCAAGTTGTTTGACCGGCTGAGACAATTCAGACTGAGGTTGAATCCGAACAAGTGCACTTTCGGAGTGCGGTCCGGTAAATTGCTGGGGTTCATTGTAAGTGAGAAAGGAATTGAGGTTGATCCTGCAAAAGTAAAAGCAATAAAAGAAATGCCTGAACCGAGAACAGAGAAGGAGGTTCGTGGTTTCTTAGGTAGATTGAACTACATTTCACGGTTCATATCTCACTTAACAGCCACGTGCGAACCGATATTCAAATTGTTGAGAAAAGATCAAACGGTTAGGTGGAATGATGATTGCCAAGCGGCGTTTGAAAAAATAAAAGAGTATTTGCAGGAGCCTCCGATTCTGATGCCTCCTGTGGAGGGAAGACCGTTAATTCTGTACCTGACAGTCCTCGAGGGGTCTATGGGGTGTGTATTGGGGCAGCATGACGAGTCTGGTCGAAAAGAGCATGCCATATACTACCTTAGCAAAAAGTTTACCGACTGTGAAACAAGATATTCACTGCTCGAGAAAACTTGTTGTGCTTTGGTCTGGGCTGCTCGCCGATTAAGGCAGTACATGTTGGTTCATACCACTTTATTGATTTCCAAGATGGATCCGATCAAGTACATTTTTGAGAAGCCAGCATTGACCGGGCGGGTTGCGAGGTGGCAAATGATTTTGACAGAATATGATATACAGTATACCTCTCAGAAAGCGATCAAGGGGAGTGTATTGTCTGATTACCTCGCCCAGCAACCCATTGATGATTATCAACCGATGAAGTTTGAATTCCCTGATGAGGACATCATGTTTCTCAAATCGAAAGATTGCGAGGAACCAATCCCGGAGGAGGGGCCTGACCCTGAATCCGAATGGATTCTGATGTTTGATGGGGCCGTTAACGTGAATGGAAGCGGTGTTGGTGCTGTTTTGGTTACGCCGAAAGGATCTCACATTCCTTTTGCTGCCCGGCTAACATTCGAATGTACCAACAACGTAGCTGAATATGAAGCTTGTATCTTGGGTATTGAAGAGGCGATTGATTTGAGGATCAAGAACCTTGTTATATATGGAGATTCAGCTCTAGTTGTGAATCAGGTTAACGGAAAATGGTATACGCATCAATCTCATTTGGTTCCGTATCGAGATTATACGAGGAGATTGTTGACGTTTTTCACCAAGGTGAAGATGCATCATGTGCCCAGAGAGGAGAATCCTTTGGCAGATGCTTTGGCTACTCTGGCTGCCTTGATTAAGGTGCAGAGGTGGAATCAGATCCCCAGTGTGGAGGTTGGACGTCTGGATAGACCGGCTTATGTGTTTGCTGTTGATGCAGCGCCTGATGATGAGAAGCCGTGGTATTATGATATCAAACGCTATCTTGAGACCCAAGAATATCCTGAGGGAGCATCAAAGAAAGATCGAAGGACTCTGCGGAGGTTAGCCATGGTATTCTACCTGAATAAGGATGGGGTTTTGTATAAGAGGAATTTCGATTGGGTCTTGCTCAGATGTGTGGATGATGCAGAAGCAAGCCAATTGATGAAAGAGGTTCATGAGGGATCGTTCGGTACCCATGCCAGTGGGAATGCAATGGTAAAGAAGCTGCTGAGAGCAGGTTATTACTGGATGACAATGGAGGCCCAATGTTTTAATTTCGTGCGGAAGTGCCATAAATGCCAGATTTATGCTGATAAGGTGCACGTGCCTCCAAATCCGTTGAGCTTGATGTCGTCTCCGTGGCCGTTTGCTATGTGGGGCATTGATATGATCGGGAAGATTGAGCCTACAGCTTCGAATGGGCACAGGTTCATATTAGTGGCTATTGATTACTTCACCAAGTGGGTAGAAGCAGCTTCTTATACGAATGTGACGAAGCAGGTTGTAGCCAGATTTCTTAAGAGAGACATCATTTGCCGATACGGGGTTCCCGAGAGAATCATTACTGATAATGGTTCTAATTTGAATAATAAGATGATGGCAGAGTTGTGCCGGGAATTCAAAATTGAGCATCACAATTCTTCTCCCTATCGTCCGAAGATGAATGGGGCGGTTGAGGCAGCCAACAAGAATATTAAGAAGATTGTGCAGAAAATGGTGGTAACCTACAAGGATTGGCATGAGATGTTGCCGTTCGCGTTGCATGGGTATCGAACGTCGGTACGTACATCTACTGGGGCAACTCCTTTCTCATTGGTATATGGAATGGAGGCTGTATCACCCGTTGAGGTTCAGATTCCCTCGTTGAGAGTCCTGATGGACGTGAAGTTGCAAGAGGCTGAATGGGTAAAGACCCGGTATGAAGAGTTGAGCCTAATAGAGGAAAAGAGGCTAGCAGCCATTTGTCATGGGCAGTTGTATCAGCAGCGAATGAAGCGTGCTTTTGACAAGAAGGTGCGACCTCGGGTGTATCATGTGGGTGATATGGTGCTGAAAAGGATCCTTCCTCCTCAAAACGATCGAAGGGGCAAGTGGACGCCGAATTATGAGGGTCCATTCGTGGTCAAGAAGGTTTTCTCTGGTGGAGCCTTGTTGTTGACGACCATGGATGGTGAGGATTTTCCATCCCCTGTGAATGCGGACGCAGTTAAAAAATACTTCGTATAAATTGACCCGCTGGACGAAAAGAACAAAATAGTCCAGGCAAAAATGGGCATCCCGGCGAACCAAAAAACAGAAAGAAAGGTTCGGGCAAAAATTAGGGATATAAATGAAAAATTGTACACCCGGCAAGTCGAAAACCTGAAAAGGCGACTTGGGCAAAAAAGGGTATCCCGGTGGACTGAAAACCCGAAAGGGCGGTTCAGGCAAAAGAGGGATTGAAACGAACAACTGCGTCTAGCATGATCGTTTGCGCTTTGGGTTAAAGCATCATGGATAATACCCGGTAGGGATCAATCGGAATCGTTTTGTTCAGAAGGCAGAAAGCATGGAGAGTCTGAGGACATATGGGGTGTAACTGAGTTGGAACTCGATGAGATCACGGGTTTCACATTGCCATTAGGATAGATTTTTCCTTTTATGCGCAATTACCTCTTTTCAGGAATTGCTTCCTTTGTATTGCTCAATTTGAGCCACACACTTTGCCGATCAATAAAATGCATATTCAGTCAAATAATTTTGTTTTTGTTTTTCATTACCGCTTTGATTGCAAAAACATCCAGATGTTTTTGATAAAGAATCTTGCATTTTAAGACATACAGGTTCCTTCCAATGCATGTTTATAAGATTGAAAGCTTGAAATCTTATTTGGAAGGTTGAGTGACCCAAGTGTTGAAATCTTGACACGCCTGGGGCACGGTTTTATCTGACGATCTGTTTTGCAGGAACTGTTAGATATTTTCATTCACTTGCAGGTTGTGATGTGGAAGCATTGTAATAAATCCCCAGAGAGTTCGCTCAGGAACGAATGAATGAAAGAACGACGAAGTGACGTTGAGACGTACGACGATCCTTGATGATAATCAAGAAGACTCTTCAAAGTCGGAAGATTGGAAAGTATGTAATTCCCCGCAGAGCCCGATCAGGGGCAAAGCAAGTTAGAGAACGGTAGAGGACGACGAGAGACGTCCGATGACCCTTGAAATTAACCAAGAAGACTCTTCAAAGTCGGAAGATTGAAATTTCTATAAGTCCCAGGAGTACGTTCCGTCGAGCACGGAGCGACTTGGAATATAAGATGATGGAGCAGAAAAGGTCCAGACGAGTCTGGGAATTCTCAAAAGTGGAAAGCTGATATGAGTATTGGAGGTAGATACCGTGGTTCGACGAGTCGATGGGTGTTCTATACCAACTTTTCTCATTTCCCGGCTAGGTCCCCAAGCAGAGTCATAGGACTAGCTTCCCAGCGGATTCCAATGTCTGTGGACTTCTCCAGCCGAGTCAGGATGGTTATTCCTGGCGGGTTTACGACGATGTTTCCTCAGCAGCCAGGCCAGAAGGTTGTTATCCCCGAGTGGAGCGGGTCTTTTTCAATGAAATATATCTCCAACAGTGTTCATCCTACCAGTAGATTGAACAAGTTTCCGTAGCGGACGGAGGGATTTCTGCATCCCCAGCTGAGTTGATTCTACCTATGGATTGCATGGGTTGTCCCCAGCGGAGTGGTATGCGGTTCCCTAGCAGGATCAGGATGGTTATCCCCAGCAGGTGATATATTGATGTTTCCCCAGTTGAGCCTGGAGGTTGCTATTCCCCTAGCAGGGCCTATGCGAGTATTTCCCCAGTGAAGTCGGCAAGTATCTGGGAGGGTTTCCCGAAGCGGAGTCAGGATTGATATCCCCAGCAAGTCAAAGACTGTTGTATCCCCACAGAGTGTTGGTGGTGCTTATCCCCAGCAGTTTCTCGAGTGGATTGGGTGCAAAGGAGGTTCTTCCCCAGCAAGGGTTGCCTTATTCCCCGCAGCAGCGTTATTCCCCAGCAGGGTGGAAATCCGAGTGGTGGCGAGTTCTCAGCAGAGTGTCTCGTATTCCCCAGAAGGGTCCCTTGAGGGGGATGTTTTTGTTTTTTATGCATTCATCATGAAAAAATAACATGGCATATTGCATAGAGAAATGAATAATCGCGTGGCATTTCCATGTTTATGGAGCATTACGCAGAAAAAATCAATCATGCATCATTGCAAGCATAAGCTAGTCTCAAGCCGTGGTTACCGTTTGAGAAGTGGTTCTTGCCAGACAGTGAAGGTGTTGCTCCGAGGAGTTTAGCCTCATGGTTTGACCAAAGGTATTTCCCCAGTAGTACGATACTGGGGGAGGTTTCTGTCGTGCGAGACAGATGGTGAAGGTGTTACTCTGAGGAGTCTAGCATCAGAACGGCAGAGCAGCAAGGTTCCCCAATAGTGCGATATTGGAGGAAATGTTTCCGTCGAGCAGAGATGGAGATGAAATCAAAGGACGTTTTGCGATCAGCGCAATTTTCGGGGTTCAAATGGAGAAAAGGAAATGTTGAGGCATTTTCTGGGGTTCAAATGGAGATGGAGTTGAAGATTTTATCCGGGATGAGGTCCTTAGGATTATCTTCTGGTCATGTGTTGCCTTAGACTTTGGCTGAGGCCGATGGAGGTCGTTATAGGTGTCTTCTGAGGAAGAGGTACACATGCTACCTTCCTTTTGTGAAGGTTTACCCTCTGACATGTCGCCCTCAGAGTGGTTTGGTGTTATTTCCGACGTTGCCAGCGGAATTATCACGAGAATGGAGAAAAGGGGATGCTGAGGCATTTTCTGGGGTTCAAATGGAGAAAAGGATATGCTGAGGCATTTTCCTGGGGTTCAAATGGAGAAAGGATATGCTGAGGCATTTTCCGGGGTTCAAATGGAGAAAGGGAGATGTTGCGACATTTTCTGGAGAACGGGGTTCATTCTGGCGATCGAGAGTTATCGTCAGGCGACTGGGGATCAGATTGGAGATCGGGGTTCATTATGTTGGCAAAAAGGAGTGCTGAGGCATTTTCCGGGGTTCAAATGCAGAGGTCCTAGGATCGTTTGCGCAGAGAAAATTTCCGGGGTTCAAGAAAAGCAAAAGAAAAAGAAGAGTTGAGAATCCCGCGCGGATGTGTGGTGTTCAGGCCATGGTTATCCCTGTGTTACCATTTATTTCGGTATCCGGGTCGACGTTGTTCAGAGTTTGTTTCTTCGCCGATGCTGACAGGCGTTGTTAATTATTATCCCATCAGAGTGCAAATTGTTCGTCTGTTCTTGGTATTCAATCACTCTTCATCCTGATCATCCGAAAGCCGAGGCTGTTCGTATCGACAGGTTCACAGTGGATTGAATAGGGGCAGCTGTAACACCTCAAAATTTGCCCTCCTCTCTTGGGACTAGCATTAACATATTTGCATTTCATTTTAGGACATTAGGCATTTCATATTGCATATCATGTGGTTACATAGTGCAAGCCATCTTCCCAAGTCTTGATCAGGAGAGGAGGAAGTCAAGTGCAAGCTAGGGTTTTACTGATTGATCATTGGCCATCTGAGGATTGGGCTGTGAATTAGGGTTGCATGATTCTCAAGGGTAGTGGTCTTCATCTTGATTAAAGTGGTACATCATCATCATCAGGGTTGGATGTCATCAAGTGGTTGAAGAAGATTCCTTGAGATTAGGGTTTTGACCACTGGTCAACCCTAATCAGCTGCATTGGGCCAATCAGGGTTGGATCAGGAGATGAGGTTTCTGATGGTTATGAGGTTCATTTTGTGATTATATGATGATTATTGAGGCTAGGGTGTCACCCTTGAGCCATTTCAGTTGAAGATTGGGGCTCAGATTGATCTGTGCATTGCCAGATTCATCTGTCAGATGAAAAAGTCAACTGTGGTCAACTGTACATGATCTGATGGATTTGGAGGTGGAAATGAGTTGGATACATTTCATTCATGTTGGAACAAGTGTTGAATGACATCTCAAAGCTTAAAACTGAAGAAAATCAAGTCAGGACAAAAACTGCCAAAAATAGCAAGTGACTTGTAATTGAAGTTTCCAAAAATGGAAAGTTTTGGACTTCAAAGCCACGTGTCCAAGGAAGCTTCAAATGAAAATTTGTTCAACATGAAAGTTGTAGATCTTGCTCTCACCTTTCCAAAAAGTCCAAGAACATGAATTTCTCATTTGTGGTTGGCAAGTTATGGATTGATCTAAGCACAAAAAAGTTGAATTTCAAAGTGGCATAACTCTTGATTCACAAGGCCAATTCATGTGGTTCTTTTTTTGAGCAAACTCCATTTGACATGTACTATCATAATCCATCATCACATTTCATGAAAACTCATCACATAAAAAGTCCATTTTTCAAGTGATTTAATTTTAAAAAGTGGAGGGAAAAAGTGATTTTGAGAAATATTCATGGTTTACACATAATTTCACTTGCATTGGCTTACAAACATCATTTGAAACTTGCTTCAAAACATATTTTTTGAGTAAATTTGAAGGAAAATTCATGCACTATTCACCATGCATTTTCATGCATAGGGTGAAAACTCAATTTGCCAAAACACTCCCTAATTCATTCATTTCATTAACATTTGGCTTAAGTGTGATTAGAGAGTGATTAGTAAAGCATATATATACTCTAATCATAACAGAATTGGGGAGGTTAATCATTTTTTCACCATTTTTGGATCTTGAAACTTTTTCCCTCCAAATTTTCTCTCAATCAAAACTTGAAAATTCTCCACATAGCATAGCATTTTTCTTCCATATTCTGGTTTATTGAGTGTAGTGGAGGCAGAATCAAGCATTGGATCATCAAATTCGAGCAAAATTTGTGTACATTTCAAGCAAACTCATGAAGATGGAAGTGGAAAATTAATCAAGATCTAGTTCGTTTCAAGCTTCAATTCACACATAAAGCTTCAAGTTATCATCTCAGGAGCTGATTTGGATCATTTAAAGCCTTGGATCGTGCACATTTAGGGACTGCTCTTCAAGAGGTTCAGTTTTCGAATCTCTCAATTCTTAATTCCATTAACATGTTTAGATAGAGTTTTTCATGCTGATTAATCTGATATAAAATTCGTGTGAAATGGATAAAAAATGAATGAGTTATGCTTGCTTAAAGTTTGACATGTCAAAATGTTTTTGCTCGGATCTCTTAATCCATGGATTGTTAGGTTTAGATATTGATTGATCTGTAATCTACATTGAAAGAGGTTTCTGTTGATGTATGCATCTCAAAATTCTGGAAAATTTTCTGAACACAGCTCCGCCGTCTTCGCGAAGAAGATGGTGGAAACCACCGCTGGCCATACGCGTATCACTATGCGCCATACGCGTATCACTGTGCGTCATACGCGTATCACTATGCGCCATACGCGTATCACTGAGCCACCACTGGCCATACGCGTATCACTGTGCGCCATACGCGTATCGCCTGCAGCATGTTTTCAAACTTAAAATCCATTTTATTTTTCCCTACAATTTCCATATGCATTGTTTTCCAAACTTCAAAAATTCATAAGTTCTTCATTTTTTGTCCAAATTTGATGAGACTTTTTGCATTATTCTCCTTGTGATGTGTAGTTTTTTATAGTGATTTTTAATATTTTTTTTCACGTGTAGAAAAATAAATTGCCTAGGCTTTTCTCATGTATGTCCATTTTTGATACATTTTGGTAATCGATCCATGAAATGCTCATATCATAAAATAAATTTGTGCCAATTTTTTGTGATGATTCCTGACTGGTTGATGGTCATTTATATGTAAATTTTGTGGATTTTTGATACCTGGCCTTTGAGTTATGATTTTTGGAACATAGGTGTGACAATTTGTGTCACACCTCTTGATGTCAACTTGTGGAATTTAATTGATTGGCCTATACATGTTAGAATTGAATGAAATTTTGCATGGTGAATTGTTGATATGTTAGGATGTTGTATGAATTTTTGTAGAATTTTTCACTGTATTTCCAATTTAATCTGGATTTTTCATTTCTGGTTGTTGAAATTGCAAGCTCCTGTGATACATGTTGGTAGATTGATTGGGAAATTCTCATATTGTATTGTATGGCCATGAAATTTGATATGCATGAACTAGACACATGTTAGGACCTCCCTGTTTTGGTCTCATCCATTTCTTTTTTGTTTTCAATGAGATATGAATTTTTGAAGTGGATGTATGCATTGATGGTGTGAATTGGAGCATGAAATTGTGTCTGTTTTTGTTGATTTTCATTGACATGGTTCCATCTGCCCAATTGAGCTCAAATTTGACATGGTAGACCTTGATTGACCCCTGTTTAGGTGTATTTAATTTGAGATTTTTTTGATGTGTTTTGGCATGGCTTTGAATGCAATACTTCTGTTTGTATATTTGGTGCTTCATTTGAACCAATATGGATTGTTTTGTGCATGAATTGAACTTGATGGATGATATAAACATGAGACCAAGGATGTTTGCTCTTGTTTGATGTTAATTTGATGTTGGATGGTGGATACCTTGCTGTTTTAACTTTTTTCTTGCTTTGGGACCCTAGGCTTGGCCTAGTGGTCTAGTTGCTAATATTTGCTTGATTTTTCAGGATCAAAAAAGCAATGTACATGGAGAATGATACAAGTTGATTTTAATTGATGTTGTGGATGTTTGTACACTAACATAACATTGTTTTGTAGGTGTTGGAGTTTGGGTTTAAGCCTTGAGCTTGCCTTGTGTTGTGTATAGTTTGACTGTTTAACTGTTTGCTGTACAATTTGTCTGATTGAATACTGACTGAGTTTGATTGTTTCCAGGTACTTTAGTTGCTCAGTTCCTTGTGAACCATTGCTTTGCTTTGCTTAAGCAACTTGCATTTGAGGTATAACCTTCTTACTTCATGTAGTCTGGAGACCCGGCTGTTACCGGGCCGGGCAAATTGTCTGAAGTCCTCCTTAAGAGGCAATGCTTGTGTATGTTTATTTTTAAGCCCAAGCAGGAAAAGTCCTTCAAGTAAGGCAATTGGTGGAAGGTAGGGACAAGCAACCTGTCCCCCACTATTCAGTTGAGTCTTCTCCTTGCTCCCATTACATGGTTGTAGCATTGAGATCAAAAGCCCAAGATCTATTGTGTCAGAGTCATCGAGTATAGAAGGGTTCCCCTATTCTGGACCCATGCTCATTTGTCAGCTCTCCCTGGTTAGGGATAAGAGCTGTGAGGTCTGATCCTCACTTCATCCTTTCATCTGCTTCACCTTAGCCTCGTAATGGCAAGGTTAAGAGCAAACACAGCCTGTACAGACGATTGCTTAGGCAGTCAAACCTGATTGATTGAGCCCCCTTGTTTGGCTATAGTGCGTGTTATGTGGATATCTGATTGACATGCTTGTTTGAGATACCTGTTCTCATTTGATGATATATGATTGTATGCTTGTGTGCTAGCTTCTTTCCTGGTTAGGTTAGTTTGCTTATGCAAGTAGGATAGAAAACCGAACTTAGGGTTAACTTTGCATGACAACATTAGGCTCGAGTCTCAGCTCCCTAGTGTCGTGTTTTTCCCTCTGTTTCTGGTTAGGAGAGAGTTTCTCCCCTGTTTAGGGGAACTACATCGCCCTGATCCTCGTGCCAGACGAGGTATGTAGGCAGGTGGTCGTGCGAGACCACTCCGGGCAACCTTTTTCTTTTTGCGTGTGTTTGTTTGTTATCTGATTGTGTTTTGGCTCGGATGCCGACGTAAGCCCAGTGATTGGCTGTCGGGCTCCATGTTTGCCCTTTTGAGTGTGTTTTGGGTTCGGATGCTGACGTAAGCCCAGAATTGGCTGTCGGGCTCCATGTTTGCCCTTTTGAGTGTGTTTTGGTTCGGATGCCGACGTAATTCCATCAATTGGTTGTCGGGCTCCATGTTTGCCACCTTTGCTTGTTTGTATGTTTCGTGTTGTTTGGCGTGCGTAAGCCGAACTACAGTGGCTCTGATTCTTGTTCAGACAAGATATGTAGGCCTAAGGTGCGACGCCTTATCGAGCCCGTTTCTCTTAACCCCACCTGCGCTCCCCGTGTGTGTGTGTGATGCATGTTTAGCAACCTATTCTTATTTCTAGGACGTGGATCCCGTCGAGTACGACGGACGTGAGGGGTGCTAATACCTTCCCCTTGCGTAACCGACTCCCGAACCCATTCTCTTGGTCGCGAGACCATTTCCTTTCCAGGTTTCTCTGAGCGTTTCCTTTCCCTATTTTTGGGATAAATAACGTTTAGTGGCGGCTCTGTGTGTTTTTATTTTTAGGCTCGCCGGTTGATTTTTCGCAGGATGCGACATAATGCCCTCACTTTGATTATTTCGGACGCGAGATGCTTGGCCTGTTGTCTAGAATATTCACCTTTACCCCTAGACTTTAGTGCAATCTAATCACAAACTATTTTCATAAACCCTTGTTTAAGGTAAAATCAACACAGCCCATCAAAACTAATTTTTGTGCCTTAGGGCACCCACCCCGAAAACTCTTTTCTCAAAGGTAAAGTCAATCAAACACACAAATATTTTCTACTCCGAACTACGAAGCTCTGATTCCTCATCCTTGATGAGTGATACGTAGGAACAAGGGCCACAATCCTTGGCGAGCACCACAATAATAAAAAATCAAAACCCCTATCTTTCACACGCATATTCTTTTGAAACTAAAACAATAATGAGATAAATCCCCATGAACATAAAAAACCCAAATGGTTCCCAGTGAAGACCATGGACGTGAGGGATGCTAATACCTTCCCCTTGCGTAATTGACTCCCGAACTCAAATCTCGGTTGCGAGATTGATTCCTTATCCTTTTCTAGCGCTTCCCGTGCGCTTATCTTTCTCGATGGTTTTATCGACTATTTCCCCTTGCCTCTTAGATAGAGGCACACAAATAAAATTCGATGGCAACTATTCTATTTTGCCTTCTCTCTTTGATTGAGGAGGCATTCATTAGTTCAAAGTCCCGATTTTCATAATCGCGTTTAACCCCGGTAGTGACAACTAGTATTATCACGAATTATCAAAATACATTGAAGTTTAGTATTTAAGTCAAGTAATTGTTGTTTGAGCCATAAAATTTGAGCACAATAACTCCGGCTACGATGTATTCCGCCTTGGCAGTTGACAAAGAAACATAGACTTGTTTCTTGTTATGCCAACTAACTAAGGAGTTTAAAAATATGTTGCAAGTTCCACTAGTAATTTTCTTATTCGATTTACAACTAGAAAAATCAGAATCAGAGTAACCAACAAAACTACAATTGCTACCTCTGGAAAATCAAAACCCATACTTAGATGTACCATGAAGATATCTAAGGATGCGCTTTACAATTTCTAAATGTGATTCCTTATGAGCGAATTAATATCGAGATCACATGCACACACTAAATATAATGTCATGCCTAGATACAGTAAGATATAAGAGTGATCCAATCATACCTCTATACCTTTTAATGTTAACATCCTTACCATTTTCATCTCTATCCAAGTTTTCGTTTGTGGGCATTGGAGTTTTAATTGACTTTACATCTACCATTCCGAAGCGTTTAAGAAACTCTTGGAAATAATTTGTTTGACAAAAAATGTCCCTTCTTTGAGCTTATAGATTTGAAGTCCAAGAAAGTAATTCAATTCTCCCATTAGACTCATCTCAAATTCACCCTACATAAGCCTAGAAAACTCTTTGACCAATTGCATGATAGTAGAACCAAATATGATGTCATCAACATAAATTTGAACTAGAAGAGAATGTTTTCCTTGACATTTAATGAAAAGTGTTGTATCTACATTCCCTCTAGAGTGTCCTTGATCAAGTAAGAACTTACTAAATCGCTCATACCAAGCCGTAGGGGCTTGTTTGAGACCATACAAAGCTCGTTTTAGTTAAAAACATGATTATGATACTCATGATTTTCAAAACTGGGAGGTTGTAAAACATACACTTCCTCATTTACATAACCATTTAGGAAAGCACTTTTCACGTCCATTTGAAATCTTTGGAGCATGCATAAGCTAGTAAAAGTCATATAACCTTAAGGCAGGCAACCATATCATATGTTTCCTCATAATTTATGCACTCCTCTTGGTTATATTCTTAAGTCATTAGTCGGTCCTTATTCCTAGTTATCGCCCAATTTTCATCTAGTTTATTTCCAAAAACCACTTAGTACCAATGATTTGATGATCTCACGGAAGTGGGACAAGGTCCCACACATAATTTCTTTTAGGCTTAATTGCAATTTTGGACTCCCTATTTTATATTTTTTGGATTTTGGTCCCTCCATTTTAAAAATCACGATTTTGGTCCCTTGTTTAAGTTTTATGTTGGATTTTTGGTCCCTATTTGGAGACTAAAATCCAACCTAAAAACTTAAAAGATGGACCAAAACCGTGGTTTTTAAAATGGGGGATCAAAATAAAAAAACTAAAATAGGGGGACCAAAGTTGAAATTAAGCCTTTCTTTTAAATTGATTTAGCTCATCTTGCACGACTATTAGCCAATATTCATCAATTAAGGCATCGCTTACGTTGTTAGGTTACACTTGTGAAACGAATGCAAAGTGAAAACAAAAATTACATTTTTAAAGTGTGTTGTCATGCCTTTGGTGATGTCTCCAAAAATATTGTCGATTGGATGGTCTTTGGAATACCTCCAAGCCATAGGAAAATCATCCACTTTAGTTGGACTCTCACCCATATCCTTTTTAGGATTGACATCTTCCTCCTCCTCAAGTTTTACCACTTCAGGTTGATCAATTCTTTTTTTTTGTCTGTGAGTGTGTCTTATGAAGACACACATGCATCATGAAAAGAAATACCTTTCCTGGCATTTCTCATATAAGATTCAACAAAAGTAACATGAACATACTCCTCAACAGTAAGTAATCTCTTATTGTACATGATCCAAAAAATAACAAGTGCATTATTTTGCCTTTGTAGTAATAATGAAGAAAGTTCCCCGAATATCAATCTCAAGGACTGGTTGTAAATATTAAGTTCTAATTGTTGTTCAATTAAACAAAAACTAATGTTGGGGTTTTTTGATGCAAATATATAAAAATAATTTCAAATAACATAAATAGTGCTGAGAATGGGTTTGAAAGATAGAGTAATATGCTAAGGAATATGTGTTATTTCTCCCTGTAACAACTCTAAGTCACTATTGCAACAACAAATATCAATTGATTAATATCAGTTCTCAAGGGTGTTTTCTCCTAATGCCTTAGTGAGAAAACCTTTACTAATTCATACCTAATTTCTATGTCCATAGAAATTAACCGGTGAAATTAAGCATTATTATATCGAGAACAATTTGGTTCCTACATGGTATCCCTAGTGCTAGGTAATATCTACTGTAGAATAATCTCATGAAAGCATCAGCAAAGGCGGTCCAACCTAATTGATACTCATATAACAATCCCAATTTTTCTAAAAGAGAAAGCGTTAAGCATATCACAAGAATAAACTAATTATGAAAATAATATTGTTATTGCAACCATAAACTCAAAGTCATTACAAATTCAAATCAGGGACACCCCATAGCATTATGGGGTTTAGCTACTCATAGTATTCAAGTAAATCAAAATATAAAATGTCGACATTACAAGTATTGAAATGAAATTTGATCTTCAATTGCTTCCGCTCATGAAAAATATCGTCTCTCCCAAAACCTTGATTTCTCTAATTCTGAATTGTGTGAATTCTTGCTTCCTAAAAAATGTCATTTATTGTCTGAAATCTCCCATTTTAATAGAAAAATCTTCCTTTCTGCTCAAACAGATTCATAAAAGTCAATCACATCAGTTTTCTAATTGACCAAAATGCCTTTCACTTAAGAATAACAAAAGAAAAGACAAAATTGGATTTTTTGCACGCATGCCTGCTACGACCCATAGTCGGTGCTACGGGTGGCCGTAGCAGGCCATTGTTTCTGATGGTTCTGTCCAAGCCTCATGCTACGGCCCGTAGCAGGTGTTACGGGTGGCCTTAGCAGGTCACTATCTTCTGTGGAATCTGGGCTTATGTCTCAGACCTTCCACTACGACCTGTAGAAGGTGCTACGGGTGGCCGTAGTATGCCTCTGTTTTGGATGAGTTTATTATCTAATTCAGGACTCCCTGCTAAGGCTCGTAGTCGGTGCTAGAGGTGGTTGTAGCAAGCCTACTGGAACATGGGAACATTTTGCCGATTCTTTGCGCTTCTCCTTGGTTTCTACATTTGATAGTACTTACCTACATGTTTGAACCCGAAACGCAGAAAAGGTACACAACCAAAGCGTAAAATGCGAAAAATGGAAATGATACTTAAAAATGACGAAACAATAAAATTAACTATCAGTGAAAGAAATTGACTCAAAAGACCACTAACTAAGAACAAGGTAATACAATTTACCTGGATTTTTGCCGAATAAGTGACATAATATATAGCATAAATGGTGACTGATCAATATACTCTATAAGCTTTGCTTGAGCGAGAGCATCCAATAAAGATACCTTCGTCAGCTTTTGCATCAAATTGACCAAGCCTATGAAGGAGAGTTGCAGTCCAAAACGCAGCGGAAATTAAAATTTCTCCTTTAGAGATCCTTACGAATGGTCATGATCAGTGATAGAATATTTACCTCTTGTGATGATCGAAACCTTTGGTGCAGATCTCTTGTGACGATCAAAACCTTTGATGCAGATCCACGGAACGATCACGAACGTTGAACGATGACAACGTCTCTACTCAGTCCACACGAACGGGTTCCTTCAATCTCAGTGCTAGCTGGTACGAATGAAGACTTTGAGTGAGAGAGAGAGAGTGAGAGAAAACGAAAATAATGCAACCGCAAATTTTTGCTTTTGCACAAGGGTTCTATTTATAGAACCACTTGTGTGGGCTTCAAGCTAAAAGCCCACTTAAGTGTATTTTGGCCCATGTCTTATAATATGCCCAAAATCACTTAAGCCCATGGTACCTTACCATATTTCGTATTCTACTCAAGCACATCGTACCTTACGATGTTCTATAATTCACTTAAGGGCACCGTACCTTACGGTATTCCTTAGTTACCCTATTTCTCATCAATCCGTCCTTTGTGTGTGACCCTGTAGGTTTTCGTGACGTTGGCAATTATATTAAATCACGCATTTAACATAATAAACAGTGAGCGGTATCTAGCAACACATCACTGCTACCTAAGACACTAAAATGTCATGTGATCTGACAAAACCATCTGTGATAATAATTATGTGTATAATTACCCTTTTGCCCTTATGTCTATATTGAACACAAGGCATAGACCGTGTCATCCTTGTCCAGTTCAATATTGGGCCCATAGACATTTATCCTGTTATGCAGGATGGGCAAATTCCATCTAGGTCACTCATGTCCCTCAGCATGCTTTGTGGAGTACCCATCAACTGTCTTTATGGTTATCCAGTTACGGACAATGTTGGATCAGCAATAAAGCACTCGACTCTACATCTAGGGTCCATAGTGGTTTCAGGTCGAAGAGTGGAATACACTATTATCACCATGAGAATAACTTATGACACCTTGCATAACTTTCTATATAGTATTCTCATAGCGGGTCAATCCGGTATAAATATTACTCCTAATATTCATACCTATGTTTAAGACTTGATAACTCTTTATCCATGATCCATGAGATGTGATCATCAGTCTACAAACATAATAGTCTTAATGCTTTAATGTTATCCCACTTCACACTAAAGCTCGACTACAGATACTTTAGGAATAGTGTCCTTATGTTTAATGTGTTCTCATGATTAAGTCACACTTAATACATTAAACGGACTATCTATTCCAGGGACTTTATTAATCAACCATAATAAAGAAAATGCCTTTAAATAATTCGATACAAGTACCAAAAGTATTGGCCTCTAGGGCTTACACCAACAATCTCCCACTAGCACTAGAGCCAATCAGGCATACCCCGTATGCCCATTGATCTAGTATGGCCATCATGCTTCTGCTGTGCAAGAGGCTTTGTCAGTGGGTCAGTCAAGTGTAGGTACTTTACATATTTTCACATCTCCTCTATCTATTATCTCTCGAATGAGATGATAACGCCTAAGTATGTGTTTGGATCGTCGGTGAGATCTAAGCTCCTTAGCTTGTGCGATAGCACCATTGTTATCATAATAGAGACCAATGGGATCCACAATGCTAGGAACCACGCCAAGTTCACTAATGAACTTTTTGATCCAAACAACTTCCTTTTCTGCATTTGAGGCAGCAATATACTCGGCCTCGGTTGTAGAATCATCAACTGTATCTTGCTTTGAACTTTTCAAGCTCACAGCGCCACCATTTCAGCAAAACACATAACCATTGGAATCATTCATATTAAAGCGTCTCAGCACCTTGTCTATGTACTCTGACTTAGGCCAAGCAATTTATGATCTATCTCTATAGATTCTGATTCCTAATATATAGGCTGCTTCACCTAGGTCCATCATATATAAGCATTTCCCCACCCAAGACTTTGCTTGTTGCAGGGTAGGGATATCGTTTCCAATAAGTAATATGTCATCTACATATAATACCAGGAATACGATCATGCTCCCACTAACCTTCTTGTAGACACAAGACTCATCTTCGTTCTTGATGAATCCATATTGTTTTACTGTTTCATCAAAACAAAGATTCCATGAGTAGGTCACAGGCTCATCTTGATCCATGAGTAATACATCACCTTGATCCATATATCTTAGGTAGGTGACGTATCCTGCCTGACCTACGCTGGTATTGTTCTACTTGAGCAGGTTGCTCTTACACAACTACTTGTGTTTCCTGCTCCAATTCCTCCATAGGTGTGTCGATGCTTTGTGATTCTTGAATTTCTTCAAGCTCTACTTTCCTCCCACTGGTTCCTTTGGAAATAAAAAATCTTTTTCTAGGAAAACTCCAGTTCGAGCGACAAACACTTTGCCCTCAGAAGGATTGTAGAAGTAATACCCTTTTGTTTCTTTAGGATACCCCACAAATAAGCATTTGTCAGATTTGGGCTCAGGCTTAGTTGAAATTTGTCGTCTCACATAAATCTCGCAACCCCAAATCTTCATGTAAGACATATGTGGTTTCTTACCACTCCATATCTCGTATGGTGTCTTCTCAACCCTTTTGGATGGAACACGGTTAAGTGTGTAAGCTGTTGTTAATAGTGCATGTCCCCAAATGGAGTTTGGAAGATCAACGTGACTCATCATGGATTTAACTCATTAGGTTTCATCCTTTTAGTATTAATGTTATAAGTTGGCATTATGAGATCAAGGACATATAGTCCGTTGCTCACTTGTGCAGTAGCATAGAATATATCATTCAAATAAATTGAGCAACAATTGTTCTTTATTATAAATGAAAAACCAAACTTGTCCAAACAAGAAATGGAAATAATATTCCTGCTAATTGCAGATACATAATAACAGTTCTCTGACTGAATTATAAAACCACTAGGTAAAGTTAATAAGATCCTACGGCTAAAGTAGCAACCTGTGCTCCATTGCCAACTCGTAGGTCAACTTCACCTTTTGCCAAATCTCTACTCCCTTTCAGCCCCTGCACATTTGTACAAATATGAGAACCGCATCCAGTATCTAATACCCATGATGCAGAAGTAGATGAATTAATAACAAAAATACCTGAAGATGAAGTCTCTACTCCATTCTTCTTATCTTCCAGGTACTTTGGGCAGTTTCTCTTCCAGTGTCCGGTCTTACCGCAATGGAAGCAGGTGCCTTCTTTTGCTATGCCCCCATTAGGCTTCAAAGCATCAACGGTGGATTTGGGTTTGGCAACTTCCTTGCCCTTCCCTTTATCACCATGCTTAGTGGGCCTTTTGTTCTGTCTCTTTCCATTTCCGATCATCATAATGGACTTCCCTTTTGACTTCAGATTCTGCTCGGCAGTTCTTAACATGGCGAGCAGTTCAAGAAGAGATTTGTCCATATTATTCATATTGAAATTTAGGACAAATTGACTGAATCCATCTGGCAACGATTGCAAGATCAAATCAGTTGCAAGTTCCTTTTCGAGGGGAAAACCCAATCTCTCAAGGTTTTCCACATACCCAATCATCTTGAGTACATGGGGACCTACAGGGGCTCCCTCGGCTAACTTGCTTTGAAAAAGGGCTTTTGAAACTTCAAACCTCTCATGCCTTGCTTGCTCTTGATAGAGCAGCTTCAGGTGTTCAATCATATCGAACGCTGACATGTTCTCATGTTGCTTTTGCAATTCTGAGTTCATGGTGGCCAGCATGAGACAAGCAGTTTCATTGGCATCATCGACATGCTTCTTATAAGCATCTCTTTCTGCCTTAGGTGCAGAACTAGGAGGTTCCTCTTCAGGAATAGGTGTCTCCAAGACATACAGCTTTTTATCATGTTTGAGGACAATCCTCAGGTTTCGGTGCCAATCCAGAAAATTTGTCCCAGACAATTTTTCCTTGTCAAGGATTGATCGCAAGATGTTGTTAGAGGTGTTTGCTGTCATGCTTATCTACATAAGGATTAAGAAAATATAAGTATCATTGACATATTTAATTAGGCCTTTAATCAAATATGCTCCCACTATTTTACTCAAAACAAATGACCCTCATCATTTGATTCGGAAAATCCCGTTGGAAGATTTTCTAGTGGGTCGAGATCCATATTTCACTTCGTTCTAAGTCCGCGTAGGCGGATTACACAAAACTAGGTTATTTAGGTAGGAACTCCTTCCAATTGTATCTCATACAACTCTCGAAAATTTCAGTTGGGTGAATAACTCCTTATTCCAATCCATCATATGGATTATTCCCAACTCTTGCTTCTAAAACATATATGATATTATTATAATTAAGTTTGACCCATTGTCTTAGCAGTTGGATATTACAATTATCCCATCACACCTTACTAATATAGAACATGCACCTCGCTTTGGCGAAACCTACATTATCCGATACTAGTCTTGATGAGTGTTAAAACTTGGAAAGCAAACATATATAATATCATCATAATTTGTTTAGTTAAGTTTGACCCATTGTTTTAGCAGTTGGATATTACAATTATCCCATCGCACCTTACTAATATAGAACATGCACCTCGCTTTGGCGAAACCTACATTATCCGATACTAGTCTTGATGAGTGCTAAAACTTGGAAAGCATAAACTTAATATTTTAGTTTGAGGGAATTGCAATTGTTATGATCTCACCGGCTTATTTATCATATAAATCGTCTCTCACATGCATCAACATACATATACAATGAAACAGTTATGGCCCCTAGCGCAATTGTTCTCCCAAGCCAATGAGAGAACCTAAGCTAACTGTAACACCTCAAAATTTGCCCTCCTCTCTTGGGACTAACATTAACATATTGCATTTCATTTTAGGTCATTAGGCATTTCATATTGCATATCATGTGGTTACATTGTGCAAGCCATCTTCCCAAGTCTTGATCAGAAGAAGAGGAAGTTAGAGAGTGCAAGCCTAGGGTTTATTGACTGATCATGGGCCATTTGAGGATTGGGCTGTGAATTAGGGTTTTATGATTCCCAAGGGTATTGGTATTCATATGGATTGAATTGATACATCATCATCATCATGGTTGGATGTCATCAGAAGATTGAAGAAGATTCCTTGAGATTAGGGTTCTGACCACTGGTCAACCCTAATCAGTTGTATTGGGCCAATCAGGGCTGGATCAGGAGATGAGGTTTATGATGGTTATGGGGTTCATTGTGTGATTATATGGTGCTTATTGGGGCTAGGGTTTCACCCTTGAGCCATTTCAGTTGAAGATTGGGGTTCAATTTGATCTATGCATTGCCAAATTCATCTGTCAGTTGAAAAGTCAACTGTGGTCAACTGTACATGATCTGATGGATTTGGAGGTGGAAATGAGTTGGATACACTTCATTCATGTTGGAACAAGTGTTATATGACATCTCAAAGCTTAAGAATGAAGAAAATCAAGTCAGGACAAAAACTGCCAGAAATAGAAAGTGACTTGTAATTGAAGTTTCCAAAAATGGAAAGTTTTTGACCTCAAAGCCACGTGTCCAAGGAAGCTTCAAATGAAAAATTGTTCAACATGAAAGTTGTAGATCTTGTTCTCACATTTCCAAAAAGTCCAAGAACTTGAAAATCCAATGTATGGTTGGAAAGTTATGGCTCAGTGAATTTCAAAAATGACCCGTAATCAGGAGGCCATAATTACCACATACTTTGTCCAAATTGCAAGTTCTTTATATGCACAAACTCCATTTGACATGTACTTTGAGGGTGCATCATTGGATTTGTTCAAAAATGGCCAAGGAAAAAAGTCACTTTTCAACTGGACAGCTGAATTGGACCAGGGGCAAAATTGTCCAACTCTCAAAATAATTGGAATTTTTGAATGGGACTTTTTCCAACACCTCAGGAATGGCATTTTGAGCTTGTTTGAATCATCACTTTGTGGCCAAAGCATATGGTTTGAGTTTTGGTTTGAAAAATGAAATGGTGAAAATGGACAATTACCATACACATGTGAATTTGAGATTTACACCACCAATGGGAATGGGACAAGTTGCATTGGTTCACATGTGTCATTTAGAGTTTGCATGAGCTGTCAACAGGTGTCAATGTGTTGTCATGTGGAAGTTACAATTATGCCCTCACTTGTTAATAACCAATTTCACTTAACATTTCCAAATTGCTAATTATGTGATTAGAGCTTGGATTAAGTGCACATATATATTCATAATCACTTCCTAATCATAACAGAAAAACACATTTCCCCAAGTTGGATCTAGAAACCTCTCATTCTCTCAAGATTTCATCAAGAACTCAACACTTTCAATTCCAAAATTCTCCACAAATTCTCAACCAAACTTCGAATTTCTTTTTGATCTGAACTCCTTGCGTCATCCTCTAGAACTGTTTGTGGTATTTGGAATGGAAAAGGCATTGAATCGCGACTGCATCTTCAAGAGTCATCAATGGTGAAAGTTGATTTGGAGCAATAGGAGCAAGATCAAGTGAATCCAAGCTTTGCCTCGCCTTTCCTCATGTTCATGCTGCATCTGTTTCGCATCAAGACAGCCTGAAAGTTCCAATTTCCACACTGCCATATCCAAGTGAGTGAAATTCGAAACTCATGTTTTGCTCAATAATCATATGCTTTCGAAAGTGCGTAGTATGTAGATCATCATGATAGTTTTAGAATTGCAAATGATTGACTAGGTAGGAAGAAATCGTGATTCGAAATTATGAACTCAAACCCTAAATGCTTCGATCTGTTCGATTTAGGAACTTTTAGGTCTTAATAATATGATATTTGTGTTCCTCACATTGAGACGGTTCAAACGGATATAGCCATGTCCATTTTCATTAACTTTTGATGTTCCTCGTGATTTTCATTTTCTGGAAAAGTTCTGTGTGGAAGATGATGATACAGGGCGTTTTGATCCAAAATCCTGTTTGAATTTTCAAACTGGGAGTTTCCCGCTCCCGCCATGTGATAATTACAAACATGCCATCATGCTTTTTAATTAATTCATTTAATTTATAAAAAATTATAAAGACCTTAAAAAATTAATAAAAAATAGCAAAAAAATCCTAAAAATATGGCAATTTTTTCTATGACTTTGTTGACTTGTCTAGATGATTTTTGACCTATTGGTCAAAGTTGTGCTTGGTAATAATATTATTTGGCCTAGGGTTTTTCCACATGTGTGCATTTTTGCTACATTTTGCCAATTGATGCATGAAATGCTCATATCATAAAATAAATTCTTGCCAATTTTTGTGATGATTCTTGACTGGATGAGGTTTGTTTCCATGTAAATTTCATGCATTTTTGATACCTGGTCATGTAGTTGTGAATTTTAGAACTTAGGTGTGACAATTTGTGTCACACCTCTTGATGTCAACTTGTTGAATTTATTTGATTGACTTGTGCTTGCTGGATTAATGTGAAACTTTGCATGATGTTTGATTAACATGTTGATATGCTGTATGAATTTTTGTGGAATTTTTCATTGCATTTTCTAATTGATTGTGAATTTTCATTTCTGGTGATCATTTGTGCAAGCTCATGTGACCTAGGTTGGTAGATTGATTGAGAAATCCTCATATGGTACTGTATGATCATGAAATTTGATATGCATGTAATAGACACATAATGTGACATCCCTGTTTTGGTCTCATCCATTTCTTTATTGTTTTCATTGAGTTATGAATTTTTGATGTGGATGTAGGCATTGATGTTGTGGTTTGAAGCATGAAATTGTGACTGTTTTTGTTGGTTTTCATTGACATGGTTCCATTTGCCCAATGGAGCTCAAATTTGACATGGTAGACCTTGATTGCCCCCTGTTTAGGTGTAATTTATTTGATAATTTTTAGATTTGTTTTGATGTGGATTTGAATGCAATAATTCTGTTTGTATGCTTGGTGCCTCATTTGGATTAGTTTGCCTTATTTTGTGCATAGCATGAACATGATGAATGATATAAACATGAGACCAATGGTGTTTGCTCTTGTTTGACTTTAATTTGAGTTTGGTTGGTGGATACCTTGCTGTTTAAGATTTTTTATTGCCTTTGGACCCTAGGCTTAGCCTAGTGGTCTAGTTGTTAATGTTTGCTTGATTTTTCAGGATCAAAAGCATAATGCACATGGAGAATGGTCCAAATCAATTTTGATTGATGTTGTTGATGTTTGTACACTAACATAGCATTGTTTGTAGGTGTTGAAGCTTGGGCTTAAGCCTTGAGCTTGCCTTGTGTTGTGCATAGTTTGTTTAAGCTGGTTAACTGTTTATTGTTTACAGTTTGTCTGATTGAGTACTGACTGAGTTTGATTGTTTCCAGGTACTTTAGTTGCTCAGTTCCTTGTGAACTATTGCTTTGCTTTGCTTTGCTTAAGCAACTTGCATAGAGGTATAACCTTCTTACTTCATGTAGTCTGGAGACCCGGCTGTTACCGGGCCGGGCAAATAAATGTCTGAAGTCCTCCTTAAGAGGCAATGATTGTGGTTGTTTATTTTTAAGCCCAAGCAGGAAAAGCCCTTCAAAGAAGGCAATTGGTGGAAGTTAGGGACAAGCAGTCTGTCCCCCACTATTCAGTTGAGTCTTCTCCTTGCTCCCATTACATGGTTGTAGCATTGAGATCAAAAGCCCAAGATCTGTGCAGTGCACAATCGAGTCTGAGTCACTGAGTATAGAAGGGTTCCCCTATTCTGGACCCATGCTCATTTGTCAGCTCTCCCTGGTTAGGGATAAGAGCTGTGAGGTCTGATCCTCACTTCATCCTTTCATCTGCTTCACCTTAGCCTCGTAATGGCAAGGTTAAGAGCAAACACAGCCCGTACAGACGACTTGCTGAGGCAGTCAAACCTGATTGATTGAGCCCCCTTGTTTGGCTATAGTGCGTGTTATGTGGATATCTGATTGACATGCTTGTTTGAGATACCTGTTCTCATTTGATGATATATGATTGTATGCTTGTGTGCTAGCTTCTTTCCTGGTTAGGTTAGTTTGCTTGTGCAAGTAGGATAGAAAACCGAACTTAGGGTTAACGATGCATGACAACATTAGGCTCGAGTCTCAGCTCCCTAGTTGTGTATCTTTCCCCGGTTTCTGGTTAGCAATTTAGTCTCTTTCAGGGGAACTACATCGCCCTGATCCTCGTTCCAGACGAGGTATGTAGGCAGGTGGTCGTGCGAGACCACTCCGGGCAACCTTTTTCTTTTTTGCGTGTGTATACTTGTTATCTGATTATATGTTTGGGTTCGGATGCCGACGTAAGCCCAGTGATTGGCAGTCGGTGATAACACGAAATTATATCGCTTTTTAAGACTTAATTCAATTAAATTATTTTATCATTTACACTAATTTATCCCATTTTATCAGATATTATGCAGTATTTCTCTTCTATTTTTATCAGGTACCCATTTTGAAGCAAAAGTGAAAAAGGGAAGAAAAGGAGGTGTAAAAAGCAACAAAAAGGAGAGAAAAGGAACCAAAGGCCAAAGCCCAGCCCAAAGCGCACAAGTCACCAATGCTGTGCCTGTGACGGACGTCACAGGACGCGTGACGAGCGTCACGCGAAGGAGCCTTGTGACGGACGTCACACATAGCGTGACGAGCGTCACGCAACCCCACTACCTTTGTGGCGCAAGTATCGCCCTCAGAAGGACTTGAAGAATAACGTTAAGGAATTGGTCTCCTATATGCACGCCGTGGATATAGCCACGCTGAAGAAGGAGAGAAACGGAATGCTGCTACCAAGGCTATTATAAATAGCCGTCTCACAAACCAAAAGTTACACACAGTTTTTGCACGCTCAGTTTTGCGGAAGCTCTGCCAAATTTATTTTTTTTCACGCCTTTGCTTATTTTTCTTCCTTTCCAGCATCGTCCATTTTATTTATTTTATTTTGCAAGCTTTGTTTTCTTTTTTTTCCTTGCAATTTATTTTCTCCCGTTCTTAGCTTTTAGATATTTTTCGCGTAGTAGTTTCTACACCGGAAACTACTGGGCAACTTTATACCGGATTTAACCTTACGTTATATTCGAGTTTTTTTATTTCCTTGACTTAATTTACTGTTTAATTGAAGAATCGAAGAACAAATCCTACCGGCTTGTGGTGGAGTGTTCAAGACCATTGTATTACGCATTCAGGTTCTTTAATTGTTATTTAATTTTTATGCTTTATTCTATTGTTTATTTGCATTGCCTGCCTGAAATGAGTCTGTGTATGCATGATATTAATTATTATTTAGTAAGCATGTCTGGCTAATTTGCCTAGGTATCGGTATGTAAAGTAAGCAGAAAGAGGGATCAAAACTAAGTCGGTCTATTCAAACTTAAAATTAGAATCAATCTTTTTACGGTCTTAACTTACAGGTTTAATAACAAGATTTTTTACAAAGGTAAAAGACATAAAGAAGTTGAAACCAACAGAGCGAGAGTTTGAGGTTTTAACTGGACAGTGTAAGTTAGTCATTAAATCTATCTCAGGGCGAGAGCAAGTTTTAGAATTAATTAAATTCTGACCTTTTTCCAAAAAGTATTTTTAAAGATTGAATGTGAGGACGAGAGTTAAGCATTTAGATTTAATTGTATAACCTAAGTCAACAGAGCGAAAGTTTGAGATAAGGGTGTTTAAAACGGTCAGTATTTTCTTAAAAAGAGTTTCTGCAACTTTATTGTTTTCAAAATATGATTTTTGACTTAATTATAAGTGACAGCAACATTAACATAAGATCATGGTTTCTTCAACAGAGCGAGAGTTTGAGATAAAACCTTTAACCAATAAAGTTAGTCGAAACGATTTATTTTAAAACCGAGAGACCGACAAGGAATTGATTCCCTAGTTTTGACGAACCACATACCGATATCCGTTTTATTAATATTTAATCTAGATATTAGTTTAGCTCTTAGCTCCCTTTTCCCCAAACAATCAAACATTTTCACCTTAGATTTACGTAGTAACCTTAGATAACGGTACATCGATTCATAAGTCCCTGTGGGATCGATATCTTTTAAAACTACGCGATAGAACTGTGCACTTGCAGTTTGTATCCCATTCTCGACTCGCACAGTCGAGCGATCAAGTTTTTGGCGCCGTTGCCGGGGACTTTTATTCAATCGATATCGTAACTCTTCCGTTACGCTGTAGAGACTAAGGTTTCTTTTTCCTTCTATTCTTTCTTTCGTTGATTTGTATGCCACGCACTCGCTCTCAAGGCGAACCGCTCTATTTACGAATCAACGATATCGAACTATATCTCCGAGTCTTACGACGAATTCGGGAATATCGTGCTGAAAACAATCTCCCTCCTATAAACCTTCCTGATATCAAAAACATTTTTCCTTCTTTAACCGAGATGGCAGAACCAGCTCGTGCTCTTAGAGATTACGCCGCTCCATCGCAAGATGAACCGCATTCAAGTATTGCTCCGCCCGCAATCGAAGCAAACAACTTTGAACTTAAACCTTCACTGCTGCAGGCTGTGCAACAGAACCAATTCTCTGGAAATCTTACCGAAGATCCAAACCTTCATTTATCCGTATTTGTTCAATATGCTGATACTGTTAAAGCTAATGGTGTCACTTCAGAGGCAATTCGACTTCGTCTTTTTCCTTTCTCATTAAGAGATAGCGCTAGAAGATGGCTTCAATCTCTACCTTCCAACTCAGTCACCACATGGAACGAGTTGAAGAAAGTTTTCCTTGCCCGATATTTTCCGCCAAGCAAAACAGCTATGTTAAGAGCCCAGATAAACGGATTTAAACAGAAAGACAACGAGTCTCTTTTCGAAGCATGGGAAAGATACAAAGACATGATGAGACTTTGCCCACACCATGGTTTGGAAGACTGGTTAGTAATTCACACATTTTATAATGGTCTCTTATACAATACAAGGTTAACAATAGACGCCGCTGCAGGTGGTGCATTAATGAACAAACCTTATGCTGATGCTTACCAGCTTATCGAGAGCATGGCCCAAAACCACTATCAGTGGGGAACCGAACGAACAACAGTGGAAAAACCTCAACCGAAAACTGGCATGTACGAGATAAGTAACCTTGATCACGTCAATGCAAAAGTGGATGCTTTGGTCCAGAAGATTGAAAGTTTAAATGTATCACCACCAACCGCCGTGGTTGCTATAGCTCAGAATTGCGAGGTCTGTGGAATCCAAGGCCACACTCCTGCGGAATGTCAACTCTTGACTGGAATCCAAACAGAGCAAGTAAACTATGCTCAAGGAAGCCCCTATTCGAATACCTATAACCCAAATTGGAAGAATCATCCAAACTTTTCATATAAGAGTAATAATGCTTTATACGCACCTGGACAGTCTCCGAATCAAACCCCATCTATACCTCCGGGGTACCAGAAACCAAATCCTAACAATAATACCCCTAGAAAATCCAACTTGGAAATCATGATGGAAAACTTTATAGCTTCCCAACAACAAACCAATAAAGATTTCTTAAACCAGAACATACACACTGGCGAACAACTTAAACAACTAGCAAGCAAAGTAGATGCCTTGGCTACCCATAACAAAATGTTAGAAACCCAAATATCTCAAGTAGCTCAACAACAAGCACCTACTGCTGCACCAACTGGTACATTCCCTGGACAGCCCCAACCTAATCCGAGAAGCCAAGCTCATGCAATTATATTAAGAAGTGGAACGGAAGTGGAAGGACCGTCTGATCCAAGGATAGAAAACCAAAGCCCTAAGAAATCTACTGAGGAAAGTGAACCTAAGGAAAAGGAAGAGAGTAATAAGGATACCCTAGAAAAGAAGGAACCTTATGTACCTCCACCACCTTACAAACCACCTATACCTTACCCTCAAAGGCTTGTTAAAACCAAAGATGTAGGTCAATTTAGAAAATTTGTTGATCTCCTTAAGCAATTAAACGTTACAATTCCATTTACCGAAGCTATTACGCAGATGCCCTCATATGCTAAATTCTTAAAAGAAATTCTTTCTAATAAAAGGAAACTTGAGGATAGTGAAACCGTTACACTCCCTGCCGAATGTAGCGCTATAATCCAAAACATGCCCCCTAAACTCAAGGATCCAGGTAGCTTCTCTATACCCTGTCACATAGGAAAATTTGTCATCGACAAAGCCTTATGCGATTTAGGAGCCGGAATTAGCGTTATGCCTTTATCCATATGTAAGAGACTGGAAATGGGAGAATTAAGACCGACCAAGATGTCTGTACAACTAGCAGATCGTTCCATCAAATATCCTGTAGGAATCCTTGAGAACGTTCCCGTACGCATAGGTCAGTTTTACATCCCCACTGACTTCACAATTATGGATATTAGAGAAGATGATACTACACCTATTATACTAGGAAGACCATTCTTAGCAACTGCCGGTGCAATCATAGACGTAAAACGAGGAAGACTCACCTTCGAAGTAGGTGAAGAGAAAATTGAATTCATTCTTTCCAAATTCTTGAAAGCACCTGCAATAGAAGATACATGTTACTTCATGGATATCATCGATGAATGCATAAAAGAAGCAGAGTCAGGAGAAGACAAATCATCAGACTATCTTTTAGAAGACAAATCTAAACAATGCTTAGCAATAACACCAGATCCTACGCAGTGTCTTAACAAACCAACCCCTGATTTGAAAACACTTCCCAAAAATCTGAGATATGAATTCCTAGACTTAGAACTTGAACGACCTGTGATAGTCAATGCAGATCTAGGAAGACTCGAAACAGAAAAACTCCTACATATCTTAAGAAAATATCCAACCGCACTAGGATACCACATAACCGATCTTAAAGGAATAAGCCCTTCTATTTGTATGCATCGCATCATGTTAGAAGAAGACGGTAAAACCTCTAGGGAACACCAGAGAAGACTAAATCCGATCCTAAGTGAGGTAGTAAAGAAAGAAATAACCAAGTTATTAGAAGCAGGTATTATATATCCTATATCTGATAGCAAATGGGTCAGTCCCGTACACGTTGTACCAAAGAAAGGAGGCATAACCGTTATTGAAAACGAAAAAGGAGAAACTATAACTAAACGAATCGAATCGGGATGGAGAATGTGCATTGATTATAGGAAACTAAACAAAGCAACCCGAAAAGATCATTTCCCTTTACCATTCATTGACCAAATGTTAGAACGACTAGCTAAACATTCACATTTCTGTTATTTGGACGGTTATTCAGGCTTCTTTCAAATACCAATTCACCCTGATGACCAAGAAAAGACAACATTCACATGCCCTTTTGGTACCTTCGCGTATAGACGAATGCCGTTTGGTCTGTGTAATGCCCCTGCAACTTTTCAAAGATGCATGATGGCAATTTTCGCCGACTTTCTCGAAAACATCATGGAAGTATTCATGGATGACTTTTCTGTATACGGACAAAGTTTCGAAGAATGTCTTGAAAACCTGGAAAGAGTTCTTGAACGATGTGTAAAAGTAAACTTAGTACTTAATTGGGAAAAGTGCCACTTTATGGTACAAGAAGGAATTGTTTTAGGACACATCATCTCGAACAGAGGAATTGAAGTAGACAAAGCCAAAATAGAGGTAATCGAAAATCTTCAACCCCCAAGAACCGTGAGAGAAGTACGAAGCTTTTTAGGACACGCCGGTTTCTACCGACGATTCATCAAAGACTTCTCTAAGATAACTAAACCTTTAACCGGACTATTAATGAAAGATGCTGAATTCATATTCGACGATAACTGTTTAAAAGCATTTCAAACTCTTAAACAAGCATTGATCTCCGCACCCATTATGCAGACACCGGACTGGAATGAACCATTCGAAATAATGTGCGATGCCAGTGATTATGCTGTAGGTGCTGTTTTAGGACAAAGAAAGGATAAAAAGCTTCATGTTATATATTACGCTAGCAGAACCCTGGATGAAGCACAGATGAATTATACCACAACCGAGAAAGAACTCCTAGCAGTAGTATTTGCGCTAGATAAATTTCGTTCTTACTTGGTAGGAGCCAAAATAATAGTTTACACTGATCACGCTGCTATCAGGTACCTTCTAACAAAAAAGGATGCTAAACCTAGACTCCTAAGATGGAGCTTGTTACTACAAGAATTCGACTTAGAAATCAAGGACAAGAAAGGAACTGAGAACGTAGTAGCAGACCACCTCTCTAGACTTGAGAACCTTGAACCAGAAAGAACATCCATTAATGATGATTTCTCGTATGACAAACTCATAGCTACTTTGGAAGAGAACAACTCCGACATGCAAGTAGAAACCACCTTAGCTATATCTGCCATACCATGGTACGCTGATCTAGTCAATTATTTAGCTGCCGGAATAGTTCCACCTACTTTATCTTACCAGCAGAAGAAAAGATTCTTCCATGACATAAAACACTATTACTGGGATGATCCCTTACTTTTCAAAAGAGGTCCCGATGGTATTTTCCGTCGATGTGTACCCGAAGAAGAGGTAGAAAATATAATCCAACACTGTCACTCCGCGCCTTATGGTGGACACACAAGTACATCCAAGACCTGTTCTAAAATCCTACAAGCTGGCTTTTATTGGCCAACTATATGGAAGGACGTACATGCGGCTATTAAGGAGTGTGACAGATGTCAACGCACGGGAAACATATCTAGACGTGACGAGATGCCACAAAAAGGTATTTTGGAAGTAGAGATTTTTGACGTGTGGGGAATAGACTTCATGGGACCGTTTCCATCCTCCTTCGGTAACAAGTACATACTCGTGGCGGTTGACTACGTATCAAAGTGGATCGAAGCTATAGCTTCTCCAACTAATGACACCCGAGTAGTAACTAGACTCTTTAAAAATATAATATTTCCGAGATTTGGCATCCCAAGGATAGTAGTCAGTGATGGTGGATCGCACTTTATATCCAAGGTACTCGAAAAACTACTACTTAAATATGGAGTGAGACATAGGATAGCAACACCTTACCACCCTCAAACCAGTGGACAAGTGGAAGTATCTAACAGAGAAATCAAGCAAATATTAGAAAAAACGGTCGCCACTTCAAGGAAAGATTGGTCATTGAAATTACCAGAAGCTTTATGGGCATACCGAACTGCTTATAAAACTCCCATAGGGACGACCCCATTTAAGCTCATTTATGGAAAATCCTGTCACCTCCCGGTAGAATTAGAACACAAAGCCTATTGGGCTATTAGAAATTTAAATTTGAATTATAAAACCGCCGGTGAAAAGAGAATCCTTGACATAAACGAACTAGAGGAACTCAGAAGAGACGCCTATGAAAATGCCAAAATCTATAAAGAAAGAACAAAACAATGGCATGATAAGCGTATATCAAGGAAAATCTTCAAGCAAGGCGACGCAGTACTCTTATTTAACTCCAGACTAAAATTATTCCCGGGAAAACTACGATCCAGATGGTCAGGACCTTTCCATATCACTAAAATCTTTCCCAGTGGAGCGGTAGAAATTAAAGGACAATCTACAGAACCGTTCACCGTAAACGGGCAACGTCTGAAACATTATCACTATGCGGAAACCAACGAGGATTCGCAAATTCTACACTTAGACGAAACGCCCCCAGGACTCATAGACTATATTTAACAGTTTCTTTGTCGAGCTTGCGACATTTAAACAAAGCGCTTAGTGGGAGACAACCCACAAATTAATCTGTTATTTTATTATTTTATTATTATTATCATTTCTCTATTCTTCTCTTAATTATTCTTTTAATTTCTATTTAGTATTCATTATTGATTTATTCAAAAAGAAAAAAAATATATCTATATATTATAATAATAATTCTATTCTTCTTTCGGCATTTGGCCAAATCCTGACTTAAACTCATGTTTTCTTTTCTCTAGTTAACACTAACCAGATGGGACATTCTGACCGTATGGGTATCAAGTTCAGAGGAATGGCTCAGAAACGAAGGTTTGAAGAACTAGCCACTAGGGAGATGCTACCTAGTTTATATGCTGATGATTGGGCTATGACTGCCCTTGGACTGAGACAGAGTGTCCTGTTTTTGCTGAATCAGATAGGATGGGAGACCTCCCCTATCCTGAGACCTTTCACCACCTACCGGAGGCTCACACTAGAATTCCTTAGTTCATTAATCTATCTACCTAGCCATGGAAAAGGAATTACCAGAGGTTTTATCCAGTTCAGAATGTTCAATATGGAGTACCAATTTAATACTAGAGACTTCACCAACCTTTTGGGTTTTCCTACCTCCTTTGATACATTCACTATAAGCCAGGAAGAACTTCTTGAATATAGAGAGCTTGAACACTTTTGGGGTAAGCTGACTGGAAATGATGAGCCCGAAGAACATGAGTTTCTCTCTGGAAACATACATAACCCGGCTTTTCGCTATTTCCATAAGATCCTGACCCACACTTTATTTGGGAAGAAGCCAAATAGTACTTCAGTTTCACGTGATGAACTCTTCATCATATTTTGTGCTTCCCAGAACCGTCCAGTAAACGGTGCTACTTTTATGTTAGCTAATTTGGACCACCTTATCCAGGATGAGAGAGCACCCATTAGAATAGGCGGCCTGATAACTATGATAGGTAATGCTATTGGACTACGTCAGCCTATGCTTGACCTGAACCCTTTTTGTGGCATTACCACTATGAGTATACCTTTCCTCTTCAACACTATGTTTATAGCAAACATAGGGTCTGATGAGTTTGAGCTTGTTATTGATAACCAGGTTCTCTGCCTATTCACCCTGCCCGATCCTAGGACTAGTGTTCATAACCAAAGGAACTGGCTCTATAACCTGAATGAAACCCCAACTCCTGCTGGATCCACTGAATCCATCCAGGATTATGAGATTTGTGATGACTATGAGCACTATATTGACCATACCTCTCTTGCTGAATCTGACCCTCAGACTCCATCCGGCTACCATGATATTGATCCTCCTCCTCAGCCTGTCCTGACCGAAGAATCAGCCATGCCTGATCTCCGACATCATATGCCAGGAACAGATATTAAAACCGTCATTGAAGCCTTGATGTCAGAACAAAACGCCCTCAGGGAAGATTTCCACAGCTTGAGACTTGCAGTCCTAGAACACATGAGCAGCACGGCAAGTCAGTTACGTATGTTACGGCATCATGTTAACTCTTTTACTCCTCCGGCCAGAGATCCGAAGATAGATGGAATTTAGTTATTTCTTCATTCTAAGTTATTTAGTTTTAGGCTAGATTTTTTCATTAATGTTATTTGAATTCATGTTTATTTCTATTTCATTTTATTATTTTCCCTTCCTGTAATACATTATGATCCTTTTTATTGAAGCTGTTTAGTTAATTTATTTTGCAATGCCTATTATGCTCTACGGTTATTACTTATTATTATTATTATACAAAGCAAGTAAGCATGCATACTAAATTAAGCTAAAGACTAAAACGTTCATAAGCAGAATAAAATATTTAATTACGCTACCAAGTGATTCTGTGAAGCGCTACTAAGCCTTTCCAAAAGGAAGTGTGACGAGCGTCACACCACCCGTGACGGGCGGCACACTTAGTGCCTGTTACGAGCGTCACAGCCTTGTGACGAGCGTAACGCCTCTCAGATATGTGAACGTTAGGGAGCCGTTGGAGACGAACGTTACACCCCCCACCTTTTTACATTCCCCATTCATTTTTCATTTACCACAATTAATTACTTTTCAACCACTCTTTCTTTTCACCTCCCACATTTTACCTATAAATACCCTCCAAACTTCCTTCTTTCACCACAAACAACTCTCTCATATCAAATATACACTTCTTTTCCTTTCCAAATCACTCATTCAAAAATCCATCACAATGGCGGGAAGTCAAAACTTCGGAAATATCATCTTCCGATCCGGAGATGACAACTATCAGCAAGAGCAATTCGAGCGCTTCCAACAGCGAGGCGTCGCTCCCACCAGGTACCCCGATTTAACTTGTTTACAACAATTGGGCTTACTCCACGGTATCGAGTGGATGCTCCGTAGAGCCGATTTAACCTTCCTTTGCACCCATAACCAACCCACCTATCCTTCCCTAACCTTAGAATTCCTAAGCTCTTACGACTACACCACTCCCGCCGGTGAAGGTGAATTCCTAACCGGTACAGCAACCTTCCGTATGTTTAACACCGAGTACTCTCTAACCCAACGCCAATTGAGTGCCATGCTACAATTTCCCACAGAAGGTCTGCTCCATGCCAGAATTCCCCCAACCTCAAACTGGAACACAGTTCTAGTTTTCGACCTTTTTAAGAAAATTTCCGGTATAAATACCAACAACTGGGAAGAACTCCTTCTCTCCCACATCCATAACCCCACCATCCGTTATTTTCTCCGTATCCTGCAAAACACACTCTTTGGAAGACCAAACAACAGTAAGGTCAACTCAAAAGAACTCTTTTTCCTCCAGTGCGTTTTCGAATCGGATACTACGGTAAACGCCGCCTCTTTTCTCCTTCATCATATCCGCACCTTATGTGCTAGAGGCCGGCAACCATTCATAATTGGCGGATTAATAACCTCCATAGCACTTGGCCTGAACCTAGGGGATAAACTCCAAACTTTAGAATCCCTTCCACCCCTGTCTATGGATATCGGCTATTGTCGCTCCAGCCGCCTGATTAAAAACAGAGTAGGCGGAGGCTATTATCTGATGGTGAACAACCAAGCAGTCCCAAGTGTTGTGCTACCCAATACCACCCTAACCGATGTCACAAACCCGAACCGCCACCTCTACGATCTTAGCGCTCCTGAAACCACCGAGCCTTCACAAACAAACCAACAAACAGATGAGTTTGAAGAAATGGAACAAGGCGATCATCCGCCAGAACAACCGTCAGTCCCGCTCAACCCTTCCAGTAATGCAGCCGGCCCATCCTCCCAACGTCGTCGACGACGAAGGCCTGCGACCAACGATGACATTATGGATGCTATCGATGGAATGCAGGCACAGAATACAGAGATGATGCAGATGATGCGTCAAATGCAACAGCAACAGGATGCTCGGAATGCCATAACCGACCAGCGGTTTACTGAGTTGTTTAGCAGATTCGACAGCTTAGACATACGTCAAAGATCACCAGGACCAAGAACCAGAGGTGGAAGGCAGCCTTAGTTGTATTTTTTTCTTTTTCCTTTCCATTTTGTATTTCTTTCCCTTCAAACATCGAGGACTATGTTTAGTTCAAGTATGGGGGGGAAATTATTCTTTCCATTCCCATCTTTGTTTCAAGTTTGTACTCTCCCTTTTCATTGTTATTTCCTTATAAAAACAAAATTTTTTTTTTTTTTAAGTTAAGTCCTGAATGTGAAAAAGTTTCTATTATCTATTTCCCTCAACTTTCTTGAGCCATAACAAAAATTTTAACACACCCAATAAGTATAAAGGTCGCCTACTTTATAAAATTTGAGTGAAATCAAAACAAAATCATTACCATAACAACGCTCTGAGAACCTCAATATGTTAGATCAGGATAAGTACCTATCATACCGATTCCTCGAACTTTTAGTTCTATGGCAACCCCAAGTAGTTTATACAGAAGTCAGCACCATCTTAATAGCAAACTACGTGGAGAGCCGATGAATATAAGTGAATGATCCCCAAAGTAACCTAAGATAATTAAATTAGGAGACCCTTACCGGATCATTTAATCTAAAGGTTGCAAATCATGCAAAAGCACAATACGAAAGATCCATTATGAATTGGTTCAGTAGGAATCTGGTACTGAACTTGGTAGGGCGGACTACGGTTCGATCCCCCGCAATTTGCAATGGACTGAATAATGAAGTTATCCGACTTATGTACCAGAACTTCTAGCTAAAAGCGGATCATAGACACTAACCGGTTACTCCACTATGTGCGCGAAAGGATAAAGGGCTTAATGTGATTTCGCTAGAATGAAAACGGGCAAAATAAGACTAAAGGAACCAGGATAGCTATCATAGGGTACTTGAACTGATTGGCATAAGGTAGGGTTATCCAAGTTGTAACGGTAGTTGTTGATGTCAAGATTTAACTCAAATCCTCCTAAACAAAAACCCATTGGCAACCTAGTACGAATTGATGTGTGCTTTAAAATTTCATCCGGCTAAAACTTTTAACAAGTTCTATACTGAATTTTGCTTGAGGACAAGCAAAGATTTAAGTATGGGGGAGTTTGATAACACGAAATTATATCGCTTTTTAAGACTTAATTCAATTAAATTATTTTATCATTTACACTAATTTATCCCATTTTATCAGATATTATGCAGTATTTCTCTTCTATTTTTATCAGGTACCCATTTTGAAGCAAAAGTGAAAAAGGGAAGAAAAGGAGGTGTAAAAAGCAACAAAAAGGAGAGAAAAGGAACCAAAGGCCAAAGCCCAGCCCAAAGCGCACAAGTCACCAATGTTGTGCCTGTGACGGACGTCACAGGACGCGTGACGAGCGTCACGCGAAGGAGCCTTGTGACGGACGTCACACATAGCGTGACGAGCGTCACGCAACCCCACTACCTTTGTGGCGCAAGTATCGCCCTCAGAAGGACTTGAAGAATAACGTTAAGGAATTGGTCTCCTATATGCACGCCGTGGATATAGCCACGCTGAAGAAGGAGAGAAACGGAATGCTGCTACCAAGGCTATTATAAATAGCCGTCTCACAAACCAAAAGTTACACACAGTTTTTGCACGCTCAGTTTTGCGGAAGCTCTGCCAAATTTATTTTTTTTCACGCCTTTGCTTATTTTTCTTCCTTTCCAGCATCGTCCATTTTATTTATTTTATTTTGCAAGCTTTGTTTTCTTTTTTTTCCTTGCAATTTATTTTCTCCCGTTCTTAGCTTTTAGATATTTTTCGCGTAGTAGTTTCTACACCGGAAACTACTGGGCAACTTTATACCGGATTTAACCTTACGTTATATTCGAGTTTTTTTATTTCCTTGACTTAATTTACTGTTTAATTGAAGAATCGAAGAACAAATCCTACCGGCTTGTGGTGGAGTGTTCAAGACCATTGTATTACGCATTCAGGTTCTTTAATTGTTATTTAATTTTTATGCTTTATTCTATTGTTTATTTGCATTGCCTGCCTGAAATGAGTCTGTGTATGCATGATATTAATTATTATTTAGTAAGCATGTCTGGCTAATTTGCCTAGGTATCGGTATGTAAAGTAAGCAGAAAGAGGGATCAAAACTAAGTCGGTCTATTCAAACTTAAAATTAGAATCAATCTTTTTACGGTCTTAACTTACAGGTTTAATAACAAGATTTTTTACAAAGGTAAAAGACATAAAGAAGTTGAAACCAACAGAGCGAGAGTTTGAGGTTTTAACTGGACAGTGTAAGTTAGTCATTAAATCTATCTCAGGGCGAGAGCAAGTTTTAGAATTAATTAAATTCTGACCTTTTTCCAAAAAGTATTTTTAAAGATTGAATGTGAGGACGAGAGTTAAGCATTTAGATTTAATTGTATAACCTAAGTCAACAGAGCGAAAGTTTGAGATAAGGGTGTTTAAAACGGTCAGTATTTTCTTAAAAAGAGTTTCTGCAACTTTATTGTTTTCAAAATATGATTTTTGACTTAATTATAAGTGACAGCAACATTAACATAAGATCATGGTTTCTTCAACAGAGCGAGAGTTTGAGATAAAACCTTTAACCAATAAAGTTAGTCGAAACGATTTATTTTAAAACCGAGAGACCGACAAGGAATTGATTCCCTAGTTTTGACGAACCACATACCGATATCCGTTTTATTAATATTTAATCTAGATATTAGTTTAGCTCTTAGCTCCCTTTTCCCCAAACAATCAAACATTTTCACCTTAGATTTACGTAGTAACCTTAGATAACGGTACATCGATTCATAAGTCCCTGTGGGATCGATATCTTTTAAAACTACGCGATAGAACTGTGCACTTGCAGTTTGTATCCCATTCTCGACTCGCACAGTCGAGCGATCAGTCGGGCTCCACGTTTGCCCTTTTGAGTGTGTTTTGGTTCGGATGCCGACGTAAGCCCAGTGATTGGCTGTCGGGCTCCATGTTTGCCACCCTTGCTTGTTTGTATGTTTTGTGTTGTTTGGCGTGCGTAAGCCGAACTACAGTGGCTCTGATTCTTGTTCCAGACAAGATATGTAGGCATAAGGTGCGATACCTTATCGAGCTCGTTCCTCCTAACCCCACCTGTGTTCCCCGTGTGTGTGTGTGATGTTTAGCAACCTTTTCTTTATTCTAGGACGTGGATCCCGTCGAGTACGACGGACGTGAGGGGTGCTAATACCTTCCCCTTGCGTAACCGACTCCCGAACCCTTTCTCTCTGGTCGCGAGACCATGTCTTTCCAGGTTTCTCTGAGCGTTTCCTTTCCCTATCTTGGGATAAATAACGTTTAGTGGCGGCTCTGTGTGTGTTTTATTTTTTAGGCTCGCCGGTTGATTTTTCGCAGGATGCGACACTAACCTAATAACGATCTAAGCTTCTCCAAGCAAGATCTTCAAGGTTGTCCTCCTTAAATATTGAATTCTTCTCTAAGCTTCTCCAAGCAAGATCTTCAAGGTTGTCCTCCTTTGATATTGAAATCTTCTCTTTCTTTGTGACATTGTCTTTTTCTCTTTCTTCATAACATTACATTCCAGAAGAAACTCGTTTTACATACAAGGGTTTGAGATGAGAAAATAAGTTACATTAAGAGATCAAAAGGAGAGGCACGACACGCAGGTCGTATTTAAAAAAACCTAAAACAAAGTAAAGGAAGACTAAGGCCATAACTGATCACCACAAGGCAATAATAATAAACACATTGTTATTATTAAATTTTAATTCCTTTAATTAATTAAAACCAAATTAAATTTCGGCGACCGATCACACTACCAAATTAAAATCATTTTAATGAACAATTCATTTGAAATGGACATTGTTTTGCATGAACACAACCCTTGCGTAGTCACAAAACAGGAACCCCAAAATTTTGACTCTGGGAGTGTGACGACCGTCACAGGCGTGTGACGACCGTCACAGGCAATGTGAGTGTGACGACCGTCATGGGCGTGTTACGACCGTCACGCATCCAGTTTGTTACGCCTGTTACGCTCGTCACACGAGCTTCACGCGGCCAAACTAATAGAACTTTGAAACAGTCTACGGACCTCTTCCAAAAGCCCTAAATTCACAACTCCTTGACGGCACAACCCTTGCGCCGTCACCAACCCTAATGCGCCAATTTCAGACCGTCAAACACACCTTGATTGTTGATTCAGTATGATTGATCAACAGGTCATTGCTTCACCATACTAATGTCGGATTCCGAAGCAAGTGACCATTGATCGCTCAAAGGAAAACAATCATTTAGTGTTCGAATGAACGAAACAGAAACAGTATATCACATATACCGTATTTTGCATTAGGATTACTTATATCATATATAAGTTGATCGGTCTCAATTGCGTAACCTATGGACGATCGATGTATCGCTGCTTCACCATACTAATGTCGGATTCCGAAGTATAGTCAACATCAATCATCCAACTCGTACACTCGTGATGCCAAATTTAATTACTCGTTTAATTAATTGATTCATTCTGTCTTTTAATCATATTAATACAGAAATTAAACACCTATCCGATTCATGGTTTCGTAAGTGGCTCTGATACCACTGAAGGAGAATTGCGGTCAAAAACGCAGCGGAAATTAAAATTTCTCCTTTAGAAATCCTTACGAATGGTCATGATCAGTGATAGAATATTTACCTCTTGTGATGATCGAAACCTTTGGTGCAGATCTCTTGTGACGATCAAAACCTTTGATGCAGATCCACGGAACGATCACAAACGTTGAACGATGACAACGTCTCTACTCAGTCCACACGAACGGGTTCCTTCAATCTCAGTGCTAGCTGGTACGAATGAAGGCTTTGAGTGAGAGAGAGAGAGTGAGAGAAAACGAAAATAATGCAACCGCAAATTTTTGCTTCTGCACAAGGGTTCTATTTATAGAACCACTTGTGTGGGCTTCAAGCTAAAAGCCCACTTAAGTGTATTTTGGCCCATGTCTTATAATATGCCCAAAATCACTTAAGCCCATGGTACCTTACCATATTTCGTATTCTACTCAAGCACATTGTACCTTACGATGTTCTATAATTCACTTAAGGGCACCGTACCTTACGGTATTCCTTAGTTACCCTATTTCTCATCAATCCGTCCTTTGTGTGTGACCCTGTAGGTTTTCGTGACGTTGGCAATTATATTAAATCACGCATTTAACATAATAAACAGTGAGCGGTATCTAGCAACACATCACTGCTACCCAAGACACGAAAATGTCATGTGATCTGACAAAACCATCTGTGATAATAATTATGCGTATAATTACCCTTTTGCCCTTATGTCTATATTGAACACAAGGCATAGACCGTGTCATCCTTGTCCAGTTCAATATTGGGCCCATAGACATTTATCCTGTTATGCAGGATGGGCAAATTCCATCTAGGTCACTCATGTCCCTCAGCATGCTTTGTGGAGTACCCATCAACTATCTTTATGGTTATCCAGTTACGGACAACGTTGGATCAGCAATAAAGCACTCGACTCTACATCTAGGGTCCATAGTGGTTTCAGGTCGAAGAGTGGAATACACTATTATCACCATGAGAATAACTTATGACACCTTGCATAACTTTCTATATAGTATTCTCATATCGGGTCAATCCGGTATAAATATTACTCCTAATATTCATACCTATGTTTAAGACTTGATAACTCTTTATCCATGATCCATGAGATGTGATCATCAGTCTACAAACATAATAGTCTTAATGCTTTAATGTTATCCCACTTCACACTAAAGCTCGACTACGGATACTTTAGGAATAGTGTCCTTATGTTTAATGTGTTCTCATGACTAAGTCACACTTAATACATTAAACGGACTATCTATTCCAGGGACTTTATTAATCAACCATAATAAAGAAAATGTCTTTAAATAATTCGATACAAGTACCAAAAGTATTGGCCTTTAGGGCTTACACCAACAACTTATCCTTACCATTATTTAAGACAAAACATTTGCATCTGAAGACATTAAAATGTGATAAATTTGGCTTTCTACCTTTTAAAAGCTAGTAAGGTTTTTTGTTCAAAATAGGATGAATAAGTATCCTATTTAAAATATAACACGTTTTACTAATAACATCTACCCAATTTTTTTTTTGTAGACTACTCTCATTGATCATACTTCTTGCCAACTCCTCTAAAGTTCTATTTTTGTGCTCCACATCAACATTTTGTTATGGAGTTCTTGGAGTGAAAAAATGATGTTCAATGTCATATTTATCACAATATTCCTCAAAGATGTGGTTTTCAAACTCATCTTTATGATCACTTCGAATAACAATTACTTTTGAACTTAGTTTGTTTTGGGATAACTTTGCAAAAGATGTGAAAGCTGGAAAAAGTCTCATCTTTACAACGCAAAAAGATAGTCCAACAAAATCTAGAATAATCGTCTATTATAACAAAACCATAGTAATTACTGTAGTACCCCAAAATTTGCCCTCACCTTTGCTCTTGCATCTGACCCATAACCTGAGATCCATCTAACCTCATTCATGTCTCATGCATATTCATCATCATTCATTCATCACAGATTCAAGGTTTCTGATTAACAAAGCGGGTTTGGATTGGAGATTTCGATATTGGAGTTGGTAATCCTTGTGGTTTTTTTTAAGGATTGGAAACCCCAAATTGGTTCACGACATTAACAGATTGTTGGATTTGAGACCTTTGGTCATTGCTTGACACTTGGATCTTTGACCTAGCTAAACCCTAATACATGGCTTGTTTTGATTGGTTCTAGACATGTTTGCATCCATGTCCCACTTCATCTTATTGGACCCAAGTCACTATCATCCATTCACAAAATACATTGGTCCTAATTGGATCATAGTACCATTTTGAACATGCATTCCTAATCAGAGAAGTCCGGTTCATCATCTTTTTGCATCAGTTGACTTCAGATCAATTGTCAACTTTTTGGTCAACATTGATCAAAGTCAACCAACTTCCGTAAGCCATTTCAAGTCATTCTCCTTCAACATTTGGATCCATCAATCCATTTAGTGTTATTACATTCATCTTTGTGTTTTAATTTTCTTTTGCAAATTAACTCCCTTTCAAGTTAATGAGGGTTTTAACTTCATTGTTTAATTTCAATTTGATTTTGGAGAATAAAATCGACTTTAGGAATATGATTAACGTTGGATGTCATTTCGTTTTTTTTTGTCAAATTAATATTGGAATTTCAAAATGATTTTTATTTAGAATTAATTATGGAATTTCAAATGTGATTTTTACTTGGAATTGATATTAATCTCAACTTGATTTTAATTTCTAATTGTTTTATTTTTAAATTAATATTGGAATTTCAAAATGATTTTTATTTAGAATTAATTTTGGAATTTCAAATGTGATTTTTACTTGGAATTGATATTAATCTCAACTTGATTTTAATTTCTAATTGTTTTATTTTTAAATTAATATTGGAATTTCAAATGATTTCAATTTAGAATTTATTTTGGAATTTCAAATTTGATTTGTCACTTTGAAGTATTTTAATGGCTAGTTGTTTTATTTTCAAATTGCTGTGGGATTTTCAATTGACGTTCATACACACCAACCCATCCATATCCAAAACCATTATATCCCTTTAGCCAATGTTAGTTTTGCCTTAACTTAGTTCCTTTGTAATATTTATTTTCGGTAATAAATAGAATCATAGTCTCGTAACCGTGAGTGAAACGTGATGAATCCAAACACATTAATTTGAAATTGCAGGAACCACACTACCAAGCCAAAAGCAGCATGATGTAAGAGGGATAATTCAAAACAACTGAAAACCTTACCAAATCTCACACTTAATACCACCATGCTTCAAAAACCTAACAAAATCATGATTATATGATACTGTAAGACCCTAATTTTGACCATAAGATCCCTCATGGCATCATAACATTGCACATTGCGTTTGTCTCAAGGATCATAGCATCTTGGCTCCTAACCTTTGGGTGAGAACACTTGTGAGTTGGTTTGAGATCACCAGGCATGCTTAAATTGTATATTATGGTTTTTCTTATTTTGTTTACTAACCAAAAGCACAAAAATATGTCACTAACTTGTTTGTTTCGTAGTTTGAGCAATCATAAGATCTGAAGCTCCTAGGAGACCCTATGCTCATTGATATGGCCAAATGAAGGTGAAAGCAAGCATGACAATGATTCCCAAGGCTCTCAATCATCATATATGCCTCCCAAGTATCTCAATTTGTCAATTTGATCAAAGCAAACCAAAGGGCTTGAGGCTTGTTTCCAAGGAAACCCTAATTCATCTGTTCATCAACTGTGCCTTGCTCATGAAGCAACCTCAACCCATGATCAAATACAATCAAGGGAAGTTCTTTAACTCATCATTTCATGCATATTTGAGCTTATTTGAGTGTCCTCAATCATCAATGCATCAAGATTTGAGGTATGGACTTGAGAAGTTGATCAGTCAATTCATCTGACTATTTCAAAATTCACTGAGACCTAAATTATAATGTGTTTGTCAAATTAGGATGACCCCAAGAGAGAAAAATGTTCTTAAGAACCATATGAACAACTTTCATGTTCATCAAAAATTGATTTGAAGCTTGGAAGGTCATCATCCATTTCAAAACATTATAGGTCATTTTGACTGAAACCCTAATTTTGGGTCAACTTCCCAAGGACCTAACTCACTCATTTTTTATGATTTTGAGGTGGGATCAAATGAATTGGAAATTTTAAAATGTCTACTTCATTTGTTATGTTGAACAAGTTTTCGTAATACTAAAATAAATACATGTGATAATGCAAAACATTATAGGTCACTTTGGACCAAAGGCATTGAAATGTGAAAAAGTCCAACTTCAAGTGCCCATAACTTTCTCATCAAAAATCAAAATGATGCAAAATTTGAGTCCAAATTTATTTCCTTGAAAATATCTACATTCTGACGGTAATAGATAATATATCTCATGCGAGTATTCTTATCCACGGTCTGCCGGTAATGGATATTATATCTCATGCACTCTTTGGGTTTGTGTCCCCAGTTGAGTAGGATTCGTCTTCCCGTAGTGGATTCGAATGTCCATCCTGTCAGTTCGATTTGCTTTTTCAAGCCCTCCTTTCGGATGATGGGTGTTTTGGCATATATACCAATTCACGTTTTCGGTCGGTCACCTATTATATACCTCGGTATCCCTGGTGTTCCTTCCTGTCTACTCCCTATTATGACTTTGGTCCCTTGTGGACTCAGATTTCCCTGAGTTTATATACCTTTTGCAGGTCTTTCTCAGATGTTTGGTCGATTGATATCTCTCACCCTTATACCGGTCTTAGATATTCATTTTTCCCGATTTGTTACCCTTATACCGGTAACATCTCATCCTTTGGTTTCCCCGGGAAAGTCTTTTCTAGATTTCCCCAGCGGAGTTGTGTTTCTATTTTTGTGTTGCTGTATTGGTGTTCTTCCCAGTACATGCATTTTGCGAGTCAGCTTGAGTCTTTCCAGCGAGTTTGTTTTCCTTTGGAATTGCTTATATCCCCGGTTTGAGTCCTTTACTTCCCCAGTGAGGTCTCCAGTCTGATTTCTGCTATCCTAATCAGAGTCGTGTCTCGCGCACGCTGTGTCAGTTTTGTTTCCCAACTTGAAGTCGTGTTCTGCTCACGCATTCTTTTCTTTATTATCCCCACAAGAGTCTTGTTAGTCTCTGTCCCTAGTGAGTGTATTACTCCGATGGATCGTCTTTTCTTCTGTATGAACCATATATTCCCCACATAATTTGCTTTTGCATGCATACATCTGCATCATGAGGTCTCTTAGGGACCAAAATTTGTCTCATTACTATTATTTAAGTCCATTCTACCGCGTCGAGATGAAGATTTCTAAACTTCACTTCTCCGGCTAGAATGACCTTAAATAGGGGCATCTGTAAGACCCCAATTTTGGCCCTAAGATCCCTCATGGCCCATATCATATCATATCATGGCCTCAAGGATCATTGCATACCCTAGCTGCCCTCCTAGTGGGTGGGTTACCTTTGAGTGTGATTCTTGATCACCAAGCATGTATTGCATTGTATATCTTTGCTTTTCATATGTTTACTAACCAAATGTACAAAAATATTATCGTCTAACCTTGTTGCTTGCAGGTGAAGCTGACTAAGTCAAAACAATCAAAATCAGACCTTGAGCAATAGATGGTGACCATTCTTGAAGAATTTGGGCACCATGATCATTCATGATAAGTTCATATAACTTGTGATATCATTTTGGATCAAGATCTCATGTGAAAGAGGCTTGGAATTCATCAGAACATGGCCCAGTCATCCAAAACCCTAGAAAAGTCAACAAAAGTCAACTGTGGTCAACTGTACATTTAATCAGGGATTGGAAGGTGTGAGATGGTTAGAAAGACCTCATTCATGTCTATATGAGTCTCATTTGACATTTCAAAGATCAAGGTTGAAGGATTTGAAGTCAGGCAAAAAGTTTCCCAAAATGGAAATGACCTGTAATTCTCACCTGCCCAAAATGGAAAGTTTTTCTCCCCAAAATTACTTCATCATACAAGCTTCAAATCAAATTTTGTCCAACATGAAAGTTGAAGATATTGATCTCACCATTCCAAAAAGTCCAAGAACTTGAAATTCCCATGTGTGGTTATCAAGATATGGTCAAATCATTTTCCAAAAATGCCTAAGTTCAAAGTGGCATAACTTGCATATGGAATGGCCAAATTGGATGGTTCTTCTTTGAGCAAACCACATTTGATATGTACTTTCATAATCCATCATCACATTTTGCCAAAAACCTTCACATAAAAAGGTCATTTTTGAAGTGAACCAATTAAAATGCAAGGGCAAAATGGTCCAAAACTCAAAGTACAAGGAATTTTGACATGGGACCAATTCCAATAGCTTCTAAATGAAAATTATGACTTGTTCAAATTGAAAAATCACTGTTACATTGCATGGAACTCTCCAAGGGAAAAAATGCTAAATTGCATTATAAGCTTCATTTGCTAATTATCAAAAAAATTGCTAATCATGATTATGAGGTGGATTAGGCAATCATATATAAGTCTAATTATAACAGAAACTCAGGGATAATCATTTTTTCAGATTCATCCAAAAAACTCTCCAATTCTCTCACTTTTTCTCCATTTTCACATAAGCATTTTTTCATCATTTCATCAAAATTCTCCATTGTTCTTGGAAGTTTTTGCTTGAATCTTCATGTGTAGGTACCATTGAAGTTCTGTTCGAAGGAATTGAAGCAAGAAACCGCACCATTTCCAACTGTTGCAAAAGCTCATTCTTACATGGCAGCTGGTAAATCTTCATGATCCAAGCACTTGCGAGCTGATAATTCTTCATCATTCACCTCATACATCATCAATCACGATCTGTTTTCAAGAATCGAGGCCAAAAACACACTGAATCTCCAACTGCACTCCAAGAAGGTGAAATTTCGAACTCGTTAATTCACGCAATTGTTATATGGTTTTGAAAGTATGTTGAACGTAGAGTAGTTTGACGTTTGAACCACGCGATTTCATCCACTGTGCATCAAGATATTTGGAATTGAAATTTATGCGTCAAAGCTTTTCTTGCTTGGATCTTTATACATGCTAATCTTTAGACCAAATCATGGACATATTCGTAATCTACATTAAAAGACGGAGAGATCCATATATCATTTGCGTGTTTTGGTTGAGTAAAGCTCGCGACGGGATCTGCAGCTTGAAGAACGACGAACGCGTGATGAACGTGAGCAATTCTGGAAACTTTACTGCGTTTGATCTTGAAATTTCGCATGGCACTTTCGAATGGTGTTTGGCGCCGGAGAGGACCAATAGCACGCTGACAGCACATAAATGAAGCTTCTGCGTTTTGGACTGGCTAGAAGCTATTTACGGAAATGCCACTAGCTGAATATTAATTCACTTAATCCATTCAATAATTATTTCATAATTAATCAAATCTTAAAAAATTCACATAAAATCCAATTTTAGTCCAAATTATTTGGGAATTTTTTTGATAGATTCCAAATTTAATCTACCTTTTTTTAGGCATAGTAGTGTAAGTTGTGCCTGGTAGAATTTTTAATTGGCTTATTGATTTTTGACATGTGTGCAATATTCATATGTTTTACCATTTTAATCACCAAATAATCATGCTAGCTCCAAATTAATTGAAATTTCATATGATGATTCTTGACACATTCCTGGAGATTTTGATATATGATTTGTAATTTTTGGACCTCTGGATTGTTAGATATGATTAGTTCTTTTTGAGTGTGACAATATGTGTCACACTATGCTATGCTAAGTTCATGAATTATTTTTCCATGCTTCCCCTAGGCCTATGGCCCTGATTTTTTGCATGAGATACAATATATATGTTAGGTTTCACCCTGAATTTTTGTGGATTTAATTGATCCATTTTCTAATTGATTTGGATTTTTGATTGCTGTTTAGCAATTTTAGATTGTTTTATGAGTAACAAATGTATATGTGTTGTTAAATACTCATCCCTTACCATATGAATATGAAAGTTGGTGGAGTGCTTCCTAACATGTATAGCTTTAGTTTGGCTTTGGTCCCACTCATTTCTAATTTGATCTCACTGTTTTACAATTGATTGAAATTGGTACTCATTTGGTGACTTGATTTGATTGTGTTTTTGCATACCTTAACATGTTGATTTAATTGACATAGTTCCTTTTGTCCAAATGGCATGAAAATTGACATGTAACTCATTGAGTGTCTTCTGTTCAGGATGTAATTTTTGTGGAATTTATTGTGCTGTTTTGATATTTTTTGATTGAAATCATTCTGGTTGTTCATATGTGGTTCAACTTTGCTCATTTTGTATTAAATTGTGCATAAAATGGAATTAGTGCATAGTTTGGATATGAGACCAATTGGGATCTCTTATTATTTGAGTTATCTTGACTTTGATCATGATTCACTTGCTGTTTTAAGTTTTTTACATCCTTTGGACCCTAGGCTTGGCCTAGTGGTCTTGTTACTTATGTTTGAGCTTGACTTTGACTTTTCAGGTTAAAAAGCTAATGCCTTAAGGAGGTTGATTCATATTTGAGTTGAATTCATTTGACTAACTCTTTGTTTTGTAGGATGCTTAGCTCATTTGAGCTTCGAGCCTTGTGCTTTGCACATGTTTGATTGTGATTGACTATTGGTTTATTACCTTGTCTGTTTGATTATGTTGGGATGCTGATTATATTTGATTGATTTCAGGTACCCTTAGTTGCTCAATTCTCTTAAGAACTTGCTTTGCTTTGCTTAATAGCAATTTGCATTGAGGTATAGCACCTTCTTCTTCATGTAGTCTGGAAGACCTGGCTTGTTATTTAGCCAGGCAACTGTCTGAAGTCCTCCTTAAGAGGCAATGTTTGTGATTGTTTATGTTTGTCCCAAGCAGGTAAAGTCCTTTTAAAGGCAGTTGGTGGATATAAGAGATATGTAGCCTATCTCCCACTATTCTGTGAGTCTTCTCCTTGCTCCCATTACATGGTTGTAGCATTGAGATCCAAACCAAAGATCTATCGAGTCTAATTTGTGGAGAGAGTTCCATCTTTCTGAACTCCCACACCTTCTGATATTCAATACTCTCTCTGACCAGAGATAAGAGTGATGAGGCACACCCCTCATGTCCTTTCATCCGCTTCACCTTAGCCCCTCAATGGCAAGGTTAAGAGCAACTTTAACCCTATTCCAGTTGGCTTTAATGCCTCGCCCTTTTGCTTGAGCCTCATTGAATGGTTATAGTGTGTGCTACTTGAATTTATGTGATTGATTACTTGATTCATTTATACGGGATTACTTGATTTGCCATTGTGCATTTACTATCATTGATTGCCATTGTGCATTTACCATCATTGTTTGCCAATAGTGCATTGATCATTTCTTTTGTCCTTGTGACATTGATGTTTTCCCATTGAGGACAATTGTGAGTCCATATTGATTTGGCTTTTGTTCCTATGACATGGAAGGGATAGAGTGTAAGACCACTTCATTGGTCACTCATATCCTCTTTGTTCTTTGATTGAGCTTGTTGTTGTATGTGAGGATTCATTGTAAGTCCATGTAATTTGGCATTTGTCTTCCTATGATCATATGTGGAGGTTAACCTAAGTCCAGATAGATTGGCAGTTGACTTCCATGTTTTGTATTTTGTTTTGCTTTGTGAGATTGGAGTAAGACCATTTATTGGCATCCGGTATCATTGTTCATTTTAGGAGATTGGTGTAAATCCATTTATTGGTATCCGGTATCCGCCTTTGTGTGAGATTGGAGTAAGACCATTGAGTGGCATCCGGTATCACCTTGTCTTTTAGTTACTAACTTGCTTTGTCCCTCATTCCAAAGGACACACTTGAATCATCTTCTATATGATTTCAAGAGGTGAACCTCTAGGAAGTTTTACACATCATCCAACCATTTTGTTTCGAATCCTTTTCACATTGTTGACTTTTCAAACTTGTATCTACATGTTGTGCAAACATTCTCACCTTCTTTCCAAATTAGAAACTTGGACCTTAAGTCCATGATTTTCCAAACTTCATTTTTGTAAATACTTCATTTTGAATTGACTTTAATCATAACTTGACCATACTTTGTAAATAATCCAAATCAATTAACTTCACCCATTCAAATGATTTTGTGGCTTTGTCCATGTTTGTTAAGTTTTCATACATTAGCTATAGGTTTGATTTACCCTAGTTGGTTGATATTAATCTCACCTATTTGTCCTTAGTTGATTGAATTGTAAGTCTTCCTTGCTTATTATAGGGTTAACCCCTCTCTAGCAAGTTGAAGCTTTTCTCACATGGTGGACTTGTTGTTTCTTAAGGTTGAGTTTTCTCCCGTGGGTAACGTAAGACCTTAGAGCTTGTGTTTAAAATTGAATCCACTAACTTTTGGAAGTTTTTAGCCGAACTACGGCGTTTTGATCCTTACCTTTGATGGAAGGTACGTAGGCAACGGGTTCATCCGTTCGAACACAAAAATAATTAACATGTACATTCTTTTCTCGTCATCCCATTCATGTTTGCACAATATGTCAAAAATAAATAAATATTTTTCTTATACAACAAATGTGAAAAAGGTTCCCTAGGAGTACCTAGGACGTAGTGGGTGCCTAACACCTTCCCATTGCGTAATTTACCCCTTACCCGATCTCTGATCTTTTCATTGGTTTTCTACGTGTAAAACTTCTTAGGCTTTTGTTCGCTTTTTAGCCAGTCCTTTGGATAAATAAAAGTGCGGTGGCGACTCTATGTTTATTGTATACTTTGCTTATGATTTAATCAATAGATCATATAGCGACGAATACACCGCTACACAAATGAAGTTTTGTTCAACATAACAATTGATCCTCATGTCAATACCTTTCCAACCATTACCCACGAGGCCATGTTTTATTTTTGGAAGAGGCATTTTCAAAGAGGGGAATATTTTGGTGCATCTTTGGAAACTTTATTCAAACTCATTGCACACTCCAATTACCTCACATCTGCACGTCCATTTCAGATCAAATTGACTTCAGCTTGCCATTCCAATAGGATTTGGGCCCTCCATGTGCCTGTACATGCCCATGCATGGAGGCCCTCTCCATTCATGCACATGAAATGCTCATGCTTGCCTTTGCCTTTTGCTATAAATAAGTGTGTTTGGCTTCATTATTCCACAACCTGAAGGCGCCTGTTATGCTGCAAGATTCACTCCCTAACCATACCTAAAGGAATTCATTCTTTCAATTCAAAATTTCAGATCTGATTTTCAACTTCATTGGTTGATTATCAGACTCAAAATTCATTGGTCTTGCTTCATCTTTATCTCTAGATCACACTGCAATCAATAGCTAAGAGGAACTGTGCTCTATAGATCCACATTTCAGAGGTGGATGTTCAAACTTTTCTTCTTCGAAACTCACTAATTATAGCTTGTTTCTTGCATTTATTGGTTTGGCTGAAGTCCTCTCATCAGAGGCAATTGAACTGTGCTTTTAATTTTCAAAATCCATTGAGTTCAAGTTGAACACCATTATTTTCCACCTCTAATTTCTCTTCCAATGGAGGTCTAGAGTGAAAATAAATGGTACAAGGGTGATGTACATCACCCCAGCTTTCCATTGATGTATAAATCGCTTCATTTGGTGAAGATTTTTTGTCTGCAACTCTCGCCGGAATCCCTGGTCTCGCCGGAGAAGACGGTGGTGTACACCACCGTCTGTTTGCCAGAATGAACCTAGGCCCTTGGATCTAATTTCCAGATCTAATCTCGTTCCTCCATTTTTATGACTTTTTTTAATGGCCTTGTGTATCTCAGTTGACCAAGGTGTTTGGTGCGCGCGCATGCCTGGACCCTTGGATGTACCAGCTCAATTAATGAGCTTGGATCCAACGCGCCACATATTTTAGCATTTTCCAATTTCTGATTTAATTTCCATTATTTCATTTTTATTTCAAAAAATCATATCTCTCTCATTTTAATTCCAAAAAATATGGGATCAATTGCATTATTTCTCTTTTAAATTCTAGTTTCTAAAAATGATTTTTAATATTTTTTATTTTATCATTTGATATTTTTTATGAATTTTCTCTTTTCTGGTTATTTTTAATTCATTTTAAATAGTTTTCAATATTCAAAAAATACAAAAATATTTTCGTAACCTCTTTGAATGATGATGGATCTATGAAAAATATTCCCATCAATTTATTAATTGATTTGAGATTTATTTGAGATTTTAATTCAATTAGGTTATTTTTTATGCATTTTAATTGATTAAAAATAGTTTCTGGCTTCTAAAAATGTTGAAATTTTTTGTCAAACTTTGTTTGACCTTGTTGAACTTAGGATGATCCATTTGGACTTTTCAAAGTTGATTTGAAATGGATTTGAAGTTTGACCTTTAATTGTTTATTTTAATTCAAGTGTTATTTTAATTTCTAACAATACCAAAAATACTTTATTTGTTTCTTGATTTCTAAGTTTCAATTTGCTTATGTTTACTAGTGTTTGACCTTGATTCCATCTATCTTTGGTCAATGTACTTTGATTACTTCATTTGAATTCCATTAATGTACATTCTTATTCATCTTCTTCTTCATCTTTTTTCTTTTTGATCAATGAGTTAAAGATTATTGGTTAGCCTTGATGTATGGGAGGTTTAACCTTCCTTGATTCAAATCTAATTCATCTTGATCATAGACCAAGTGGATGGCTTTGCATTAAGGATAGGTTGCTTCTTAATCAAGCAAAAAACCTAAATCAATACAAGATTATTTCTCATTTTCTTTTGGCATGACAAGTTGTAGGAGCTTGATTCACTAATCAAGGTCTCTAACTTGTGTTTGTTGCCTATATTTTATTGACCGGCCTCAAATAGGTGTGACTACTACATTAGTCCACTTACGATTGCTTAACATATCGCAAAATTGCCTTATGACACACTAACTCTAACTATTGACCATTAACTTTTAATTCTTGCACTTTACATTAATGCAATTTAATATTCTTGCACATATTATTCATTTGCTTTTTCCCTTTGCTCACTTGAGCACATGTTTATGTTAATGCAATTTGCCTTTTGCTCACTTGAGCATATAATTGTGCATATACTATTGTGCTTGTGTTTTGTTTTGATTGTTATGAACCAAATGCAAATGGACAAAAGGACTTAGACTTTAGGACATTCCCTATGCAAAAATGGAGTCAAAGAGCAACTAGGCCTCATGCCTTTAGAGTGCTATAAAAGTCAAAGAGCAACTAGGCCTCATGCCTTTAGAATGCTTAAGGTTGAAGACTTTGGAAGGACCTAATCTCTAAACTCACTCTTGTCCATTCTTTGTTTGCATTGTAGAACTTTTTGATGTGTGTGTTCTTGTGCTAGGGATTCCAACTTGAGCCTAATTGAAGAACCATTGTCATGAGCTTCTAAAGTGAGAGATACAAAAGCCATTGGAAGATTCCTAGGAGCTTGTGTGATTGTGTGCTTGATTGCTTGAGTACTTGCTTATTTGCTTGCTTATTCCAATGGATGGGAGCTACTTGGATCATCACTATGATCTCAAGAAGGGCATTCCATTTGTGGTTTTACTTCTCTTCCTTCACCTCTTGTATGTTTAGGACCTTAGCCATTCTTCTTCTTCCCTCCACTCTAACCCAAGCCAAAACTTTTGTGCAAACATTAACATTTGTTTTCAACATTAGAAACTTAAGCATTATGCTTATGATTTTCAAACTTTCTTTTCATAACACTTATTTTGAATTGAATTCTTAAGTCAACTTTGACCATATTTTGTAAATACTTTTCATTGGTAAATACAACTCACTCAATTGTTTTTGTGGTTTCAATGGCCACTCCTTACCAAAGTTTTTTTTATAAACCATAACTATTAGGTTTGAGTTATCCTTGAGTTTGATATAATGCTCACCTATATCCTTAGTGATGGACAATGAGTCTTCCATGCTTATTATAGGGTTAACCACTCACTAGCATGTTGAAGCTATCCTGACATGGTGGATTTGTGGTTTTAGGTTGAGTTTTCTCCCTTGGATAACAAAAGACCTTAAGGCTTTTGGACCAATCAGTCCATCAACTTGTTTTGAGATTTTTACCCCGAACTACGAGGTTTTGATCCTAATCTTTTTTAAGAGGGTACGTAGGCAATGGGCTTATCCATTCAAACACAAAAATTGTAAATAAATTTGTACATTCTTCTCTCATCTCCCCAATCATGTTTGCACAAACAAATTTTCACAAATACCAACCTACCTTACAACAAATTGTGAAAAGGGCTCCTTAGGAGTACCTAGGATGTTTTGGGTGCTTAAAACCTTCCCATTGCATAACCAACCCCCTTACCCCGATCTCTGACATTTTTATTAGTTTTTGATTTGATAAAACTTATCGGTTTTTGTTTGCTTTCTAACCTTTCCTTTGGATAAATAGAAGTGCGGCGGCGACTCGAATTGTATGATTTACTTTTGATTTAGTCAATAAATCTAAAGGTAACGAATACCCCGCTACAGATACTAATTGTTCAACCATAATAGACATTTAAACCAGATTTTTCTAACATCCTGTGAGCTCACATGTTCAGTATCACCACAAGTCGGCATCACCACTCAAGCTTCGAACCTGTAACACTGGCCTATAGCTTCTAACCGAGAATCCAAAGAGAACAAAACCTACAGAACCGAGACTTCATCAGTTAACATCATTAACAACCATCCAACAGGGCCACGACATCCATTAACATGGTGCAATAATCATCAAACCAACTGCACATCATCTTAGGTTTTAAAATTCAAGCATGCCACTGATTGAGTAAAATCCAACGTGATTGAGCTTCAAAACATAGTGACGCTCCTGTATGCAATTCAAAAGGCGACATGCTCAGCAGCCATCAATCCTGCTAGCCGGTCATGATAGTTTTACAATGTACTAATGCATCAACAGTCAGAATGTTCGAACACACGAAAGCCTAACCGGTTCCAAGCAGCGGATTATTCAAGCACATCAAAGGTGACGTCTTCAACTTTCAAGCATTTCAAAGGTGGCGTCTTCAACACTTGTTAACTCAAAGTTAGAAGAGTGTGACACGAGCCTTAAGCAATAGAGAAGGAGTGAGACTGGAGTATTCCTACCCCCATTCTGAGTATCTTTGGGTATGGGACGTATGACCCAACGCTCATCGTATTCACCTCTATTCATAGACTTTAGCACAATTCTAACCATACGATTGACAAGTCTATCTTCACAAAGCAAAAACAACAAAAGCAAGGACTACAATCAACAACTTATCAATCATGAATCAAGTTGTACGATACGAGCCTTAAGTAATGGAGAAGGAGTGGGATTGGAGTATTCCTACCCCCATTATGAGTATCTTTGGGTATGAGACGTATGACCCAGCGCTCATCGTATTCACCTTCATTCATAGACTTTAGTGCAATTCGAATCTAACGGTTGATAAAGTCTTCATCTTCCATGCATGAAACAACTACAAAGACTTTTCTCCCTCCACTTGAAAGTTAGTGTGATTCTCATCATCCAGTAACTATCAAGTCTCTCCATTCTTCATTCTATTCAATTCAAATCACTTCAATTTCAATCATTCCATTTCTTCTTGCCTCCAATCAATTTCTTTTCAGCCCAGTGGGCTGAACTACAAAAGCTCTGATTTCCTCATCGCACAATGAGGATATGTTGGCAGGAGAATTCAGATTCTTCACGAGCTACCTTATTTATCATCCATCCGTCATTTCAATCAATTCTATTTCTTTTGCCTTATCAATCATCTTCTTTTCAGCCCAGTGGGCTGATTTCCTCATTTCATAATGAGGATACGTAGGCAGAAGAACCCGGTTTCTTCGCGAGCTCTATCTTATTTATCAATCTGCCTTCTCTATCCCATGGATCACTCTCCATTCATGAAATCAATACCATCTTTTCGAGATCAATCTTACTTCTCCTTGGACTCTTTGTCCATCCTTTTAGGACGTCCTGAGGACAGTCCGTCTCTTCAATCGAGATTTGTTTGGCGCTTATCCCAAACACTAATTTCGTCCTTTGTTTGGCGCTTATCCCAAACACTAACTTCACCTTTGTTTGGCGCTTATCCCAAACACTTTCATCCTTGTTTGGCTCTTAACCCAAATGCTAACTTCCTTGTTTGGCTCTCAACCCAAACACTAACTTCATCCTTCCTCTTCGATTGAGAGTTTATTCTTCTCTTGGATCCAAGCTACTATCCTGATTGGATCTAGAATTATCAATTCCCCAGCAAGTGATACACAACTCCTTGCACTCCATACTACCAGTCTCTCCCTTTATTCTCGTAGTTTCGAACTACGAATGCTCTGACTTTCTCATTACAAAATGAGAATACGTAGGCACGAGGATGCGAATCCTTGGCGAGCATACTTCTAATTGTTCCTCCTTTGCCTTAGGGCATCATTCATATCTTTCACAATCCACTATCTACCTTCGATCATGAATCATTCACCCAGTGACATACTGTCTCTTTGACATCGAAATACACCTTCCTTGGTATTCCATACAGTACACATCCTTTTAGGACACTTGATACAGTCTGCATTCCATACCTAGAGTTGTTTGGCGCTAATCCCAAACATTTAATTCCTTCTTTTTAGCTAAAACCCTACAGTGGCGGTCCGCTAGTCCACGTATTAGTTAACGCAGTTTTCCTCTATGGTAGAAATCTCACTTCTCTTATGGATTCCAATACACTTTCACCTTTCGATTTCAAACAATACTTCTTCAGTCACTTATCACTAGATACTCTATTTTGTGACTTCGGTCACTTTACTCCGTTCATTTCCATGATACATTCGTATTCTACCTTCTTTCACTCCATGTGATATACCTATTCTTTGAGCCAAATACATTATACATTTGTTCTCCATCTTGTACCTCCTCGTGAACCAAGAGTTGTTTGGCGCTTATCCTAAACACCTAATTCTTCTCTTTTTGGTTGTTCCAGACAGTGTTATAAGTGTTATACGCCCTCACCTGTCGGTTCAAACAACCTGTTTACTCTTGGGTTCACATTTTCACCTTCATTTGGAGTTCAAATAACACAATCCTTTGGTTCAAACCATACTTCTATCACACTTCTTTCCACCTCCTGCCTCTAGTTCCTTGAACTACGAAGCTCTGAATTCCTCATTACACTATGAGGACACATAGGCATGAGGGCCCCAATCCTCACCGAGCACTTTATCTATTTCCTTTCCTTTCCCTTCATTCTTTTGCGAGTAATCAAAATGGTTCCCATAGAGTACCATGGATGTTTGGGGTGCTAATACCTTCCCCTTGCATAACTGACTTCCTTACCCAGTATATCTCTTTCCTCTGGGTTTTATCGATGTTTTCCCTTCCCTCAGGGGATAAATAAAATTCGATGGCGACTTTGTTGTATGCTCGAGCGTGCGATATGTTCGGGTATATTTCCACTAGCTTCAATTACCACCCAAGATTTTTTCCTAGAAGGACCAAAAAGATCCATATGGAGAAGCTCAAGAGGTCTAAAAGTTGAAACAATATTTTTGGATTTGAAAGAGACCATTGTTTGCTTTCCCATTTGATATGCATCACATAGGTGGTCTTTTGAAAAATTAAAATTTTAGTAGAACAATAACTAGATCCTTTGAAACAACTTTGTTTATTAAATCAAAGTTAACACCTGCTTAGCGTATATGCCATAACTAAGAGTCTTCACTCATAGTTACTAAATACTTAGTACTTGTTATGATACATCATTCAAGTTAAGCATATATATGTTGTTTACCCTTAAGCCTTTTAACGAATAATCTTTCTTTTCGTTATGTTCAATTATGCAATAACTATTTGTAAAATTTATTTTATATCCTTTTTCGCATAGTTGACTAATGCTAAGTCGATTATGTTTAAGACCTTCAGCAAATATTACGTCAGAGATAGTAGTAGAAGAGGGATTACCTACACTACCTTTACCAAGTATTACACCCTTATTATTGTATCTGTAGGTGACAAAACCCTTCTTATTTTGCATGAAGTCAATGAATAGGGAGATGTCACCCGCCGTATGTCTTGAGCAACCACTATCAAGAAACCATATTTTTTCCATAGGGCCAAGACATTCAACATTTTTCTTCTTGTGATGATGGGACATGAGACAAAAACTTGTCGCTTCATCGCTTTCACTTGATCTACCTTCACTTGAGGATTGACTATCATTTTCAGAATCTATGTATGCTCTTCTAGACTTGATAGACTTCTTATATTGACCCTTTCCTTCATCCTTCTTAAGTAATGGACAATTCGGCTTATAATGGCTGACTATTGCATAATTAAAACATGAACCTTTGGATTTTTCTTTCTTATTATCATCTTGCTTTAAGGAATTTTCTTGTCTTCTATAGTTGATGAGATTCTTATTGGAGTGATTTACTCCATTTCTCTTAATGTACTTATGGTACCCTTTAACAAACATCACAATTTCTTCATCATCTGAATTCTCATTATCACTAGTTCCACTATCATCATGATCTTTTGTAGAGGACTTAGAACTAGAAGCCACACGAGCAATTGACTTATTGCCTACCTCATTTTCCTTGTTCTTTTCTTTATTTATCTTCTTATCATGCTTCTCCAAACAAATTAGCTCTTGCTCATATTCTTCAAGCTTACCAAACAAAGTAATAGTGTCCAATGTTATTAGGTTGTTAGCTTCCTAGATGGCAGTGACTTTAGGTTGTCATTCCCTATTAATACATCTCAAAATTTAGTTAGTAGAAATTTCATTGGAAACCGACTTACCAAGTGCAATCAAAATAATTTATAAAATTAGTGAACCTCTTATGCATATCGGCAATGGTTCACCATGCTTCATATGAAATAGTTCAAACTCTTGGTTCAAAGTATTGATTCTAGCTTATTTAACTTCATTTATACCCTAATGGGCAACTAGTATTGAGTCTCATATAGCTTTAATGGTTTCTCAATTAGAAACACAGTAATGTTCATCAACTCCTAAAGCAAAGATTATAATATTCCTTGCTTTCCCATCACAATACCATATTTTCTCATCATCTGCATTCCATTGTGTTTTTGGTTTAGGTACACCACCACCATCCGCATTGGTCATAGTAATTTCAAATGGACCATTTTAGATGATGTTCCATACATTTCTATCAATAGAATTGATGTGTATACGCATACAATCCTTCAAATAACCATAGTTTTCACAATTGAAAATGGGCGCTTTATTATATACCCCTTTAGGTTCGGAATCCATAATCTAATAAGCGATTTTGAAGCAGAAGATAAACTGGTGCTCTTGATAGCACTTGTTAGACAAGGGCAACGATCTAGAGAAGGGGGTGAACAGATCACAAATAATTTTTGTTTTCAATTAAAATTTTATTTAAAAAAATATTTACTATGGCAAGTGAAAGCAATTTCGGACCAACACTCGTCTATCCTAAACTATTATTGGAAGAATCAGATATGTGTTTAAACCATAACGAAACATATACCAATGATGAAAAGGTAAATCATTGTGTTTTACAAAATAATCGTTTGGACAATGTCACACTTTGCAATCAATTTCCAATAAACACCAAGCTGATTTTCCTTTGTGTTGAATGTATGAAAACTCAATTACAATTGTTTAGATTATAATTATCTTTACAAAACAATTTGAATTACTTTGACACAAACAAAATTTCCAGTCTATCAAATTGCACACTAGGTGTATTATCAAGATGTAACGTGTGTGTGTGTGTGTGTGTGTGTGAGAGAGAGAGAGAGAGAGAGAGAGAGAAAATATACTGATTTGTTATGGGTTCATTTACCCCTAATTCCAAATAGAATTGAGATATATAATTAACCTTTGTAAGAGTTGTATACAAGAGAAAGAGTAGCAATCCAAACCCATAAACCATATGTTTGATATTGATCATAAGTTCTTCTCTCCCTTTGATCTTAAGCAAAATCAAGTGATCCAAGACTTCCAATTCGATCCTTCGGTTACCGTTATTCCTTTGATAACAAATCTTTTCTTCAAAGCTTTCACTCGGCTGAATCCTCATTGAAAAATCTTATCCCAATCCTTTCAAATGATCCTCCGGTTGCCGTTACTCCTTTGACAGAATCCCCGTTCTTCAAAGTTTTCACTCGCCTGGATCCAAATGCAAAGACTTATACAAAACCCCCGAATCAACCTTGGTCTTGGAGGAAAAACCCTAAATGGTTTTATCAATGAAACCCCCAAAGAATTTATCAATCCAATTTGATTACAACAATCCTAAATTGGACTTTATCAATCCAATTTAGATGACACTCAACAAAAACGAGTATGTGTAATTGTTGAATGTATGAAGAGAAAAGATTGAAGATGATGAGAAAATTATTTGTATATTCTTGGTTTCAATTTTGAGAAATGATGCATGAATTCATATTTATATGTATATGTGTTTGAAGAAAAATAAAAAACAAAATAGTTTTTTAGCAAAAACTACAAGTTTTGTAAAATAGAACAAAATGTATTAACTCCAAACAATTATGAGTCAAGACATAAGCCTGGGAGTTGATACATAGACTCTAGTAGTTGATACATTTAAGGCATAACCATTTTCTTGCAAAAAATCTTCAGCGGGAGTCCACTCCAAACACGGATGAGTAGACTCATACATAGTGTGTATCGACCCACAACCTTCTATGTATCGATATATTGAAGGCAAAATATTTCTTTTTAAAAATACTTAGGTATGTAATGACCTATAGGCTTGATGTATCGACCCATAGACTTATTTTTCATTAAAAGAATCAATTTATTTACTTCCATCGACCCATAGACTTGACATATCGACCCTTGGACTTGTTTTTCATGAAAAATCATAATTTTGACTTGTAATGGCATATCTTACCTAATTTAATGTGTCATAATATGATAATACACATTTAGACATAGACGATAAGATCCAATATACACAAAATACTAAGTGTCCTTGTTTTGACACCATTTAAAACACATATAAGAGGATAGTGCACTCACAATCAAGAGACATGTTATAAATATGTATGCCACTCTCACTCTTTTGCATTGCATATTTTTCTTACAAATTTTATAAGTATGAGATTATTCTCTTAAACTTATCATGGCTCCTATAATACTAAGATTTTACTCAATCCCCCACTTTGATTCCTTCACCACTCAACAACAAGAGATGCGATTCATCCACGAGTTTGTTGACCAAAGCCTTGTGAGAATTCACACCCTAAACTCAGAAGACTTTAAAGAATGTGAATTATTTAAATCTTTTAAAGAGTTAAACTTGTCCAATTTATTGGAACAACTTTGATTCTACAACTGTCATTGAGTTTTGATGATAATAAAGTATAAAAGAGCAATTTTGTTTTCTAATAGTTTGTTGAGTGTGTACACTTTAGGCATACTTAAAACGAAGTAAAAGCTAAATTTGATTAAGAAAGAAGCTAGGTGAAGATAGTTATGAACAACCAAGATGTTGGACAATATTGTTCCAATCAGAGTCTAAACTCCGGTATAGGTGACCCTCACAAAGTCATTTAAACCAAAGAATTATAAAAAATTGCTACAAAAAGAAAAAGAAAAAGAAAAAGAAAAGCAGTACTCACTGTTAGTTGGTTCAGAAGTATCTGGCACTGAACTCGGTAGGGCGGATTACGATCCGATCCCCCACAACTACAGTTGGGTCCAATAAAAGGGTTTACACATGTTTATGTGCCAGAAATCCCAAGCTCTGATCATAATCACTAACAGGCCACTCTACTATGAAGCATGTACGGATAACGGGCTTAATGTGATTGCGCCTGAATGAAAAGGACACAAAAGAGATGAAGAGGCGGGCCTAGGTGTTGTGGGATAATATGGGTTGGTTAATATAGGAATGAAGCTTATGTCTGTATTTGCGGATTAGTGTCATCATGATACCCTTAGTTCACTCAGTTAGTACCTATCACTGCATCCCGACTTGAACTTGGAATTTTTACCTGAAGCACTCGTTTACACAAATTTTCTTTTATGAGCTTTTCAATGTTTTGCTTGAGGACAAGCAAAGGTTTAAGTGTGGGAGAGTTTGATCACACTAAAATTTACGTATTTTCGACTCCGATTTCACATGCATTCTAGTTGTTTTATTATCATTTTATTGTGTTATTACTGTGTTTTTCTTTGTTTTCAGGTTTTTACTTTAATCGGAGCCCCGATCGAGAAAAGGAGTGAAAAAGGGCCAAAAACCCTAAAATTCAGCATTTTGTGCTTATGGCCTACCCCATGGCGGGCGCCACAGACCAAGCCATGACGTGTCCAAGTCCAACTTCCTCAACTCCCACGTTTCCCCACTTCATCCACTAAGGCGCCCCACTTTGTGCTTGTGGCGGGCGCCATAGCCTTGTGGCGGGCGCCACAAGAAGGAAAATGTTTCCTCTATTTTCAAGTTGAAGGGCATCCAAGTCAATTCCACCTTTTTTATTTGCCTATAAATAGAAACCCGAATTCAGTTTTACAATCATCCAAACTTAGAGCAGAGGCAAACTCAGAAGCAACTTTGTTTCACTTAGGCATATATTCAGTATTTTATAGTGGTAATCGCTTCGCATTGGAGTGTTACCACAATTGTGTCATCAAGTATGTGATAGAGTCTGTAATCGAGTTTGGAGCACTTTGAAAGGAAGTTAATCCTGCCGCCATTTTCTTTTCCGCATTGCAATTTACTCAGCCCTCCGATTGGAGCAGGTTTTTATTACTCGCTTTACTTTATTTATTTCCTGCATTCGCTTTTACTTTATTTATTTCCCGCACTCGCTTTTACTTTATTTATTTCCTCGCACTCGTTTTACTTTATTTATTTCCCGCACTCGCTTTTACTTTATTTATTTCCCGCACTCGCTTTTACTTTATTTATTTCCCCGCACTCGCTTTAAATTATTTACTTTCCGCACTCGAACTACTTTTATTTATTTTAATGCACTTTTACTTTACCATGTCTAGCTAAATTTATAAGGCTAGAATGTAAGGATCGTAATTAAACCAGTAATTCGTACAATTGTTCGTAGAAACACTTAAAGGGCTATTTCAACTTTTAACTTAAGTTTTCCCGCACTTTAATTCCGTTGGGTAAGATCGAAAGCCGTCCAACGTCTTTATAAACTTAATTGTTTTTAACTATTTCAAAAACAGCGAAAGCGCTTTGTTTAGTTCATTAGGAGTTTTTAACATCAAGAAGAAAAGAGATTTTAAAACTATTTTCGGACGCGTTTATAAGTTTAGAGTCTGGTTCGTGAGAACCTCTTTTGGTTAAGAAATTCAGGTTATAATATTTTTCAACTTAGTCAAGATACTATATTTCTTAAAAATAGGTTTACTACTCTAACGCAATGCACTCCTTTTTATAAGTGACAATAAGAGGGTTTGATTAGGGAGTACAACTCGGTTCTGAATACGCGAAAGCGACAGTTCCTGTTAAATTAGTTCTTTTCAAAGTAGGAAACATTGCCCATAAGTAGTTCTATTAGCAAGTACTTGGATTATCAATTGATTACGTGAATTACATTCGACCCTGTCTTTATTAATTGTATTCTATTTCAATACTTTACTTTTTATTGCACACTACAAAAACACTTATTTTGATTGCCTTTGATAAACACCATAACAACAGATAACGATAGATTGACACTTGGTCTCTGTGGATACGATAATCTTTTATATTACTCTGACGCGTTCGTATACTTGCGAACACCGCATTAAGTTATTTACAACGCATCAAGATTCTACACTTTGGATATCATTTGAACCCAAGTGGTCACCCGAAGAAGTCCTGAAGATTATATCAACTCTAATTATCAACAGTTAATACTTCTCTGATATAGACGCCTCTGATGCACTATGTTTCATCCAAACCTCATTTGCTCCATAGACTCTGATGTCCACTTTCATGGTTTTGAACTCTGAACATGTGATTAATCTCTAAAATGCAAAGACAATGTTCTATAGTATTTGATTGAGTGAATCATTATTATGTATTGTACTAGTCAAACGTCAAATCCACAATAATATTCTTCAAATGACTATAAAAATATTTTTTACCTACCACTAAGATTTACTATTGAGCCTACATACTCTACAACAACAATGTACCTTAAAGGAAGCTAGAATCCTATCCTCCAATGGATATATTTCTTCCTATGTAAATATGCCAAATAACTTGTGTTAAATCTTCTTGTTAATAAACACTCTTGTAAACATAATTAATTTGATTAACATTTGTCAATTTCCTTAAGAGACTATGTTTAGTCAAAAATTTCAAGAAGTCATTCACAATTAGTCTTTAAGTTGTTTTCCTTGATAGACCAGGGTATAATCATGATTTCTCAAGAAGTCTTAGACTGTGTGTATTTGAGTTTGTTGTAATCATGTTAATTATTGGATTAACTCCTTTTTGAGAAGGCAAAATCACTCAGGCAAATGGATTAGAAGTAACTTTGGTAACAACGAACCAAGATAAAAATACTTGTGTTCTTATTTTTATCTTTATCTTTGTTGTGTGAAGTATTGGGTTACAAAAGTTTTTAAATCCGGAAAGATGATTCAACCCCCCTCTCTTTCTTGTATTTCTTGCACCTTAAATTGGTATTAGAGCCCCTGATTTTGATATTGACTCATAGTGTCAAACACTTAATTGTGTCATAAAAAGATCCATTTTCTTAAAACACTAAATGGCTTATTCATACAATGATAAAGATTATTATTTTGCCACTCCTCCATTTTTGTATGGAGATAATTTTGAGTATTGGAAAGACAAAATATAACATTTATTTATTGGTAAAGATGAATATTTATGGGATATGGTTTTAAAAGGCTACATACATCCTTTGGATGTTAATGGTGTAAGGCTTGAAAGAAGTCAGATGAATGAGTAACAAAGAAAGGATCACAAAAATCATCATGAATCTATAAACATTTTGCTTTATACCATGTCCTATTCAGAGTATAAGAAGATTAAAAATAAAGACTCTGTCTAGTCTATATTTGATTTTTTAATAAAGGCCCATGAGAAGAATAAGTAAGTGAAGAAAACCAAGGCTTTGGATTCAATCCAAAAGGATGAAGTCTTCATGATAAAAGAGGATGAGCCTCAAAATAATGGCATATTTGTGGTGTCAAAGATCAAAACTCTTCAAGACAAAAAGAAAGACTTTGAAGGCAAATATGAAGATGAATCTTAAAATGATTATGAAAAATGAATATAAGGGTGCCTCTAAATTAGAATAAGCTTATATGGCTCTTAAGGTCAGCACCTTCAAAAGACCAGGATCAAATTCTGAATCAGATTCAGACTATGACGAGGTATTTTCTAATCTCACGATTTATGAATTAAATATATGTTTAGCTGAGATTCTTGGAAAGATTTAGAAGCTTCAACAAAGATGCAAGAATCTAAAACAGATTAAAGTAGTCATTTCTGAAAATCATAGTGAACTTCTGAAAGAAAAATCTATTTTGAAAGCTAGAGTCAATACCTTCAAATTTGAGAACTTTGCTTTAAAAAGCAAGAGTAAAAATTTCATAAAAGAAATTTCTTCAGAAGCTCCTATGAACTCTAAATGTGCTTCTAAGAAATATGAAGGTTCTTTTCAAGAATTTCTTACTAAAAACATAGATAGAAGCAAAATTGCTTCTATGATCTATGGAATTAATGGTAAAGGGGAAATAAGCATTGGTTATCATAAACCAAAGAATTTCATGTTGAAGCCTAAACCTAAGAAGAAAGTGAAAAAGCCAAGGGAAATGCATTCCCATTCAAGCTATGGTCACTCTCATTATTTATATTATGCTCATAAACCATGGATTGATAAAACTTATAGGAAAATTAATCTCATGGGACACAAAAAGATATGTGTACCAAAATATAAAATTATTTATGTTGCAGACATTCTAAATAACAAAGATGAGACGTCAATCATGATGCCTTGAAAATGGATGCTCTATACACATAAAGGAGAAAATGCATATGTTCCAAGATCTGAAACTTAAGCCCACTGGCTTTATAGATTTTTAAAAAGGCCAATTGAGTAATATTATTGGTTCATATTCTATTGGTATCAAATTTCTTCCCTCGTATCTCTAATTTTGAACTTTGTGCTTAAATACTAATAAGTTTTATTCTTACAAAAAAATGTATTATGTTAAGACGCTATGTTACACTAAAAAATGCTACTTAGTATGTAACACTGAACTAACATTATTGAGGAATCAATTCAAGTTGGGTATAATGATAATCTTGACTATGAGAAAGTCAAAGCTAGTTTTAAACATGCAGATCTGAAGAATAAGTTATTCTGACTCTAAGGATATAACTTTTGATGAACTCAACAAGAAAGCAAGTCATCAGAACCTATGAAGCTCTTCAAATATCTAAGCACCAATAGCGTTTTATGGAATGGGACAAAGTACTCAAAGGTAAGTTAGAGTGTCTCACTCAGAATCCCTCTTTGTTTTTTTAACTATCTTGACATTTATGGTGGAAATCAAGCGTCATACGTGTGGATCTAATGTAAGACAATTGTCTTACATTTAGCCAGCTAAACGGCTGAGGTGACCTATTAAGGATACTATTTATTGATTAAAGAGAAAATCATTTCATTTTGCCTCCTTTGTTAAATTGCGTGTTTTTCAAGATTCTTTTAATTTTTACTTTCTCTATTTAAACCCACGATTCACTCACTTCTCACACACTATGCAATTTCTTCTCACAACCCACACTTGAAAGTTTTCATCTTCCACTCTCTCTCTCTCTCTCTCTCCAAACCTTAATCCCAAAACATGGTTGACTAATAACATTAACAACAAGAGCCACTACAACAACAAAAATAACAAGAACAATAAAAGGAAGTTACTATGATACAAGACATCCCTGGAATTTATTTATCTACTTTAGTGGATTAGTTGAAGGTTCTTTATGAATTTGTTGTAGATTTTAATAATCTAAAACAAAATGGGTTTGATCTCTATGGCGATGTTGTAAACCAGGAATATGAAGTTTACTTCAAAAGATTAAAAGGAATAATGTACCATGCATTGGTAAAAGATTCTTGGATTCATGCATAAGCTACAAATATTCAGGTCTTCTCTAGTGTTTTGGGTCAGAGAATTCAAAATTTTGAGAAATCCATAGCCAAGCTACTAAACCATGATGGGTCTGGAAAAAAATGATATCAAATGTTTAAAAATGGGGCAAAATCAATGAAGTTTTAGCTACCATCTTCCATAAAGGATCAGATTCAGGTGTTAAGAATCTTAAATCTAAGTCAAGGATTTGAGCCAAGATTCTATTGGGATTCATTCATCATCGTCATGTTGGGAACTCTGATGACTGCATTAATGTTGACCATAAATATAAGTTGTATTATCTGACCAAAGGTGTCAAGATGAATCTTCATACCATCTTGTTTAAATACTTGATGGAGATGGTTAAAGAAACAAGGAACTTAGGCAACAAATCTATAAAGTGGATACCTCCGGGCATGCTGATTTCTAATCTTGGTTGAAAGCAAGTTGGTAGGTAAGCTGGAAGAAATAAGCTTTTGTGATGATCTCGACATTGAATTGGGCAAATATTTCAATGGAAGGAATATGAATAACATGCTTATGATTACAAATGTTGTGAATCCTGTTGGGATGGACAAAGAATCAGTCCCCACCATAAGGGTAAAGATTGGTGATTTTCACCTATTCACTAAGCTGGATCCTCCAGGTGTTCTGATGTCTTACATGAAAAATTGTTTGGAATATGGAACTAATTGAGATGTGGAAATTCACAAATTGATGGATGCTCTTCCTGATGCAACTCTCAGGAGGAAAAGAAAGTCTAAAAAGGTTGGTGAAGGAACTTCTAATATGCCTCCTTCTTCTCCAGCTAAGCAACCAAAGAAGTCTAAGACCTCCAGAAGAACTCTAAGGTCTGTAACTAATGAAGCTTATGGAGACCAGAAAAGGGAAGCTAATGAAGCTGCTAAAGCTGCTAGAGTTGCTGAGGCTACAGAAGCTACAAAATATGCTAGAGTTGCTGAAGCTGTTAGAGCTATTGAAGCTGCTAGAGTTATAGAAGATGTCAGAGTTACAAAAGCTGCCAGTGCTACTCAAGCTATTAGAGCCTCTGAAGTTGCTAAGGTTGTTGAGGCTACTAAAGTTGTTGACATTGTCAAGGAATCAAGTTGTCTAAATAAAGAATCTGGGAGAGAATCGGTTGAGCCTCTGCTTATCAGAATCCTTGTAAGTCTTCTAATGCCGAAACTTCTACTATTTCTGACTCTGTAAATGTCAATACTTCATCCATCATTTTACCAATCACATATACTACAAATCCAACAAACTCACTTTAACCCACAACACCAAATAAACTAGAAACCACAAGTGCACTTGAAATAATTGGATCGAAAAACACAACTACAAATGAACAAACTCCACAAGACACAATTAACCCAATTTTATAATAACCTGCATCTCCATCTCAATCTCAACCTCCGTCTTCACCTCAACAAACAACAACCTCCACAATCCATCCTAAAGTTACAACAACAATTGAATTAACCTAGCAACAATCTTAACCGCCACCTTCATCCGAACACATCATTTCTGAAGCCACACCCATGAACATCTCACCTCCTCCATCCAATCAAATTGATACATATATTCTTAACCCCTATTTTTGAAGGCTTATCCCTATCGGAGGGTTCCTCTATTAAGAGATAATTTTTCTTTAATAAGGATCCATCTGTTATTGAATTTCCTTTCTCCTCACGTGAATCAGAAATTAATGCAGATACAAGAATCCCCACCATTAAATTATAAATATACCTCTAAAGAACCTTCTTTTGGTGAAGTATGTGCAAATATATAGTTAAAATTAACTGAGATTATAAGCTTTATGAGTCAGGTTATCACAAACTGTGTTAATCCACCTGAAAGCAATGCATTATGGGATCAATACGTGGACTGGTCAATTTACTGCTTCACATTCTTCAAGAAACTTTCTTATGAGGTTGTTCTGGAAAAGTTTATTCCCAAATTAAATGAAGTAATGCCTCTGATTATGGAGATAAAGAAGTATGTTGATGAGTCTTTACCCAAGTCTAATATATTGGCACTCCTAGCACCCGAACAAGTTCTACCTCAGATTATAGATGATAATCCCTCTACTTAGCTCTTGGCATTTCAGCAAGATATTGAAGCAACTTATAGGATTCTTATTCCTGAATAGAACTTGGTTATTTCTTTTGTTGTCGTAGCATCTTCAGGGATTGCTCAAAACTTAGTTTCTCAGCCTGAAGTTAGATAAACTTCTAAGATCACATATTCTGAACCCCTTGCTTATGAGGTTGTTACTTATGTGATTCTGAAGACTCTGATGAGTTACAGAAAGAGAATGGAGTGGTAAAGACCAAGCTGGATCTTAAGAGGAAACCAACAATCATATTCATAACATATTGTTGGCAATCCTTTATAGACTTCCACCCTAACCATGAAATATTGTTTAATTTTTTTTCACTCTATCTATGTTGTTATCCTTTTATTCAGTTTATAAAAAGTTTGGTTCTTGTTTTATCATATTTTTTTTACTGATAACAAATGGGGAGAAAAAAAAGATATGATTTTATTCATTTTTTCAAGATTGGTAACCCAAATATGTCTAGATTTATTGGTTAAGAATCAAAATTTTATAGTCTTAATCTCAGGGGGAGCCTGCAACTCTCACCCTGCGAAATTAAGTTAAGAAAATCTTGATGTCTAAAATTTAGGGGCTTACAAACCCAACTTTGATTTTTAGCTGATTAATTGTTTTGTTAAAAAGTCAAAATTGTTCATCAAAATTATAATGCTTGTCATCATCAAAAAATGAGAGATTGTTGGAACAAGTTTGATTCTACATCTATCCTTGAGTTTTAATGATAACAAAGTATAAAAGAACAATTTTGTTTTCTAATAGTTTGTTGTGTGTGCAGACTCTGAGCATACTTAAAATGAAGTAAAAGCTAAATCTGAGTAAAGATAGCTGTGAATATACCAAGATGTTAGACAATATTGTTCCAATCAAACTCTTAACTTTGGTCTTGGAGAGACTCTGAATATAGATACTTTAGATTCTGATAAAAGAGATTATGAACTTTGAACATCATAAGTATTTGAACCCAAGTGATCACTTGAAGACGCCCTGAAGGTTATGTTAACTCTGATTATCACCATTTAACACTTATATGATATGGACGCCTCTGATGCACTCTGTTTCATCCATGCCTCATTTGCTCTTTAGACTCTGATGTATACTCTCATGGTTCTAAACTTTGAACATGTGATTAATCTCTAGTATGTAAAAACAATGTTCTATAATATTTAATTGGGTGAATAATTATTATGTATTGTACTAGTCAAACGTCAAAGCAATAATACTATTTCCAAACGACTATAAAAATATTTTTTACCTACCACCAAAGATTTATGGTTGAGCCTACCTACTCTACAATAGCAGTGTACCTCGAAGGAAGCTTCAATCTTATCCTCCAATGAATCCATTTCTTTCTATATAAAGAGCTCAAAGGATTTGTGTTAAAAAATAGAGAAAAAAAGGATGGATAATTAAAAAGAAAAACCTCTTACGCAAAAACTTCATGATGAAGAAAATTCCTTAAAGCCAATCATAACCAAGAAAGAAAAAGATTGAAGAAACACTTTTTTACTTCAAATATTCTAAAGTGTATAAAATGAATTTTGTTGTGTGTAATCTTCTTGTTAAGAAACACTATTGAAAACACAATCAATTTGATTAACAATTGTTAATTTCCTTGAGAGACTAAGTTTAGTTAGAATTTTTGAGAAGTCATTGACAATTAGTATTTGGGTTGTTTTCCTTAAAAGACTAGGGTATACTCATAATTTCCCAAAAAGTATTAGACTGTGTTTCTTTGAGTTTGTTGTAATCAATTCGATTATTAGATTAAGTCCTTGTTGAGAAGGAAAAATCACCCAGGCGGGTGGACTGGAAGTAACTTTGTTAACAGCGAACCAGGATAAAAATACATGCGTTCTTATTTTTATCTTTATCTTTTCTATGTAAGGTATTGGGTTATGAAAGTTTTTAAATCCAAACACCCAATTAAAATTTCCCATTTCTTGTGTTTCTTTCACCTTGACACTTTCCTCTGCATCACCTGAAAAAAAGTGTACCTGAAGATGTTCTTCTCAAATATTTACTTCACTGATGGAACCGTTCAGTCTAAAGTAAAAAGGCATATGATATCTCTGTCATTGGAAGAATTTGGAAATATTCTAAATCTTCCCCATGAAGATACCGTCCTAGAATCCAGGGATAAAGGATACAACTAAGATCACAAAATTGTTGCATCCTGTCTCATGAAGAATCCAACACCCACAATATTAAATTCATTCACTACTTGATATATTCACCCTGATAGTCGTATGATCCATTATATGATCAACCACATAATTTTCCCAAGGAAGAGCAACTTTGGTCTCATAACTCAAGTTGATGTTAAAGCCACGTGGATATCTATTATCTAGATAAGAAAATCAATACCCATCATTCTTTCATTTATGTCCTTTACAAAATTGCATGTTTGGATGCCTTTTATGTCCTTAGTTGTCATTTCAACTACATCCTTTTATCATAGAATTCCTATTTATTTTCCATTAAATTTAGCCTACCATATTCTTGGAACACCATTAGCCTCTTCATTTTCCATCCAATGCCCCAACTCTTGCCAATATAAGAATACTCATGAACAAATAACTTGTTATCATCACCTTCACATTTCTCCTCAAATGTTCCTATCAAACAACTCAACTCTTCAACCCTAATTATTCCTCCACATAACTCGTCGGATAGTTATCTCCGATGACACATCAATGGCGAAATACTTACCCAATTTTGCTATTTCATATCCTCCCGATTAAGAATCTTATGAAAATCCCCCACCATAAATACTTATTACCCATAAGTTAAACAATTTAGAGGAGATTGTTCTGTTATAGTTGTCATGGATTGATGAAAACAATGATAAAATATGTTTTTTTTTCTGGAACTGAGTTTGAGAAGCAATTGAATTTTAATTGAGAGAGGAAATCCGTTTTTTTAGGAACATATTGAGTGAAAGGGGAAATGCTTTTTAAAAAGTATTTTATGAGTTTCTGTGTTTCCTTCATTCATCAGCAACACAAATAATCTTTTTGATATTCTTTTAAGTCAGTTATTGCTTACATACAATGTTATGGTAGATATCGTTGGACCTGGCTTAACTTTTGACTGAATGAATCTTTTGATCATTATGTTGAGATGGGCATAACAGAAGAAAAAAAAAGCTGATGAGAGAAGGATGGCTTTGGCAGAAAAATATAAGGCATTAATTTCATTTTCATTTTTATAATAATGATGTCTTTGGCAAATAATGTGTCTTTTTTTCCTTTATGTAACTAAGTTTGAGAAGCAATTGGATTTTAGTTGAGAGAGGAAATCCATTTTTTTAGAAACACTGAGGAAGAAATATTTTGAGTGAAGGGGAAGAGCTTTTCAGAAAGTGATTTATGAGTTTATGTGTTTCCTGCATTCATCAGCAACACAAGCAATCTTTTTTATAACAAAAAAAAAAAGAAATAGAATAAAAGAGAATATGACATACTCCATCTGTTCCTTTTTAAGTGTCATTTTGACATTTTATACCTACCAAGAAAGTTAATCATTAATATTACTTTTCAAACAATAATTTTTCTTTTATCCATAATACCCTTAATTATTTATTATATTCATTTTATTTTTTTTCTCTATGTAATAATTATCTAAGTATAATTTTGACAAAAGTGCAATTAATACTACATTGAACTTTGCAAATGACAATTAAAAAGATTTTTTTTTCAAGAAAGTGATATTTAATAATATAAACATTTCGATTACCATTATTATTATTATTATTATTATTTCCGAACTAATTCAATTAAAACATTATTTTCAATTTCGTGAGATAAATATATATTATTAATAATTATTTTTATTTAATGTGTTTGTTTTATAAATGGAATTTTACGTGAAGGATTTTTTATATTCCATTTTTTGTTAAGGGTTTATTTTTATTAAAGAGTTTTTAACTCTTTTTAATTTTTGTTGTTGACCATTACCTATAAAATCAATTAAGAATAAAAGAAAATTTACTATCTTTTAAAGAATTTTTCATCCAAATACCCCTAATTTTAAAAAAAAAATCTAAAATAACTCTGATTTAAAAAAAAATCTCAAACTACCCCACTTTTAAGAGGAGACGCCAAACCAATTGGCATCAGCTCCTAAAGTTAAAGAGGAGGCACCAATTGGATTGACTAGGGCACATGGTGCAACCAATCCAATTGGCGCTCATGTGTTACTTTTGAGAGGATGCGCCAATTGGTCTGGCGCTTCAGTGTAAAATGCAATTTTTTTTGTTATAAATAAAGGTGTTATGTGAATCATTTTTCCATATCTCATTTCATCATTTTGAAAATATGTTTGGTGTTCATCGTTGCTATGGAAAAGTGATTTATTCGAGAGACAAACCTAAGATGTTGATGCTCTTCTGGAACATCACTACTTTCAATCAACTGAAAAGAGAGTTGGTTCGTTGGTTAGATGGAAAAATACCAAAAGGGGAAAAATTCAAAGTATTGAGAGACTCGACAATATATTTGGTTAGGTGCAAATGAAAACTGATAAGGATGCTAGGGAAATGATGTTTGGACGAGATGACATCATTTTGATTGTTGTAATCAATTAGAAATATCTTGTTTTAAGTTTGCTTATGTTGTAGTGATGTTTGTTGTGAACCTTGTTGTAACAAAAACTTAATGATATATAAAAATTGAAGATTACAAAAATCCAATGTTACAAAAAGATTATGACTCAAATGTTGCTCCTCGATTGGGACAGTTGTTCTTATTGTGTCCTGATTGACGATATATACTACATAGTCTTATCATTTTATCCATCGTATCCATTTCTGTTCTAATACGCGTGATGTTTGGCTGTCCTTTTTTCTTTCTACGCATCTCGTCGTTGTGCCAAACTATGTCACCTTCATATGGAGGCCAGTATTCCTCCATTGGTAGCATTGGGAAGCTTCTGCTATACACATCTGTGACGGTAATGACCTTGTAAACATCAGATAGACGGCTATAAGCGTCCTGACAAATATGTGCGCATACTACAATGACATGGGAGCAAGGAATGCAGAAGGCCTGGAATTTTCCACAGTCGCACCAACTTCTGTTTAGTTTGACAGCATAGGATAAATTTGGTCTCCCCTCATTGTGGTTCATTGTTTCCTATACGTTGAAATTTTACCTATGACGGTCAAAGACTCCTACCGCGTGTGTGCTAGCCTTGATGCTCTCCTCTTTCATCACTTTCATGCAACACTCACTAAATATTTGCCCATACATTAACACTACACTCCATCTTTCACCTCTAGTTACGAAGGTATAAGCCAACCTATAATAGGTTAATATGACCAAGGCGGTTATTGGCATATTTCTAATGCCTTTGAATACGTCGTTCATGAATTCCAAAGGTTTGTTGTCATGTGGCCTAATCGACAGCCTCCGTTAAATGCCCTTGTCCATTGCTCTACTGGTATGTTATCCAACCATCTTCCTACATCTTCATTAGATAGTCTAATTTTATCACGGTAATATTGAAATGACGACTGAGTTAGAGCATACCCAGTATTCACAACTTTCTTGCGAAGGTTCTTATCTTTGATTGCATGCATGAAGTTTTGTGCGATATGTCTAATGTTTCAAGGTTCCGTACTCGGGTCCACGAATATGCACACATGGACCCAATTATTCAACCGTACGTCGAACTCGCCGGTTTTGGACATATAAGCAAAACCATGTCTTGGTCGATGGATAATAAATTCATTCTTGCGTTATGTGAAAGATGACATCCCGAGACACACACGTTCTGGTTTCCAACCGGTGAGTGTACTGCGACGTTAGAAGATGTCTACGTGTTATTGGGATAACCTATCAAAGGTAAAGCTGTAAATGGTAAAACCAACTATGTGAATTCAATTTGCATGGACCTCTTGGATGCTGATTTGTTAGATGATAACTCAAGAGGTCAAGGTATACTCCTTTCACGCCTTAAGGCATACTATAACAACTTACATTTAGATGAACATTCTACCGAAGAGGCTCGAATAATAAAAACTAGGTGTTACATTATGCTTTTAATTGGTTCTTTTTTATTTCCTGAAGATAGTGGTTCTAGTATGCATGTTATGTATTTACCTTTACTAAGACATGTAGATAGAATAGGAAGTTACAGTTGGGGATCCGCTTGTCAGACCTATCTTTATAGCTCTTTGTGTAAAAATTCACACAAAGACACATCTACCTTTTTTGGATGTGCTGTTTTTCTCCAAGAATGGGGTTGGTCAAGACTACTGTCCCTAGCGTCCGTCAACAACAACCCTTTCATATTCCCGTATGCACAAAAGTAAGTTGTTTAAAATGTTATATATTAACTTACTTTACCGATTATCATCTCTAACTAATATTTTTACCTTTATGGTGCAGATGGTCGACAGGTGGTATGAGTTATAACAAATGTCCTAAACATTGTATTACCCAATATCGCAATCTCTTGGACCACCTTCGACTGACAGATGTATGAATAATAACCTAATTATTTCGTAATAATTTGTTAATTTCTTCTACTAAGTTTATAATTGAACACACGTTCACATTTTAGTTCATTTGACGTCTATACCTAAATTCGGATCATGACTATGAAATCAACGAAGAAGACGCAGCCGTATGGACTGCATGCACACCGATCATAAGATTCACCACTGTGGAGATGCACAACAGTGATCGTGTGAAATTGCAGTTCGGTATGCTTCAACACATCCCAGATCCCCCAACAACCCTAGGAGAAGGGCATTTACGCAAAGTTAATGATCAATGGAACTTCAACCCATGGCAAAGCTTCGTTAGATCTGAGTGTCGCAAATGGAAGCACTGCCATGACCATGTCTTAACTGACGATGTGATGCCAACTGAAGAAAAACCAAGTCGTACTTATATGGCTTGGTACAAATCGATTGGTTTTAAGTTCATCGTCGAGGATATGTACCTATACGACCCACGCTAAGCAACTTACACACTAGACGCCTCAACATCTAACCCGCAACAACATTGTCAGACCAACTACACACCCCCCCATATCCGTCAAACTTTCTGTTCCATAAACACACACACACACATACAACCCTAACATGGCATACACCCAACCACAATACCAAAAGCATACCGCGTACCACCACCAACAACTATATCATCAACCAGAGACCCAACATCACTTCGCACCCAACACATCACCCTACCAAAGCCGCCTTAGCTAAAACACTCAACGACCATTTAACACCAACCGTCCATCCTCATACCATAGCCAAGAAGCCCAAACATCTCAAAACTGAAACCTTCAACAACACTATCTCTACCAAACACCACAACAATCTTTCCAACCTTTCCTCGACGCATCATTCACACTAATGTCTCCCTTCAAATGTCATGGTCGCCCACCAACAAGTCAAACACAACCCAACTACTCTAGCATGTGTCATGAACTAAGCTATGGCGGTACACCTTCGTTGCATACTCAAGACTGCGCTGATTTGTATGACTATCTCAACAGGCAATCTCATGCAGTTGGTAGTAATGTTCCTGGGTCCTCAGATGCTCAAACACCTATGGTGAATCATCAATGTGGGTTAGGACCACGAGTTCGGGTAGCTAGGGGATGTGGGACCAGAGGTCGGTTAGGTGATCCCGGTCATCAACATTAATCTTTTTTGTGTAAACGAGAATTTATATTAATATGAATTGGTCCGATTTCGAAATTATGTATCATGTAGACTATTTTTGAAAAAAAATTATAAAACATACTGAGGTGTCAATCGAATTGGCGCCTCCTTTAAACCTATACACATGGGCGTCAATTGAATTGACTGCACCATGTGCCCTAGCCAATTCAATTGGCGTCTCCTCTCTAAGTTTAAGAGGAGGTGTCAATTGGATTGACGTCTCCTCTTAAAAGTGGGGTAGATAGAGTTTTTTTTTAAATTAAAGTTATTTTGTGATTTTTTTCAAAAACAGGGTTATTTTAGTAAAAAAATCACTTTTAAACCTATAATCATGATATAAATTTGAAATATTAATTAATTAATTAATGAAATTAAATTTTATTTTAAAATAATTGAGATAGTGTTAACTTAAATGTTTAAAAATTACTATAATAATAAATTATCTAGAGAACAACTTTTTTGTGTGACTTTTTTTAAACATTAAATTTATACCAAATCACATCTTACTCTTTAGATGTAAAGAAAGACTTAAAGACAATTATTATTTTTTCATTTTAATTGTTCTCTTAATTTAACGAGTTTTAATCATGACAATAAGACAATTTACTATATAAATGAAAAATTACACGTATATTCATATACATATGATAATATAATATTATTGTAAGATTAATAAATAAAATAAATTTATTGACCATTTTTTTAAATATCTGAAAAAGATTATGGGTGTTTATAGCAAGAAAATGGAGTATATATTTTAAAATTGTATTATCTATTCTAGAATAATTTTTTAATTTGTAAAAAAAATAAAATGAATTATTGAATTAAAATAAATAAAATAGTTTTTATTTTTAATTATATTATTAATTTGCATTATATAAATTTTATTTAATATATTTAATTATATATTAAATATTTACGCGAAAGATGGATCAATTAATCAATTCATTACTCAATATACAAATGGGTTTTAGGTTATACAAATTTAGTAATTCTTCTTGTTTTAGTATATGATTAATAAATTATTAAAATTAAATTATGATTTTATTTTAATAAATTATTGAAATTAAAATTAAATTGTAATTTCTAAAAATTATATATATATATATATATATATATATATAGAGAGAGAGAGAGAGATTGAGTTTGGTGAAACATTATGTTCATTACCTTTAAAATTTTATAAATGAGATTAAGTTTAATTGCGATAAAAGAACATAATTTGACCCATATCACAATATACATGTTTTTTTTAAACCGTTCACAATTAATGATTTTAAACAATTTATTTAAAAGTTACAACTATCATTTAAAACTATTTATTCAACTTCTTAATATGATGGTCAATTTTAATTAATGTCGATTAAATTAATTATACTAATTATACTTAATTCTTAATTTAATTTTATTATTTTTATATAACTTCAATAATAATTATTAACCATATATTTTTTAATAGAATTTTTTTATACCACACTTAATTTTAAAAAAAATATTTGACTACTAACATAATATTTCTAAAAATTATATTTATGAATGATGGTAAATTATCCATCATATTAAAAAATTTACATTATCTGTAAAATGTAATAATAATACTTTATTTATTTATTAAATAATAATTTTATTTCAAAAAGAATGATAACACACAAGCCGATCTAACGATCCAGGCTCTACAAGCAGACAAGGTGACTAGAAATCCAAACACAACCAACAAACATCAAAGTTACATTTATCATACAAAATCTAGCTAAGTTTTTGTTGGTCTCCACACCAAGTTACATTTATCATACAAAATCTAGCTAAGTTTTTGTTGGTCTCCACACGCCAAAGCACATTTTGAATAATATTCGTGCATCGAAGCTCCTTACTATTACGATTTTGGAAAACGACTTGATTGTGAATCATCCAAATCGAGTAAATTGTTTCAGAAGTGTACACTTCAACAGTTTAGCTCTGCTGCCTTTACCTTTTGACATGACGCTACACCAATGCAACTCAATATCCCATCCTTGAGGAAGATGATTATAATTCAACCAAAGGAAGGACTTGGCTCCAAACTCTTTTAGTTTCTTCATATTCAAAGAAAAGGTGGTTACAAGTTTCATGATCCCCACAATACAAGCACCTATCGTCCGTTACAATCCCAAATTTACTCAATCTATCTTTGGTTGGTAATCTCATTTGACAAGTCAAGCATAAAGTAAAAACAATTATAGGTCTATCAATGTTCCCACAATTTTTTTTTCTCCACAACACTTTAGGTTTAGTACCTTGTAACATCTTATACATCCCCCGAGTCACATACTTTCTAGAAGTTTGGAAATCTTCCCAAGTTATCGACTGCATAAGAGCATCTTTGTGCTCAAATATGGCTTTAAGGATCCAAAAGCTATGCATGGCAGATTAGAAAGTTGTCACATCTCTATTTTTCATGTAGTATAAGTGTATCCAACGGATCCACAACTTATCCTCTTTGGCACAACCATTCCATAATAATTTCCCAATAGTAGCTTTGTCCCAATTGGAGAGCAATAAGATTCCTACCATCAGCCGATATCGGGTCACACATATGCTCCCAAGAAACATGAGCTTTCTTCGATGGGTTATCTTTACCCGTCCAGAGGAATTTTCTACAGATACTCTCAATATGGTTTATGACTATCTTGGAAAGAGGGAATTTTTACATTCAATAATTGGCAATAGTAAATAACACACTATTCACCAATTACATCCCGCCAGCATATGATAACAGTCTCGTGCTCCAATGATGCAACCTCTCCAGCATCTTGTCAATCAGAGGTTGGCACATAGCAATTGAGAGTTTCCTACTGATCAGAGGAACTCCAAGTTACTTAAAAGGCATGCTACTAGTGTCAAACCCAGTTTCCTCCTGAATCAACAACTTAGTCACATCATCCACCCTACCATAGTAGATTTTGCATTTAGGAATGCTAGCTTTAAGGCCAGTAGCAGCTGAGAATTCCCTGAACTTCTTCATCATAAGCTTGACAGATTCCACATCACCTCTCACAAAGAGAAGTAAGTCATCATCAAAGCATAAATTAGTGGTTTTCAGCTTGTCACACTTTGGATGGAAGTTGAAGTTGGGGATAAGATCAAGACCCAACATGGTTCTATGAAGACATTTCATTATCATGACAAAAAAGAGAGAGGGAATTGAATCACCTTGTCTCAATGCTCTTCTAGCTTTGACCATTAAACGAGAAATGATAAGATATAATTTTTACACAAGCTGCAATCTAGTCAATGAATGTTTGAGGGAATCCAAACCCATTCATGTTGTGGATAAGAACATACCACTCAACTATATCATATGCCTTTTGTATTTCCATCTGGATCCTACATTTAGGGGATATATACTTCTTGTTGTAACCTCTAATCAATTCCTGAGGCAACATAATGTTATCATGAATGACTCTCCTCGACACAAAGGCTGATTGGCTATCATCAATAACTTCATAAATAACTTCTCCTAGCCTGTTAGTGAGAATTTTTGATATACTTTTGTAGATTTTGCTACAACAGGAAATGAGCCTCATGTTTTTGATGGTGGCAACTACAGAGGTTTTTGGAATTAAGGATACCAGAGAGCAGTTGACAGCTAGGTACATGTCCTTGGTTTGAAAGAATTCCCTAATAGCCTCCTGAACACCATACTTCATAATTGGCCAGGCTGATTTAAAATAGAAAGAATTAAAACCATTAATTCCTGAAGCTTTGGTATTGCCAATTGCAACAAGGGCATTCCAAAATTTCTTATCATTAACATGTCTGATTAGCTTTTGATTGACTGAGACTACACTCTTATATATATATATATATATATATATATATATATATATATATATATATATATATATATATATATATATATATATATATATATATATATATATTAACCATCAATATATTTTATTTATTTACTATTTATGATGACATTTCTGACGGGACAAAATTATTTAATTTGTATATCTTTTATATATATTTCTTAACCATCACCATAGTATATTTATTTTCTATATAAACTCGAATAGATGATTATTTTATTATTTCATTCATTTTTTTACTAAAATATATATTTTTGACGGGCCGAGACTACTTAAGTTATATATCTTTTATATACATTTTTTAACCATCATTATACTATATTTATTTATTAATTATAATGACATTGTGTGAACCGTACGAATGCTTGAGTATATGATAACTTAACTATTTTATTTATTTTTTACACTAAAATATATATTTCCGACAGACTGATTCTACTTAATTTGTATATCTTTGAAATAAATTTCTTAACCATCACTATATCATATTTATTTCCTATTTATGACGATATTGTGCGACCTGTACGAATACCCGATATCTACTTTATTACTTCATTTTTTTTTCTACTAAAATATACATTTCTAACGGGTCGAGACTATTTAATTTGTATATCTTTGATATAAATTTCTTAACAATCACTATACTATATTTATTTACTATTTATAACGATATGGCGCGACCCGTGTGAATGCACAAAACAAATAGATGACTACTTTATTTTATTTTATTTATTAAAATATATATTTTCGACAGGGGCAAAACTACTTAGTTTGTATATTTTTTATATATTTTCTTAACCATCATTGTACTATATTAATTTACTATTCTAACAACTTTAAAAAATAAAATAAAGGACATTACGTGCGGGTACTTTACTAGTTAGAGAAGAAATCAAAACCAATTGGAAAAATAAAGTAATCAAATACATAATGAAGAACAAGAAATAAGAAGTATGTTTAGCATATAGAATTTGATAACAAAGATCCTATAACACACTGAATTCAATTCAGATAAGAAATCAAGTAATCAAATACACATGAAGAGCAACAACTTTCTACTCATTTATCTAATCAAAATAGAAAATAAAGTTGGTACTCAAATATAAGTCTTCATGTAGTTTATTTATTCAACGACTTGCACGAGAATCATTGTACTACCATACTAATAGAAAATGATGGTAGTTTACCATTTGTGTTTTTTTTTTATGATATATGGTTGTATATACCATAAACTAGTTTAAAATAGAAGCATAATAAATGTTGCTAATGATTTTTTTTTTAAAGTTTGGGTCAAACATATGGTGTTCTTTTAAGTTACATAATGATCATATGTTCTTTAACCATTTATCCTCACATTAATAGAAAATGATTGATAATATATGCCTAGTATTGTGATGTGGATAACTCCAAGGTTTTATTACAATTATTATTTTCTAAAATAAAAGTTTATCCGATGAACTTCTACTCATTTATCTAATCATAATAGAAAATAAAGTCGGCATTCAAACATTAACCATTATGTGGTTTATTTATTCAATAACTTGCACAAATATCATTGTACTATTTTTGGGTGAGGTAAGACTATCCCTATGTGTTGTGGATCTTTTAGTTGATTTTAATAATTTAAAAACTAAATGGATGCATAAAGGTAAAAGTTACGTGACAAAACTAATTATTTATTTATATCTCAATTGTCGAGCAAGATAAAACATGACAATTGACATGTTTTACCACTCATATATGTTATAGATGAAAATAATAAATATATATAAAAAATAGCGAGTGAAACTTTATTATACATTATTTAAACCAAAAGGATTACCTCCTTTCACACACAGTCTCCTAGAAAATCTCCAAACAATATGTTGAGTTGTTCCTTTGGTTCAAAAGCCATACTCTGTCTTTCTCTTTTTTATTAAGTTATTCATATGCAATAATAACGGAACCTACAATGAGAAGATAGTTGAAGCATTTGATACCTATAAATAAAATACATTTCTTGATAGTAGAAGTATCTTGATTATTGGCATATGATTTAAAGGTCAAACATAGTTCCAAGAAGATCAATATTAAGGAAAATAAATGATAGGAATAAATAGCTCAACTAACTGGTTTATAATTATTTGTAAGGAGGATATGTAATCATTAGGCAAGATAATCACCGAAGCGAGTGGGAAAACACGATCTCCATTAGGCAATTGGATTAAAAAAAGTTAAAAAGGTATTGACTTTGCGGAAGTCGAGGTAAGGTTTATAACAATTAGTTTTCTACTTTATGGCATAATGATGACCTCATTCAAGCACAATAACTATTGGTTACACCACACATCTCACGTCTCAAAGTTAGTCGATAATACAACACAGATGAGGATATATTTATACCTAAAAATAAATTACATGTCAGTTGATATTGACAAAATAGACTAAGCCATGCGAGTGAAGACACAATCAAACATGAATCACCTAAATTTTTCTCAAATCTACTAGAATCCATCATGGTTTCCAATACCTCAAATTCAGTCAAAACACAATATGACTAAACAATCGGACTTTATGATCTTGTTACGTCTTAAGAATGCCATTGGTTAAAAAAGTCAAAGCTAAAGGGCTTGCTAGACTAACTAGAGACATTGGAAGTCAAATTCATAATGTTGGATGCTATTTTTTCAGGTGATAAAAAGTGAAGAAAAACTAGAAGAACAAGAGATACATATGACTTATGGTGAAAGTATTACTAATAAGGAAGTTAAATCACCTTTTCAAAAGAAGTTTCCAACCTTTGAAGCATAATGTCCACTTATCGAAGTCAACATAGGGACCCACAAGGAACATATAATGATTGTAGTTAATGGATTACATACTTAGTCAATCAGGGGGATTGATGGAATGATATAAATGTTATTTTATGTTGAGCTATCATAAAGTGTCAGGTTTGGCTAAGGAGTTAGTCAAACACGAATTACCAGTTAAGGAAATATATTAGCCATGCAAATAATACCTAAGAGTTAATCCTCCACTAATGCCTCTCATTAAAATGGAAATATAAAAGCTTCATTCGATCAAATAAATATGTCCAATGGATATCCAACATAATACTTAAAATCTAGAATAATGGTTAGATCATATTTTACACAAACTATATAAACTTGAGCTTGGTCACTCCTAAAATGAGCATTGAATGCGAGTAAAAGACATGTTAGTTAATGCTACTACTAGCCATACAATTCTTACATTCATGGATGCATACTCAATAAGCATATAATTTTACATTAGAAAGTCTCGCCTCAGCTGAAAAAAGGTTAGACGAGTCAAAGTACAACAAAATGCAAGAAATTGAAATCTTTCTTAGGTTTATTGAACTTCACCAAGGTTGTGAGACTGTTAAAATCAGTCTAGACTTGATAAAACTTGATTATCATACAACTTACATATGCTTCATGTTTATGACACCACTAATTAGAGAAAGCTAGAGTAAATAAGTCATACAAAGGTAGTTGCACACACGTGGACAAAGACAAACTAGAAGTGACGAGAAATGAGATAAACAAGTCGAATGTGAGGCACCACAAATTTCAATAGCTAAAAAACCCTTAAATCACCAACGTAAAATAACCGAACAAGACTAATTTCCTTAGGCTACACTATTTTTGGTCAATAAAACTAATGTTTTCCTATAAATATTAAACTTATAGATTTTTTTCAACACACAATCAATCTAATAAACTATTTTACGTATTTTTTATCCTTTAATCTCTATGCCTTTATTTTTACTTTTACGCATTTCTTAACTAAATAACTCAATCACTAAAATAACATGCTTAACCGTTTTAGATTAATTAAGGAACTTAATTCTATATTATAATTGCAATCACTAAAAGAAAAACAAGTTACTGCTAAAAGCTATTTCCTTAGTTTTTTTTATAAGTCACTTTGGGGAAAAATTTATACAAAAATGTAAGTCGTTTTGCAATATCATTAAATCATTAATGTTATTTTTATAATTATACCCTTAAATATTTATCACATATCTTCTTTGAATGATTTAAATTTATCTTTTCCATGTAATTAATGAAAAATGTATTATAAATATTTAATAATTTCTTTTTTTTATATAACAATGATTATTTTTCTTAATACATATGAAAAATAAAAAATGACCTATAAAAAAAACAAAGGAAATATTAGCCGAAATCTCAATAGACTTTTCAATTCAACAATGTCTATCTAAGACAACTCCTAAGAAAATACCCTAATAATATTTAAATAAAAAGTTAGATAATTTTAAAAATATTAGATAACTAAATACATCATCATACATACATATAATAAAAACCGGATACAAGATCTTGCCCAGTTCAATAAAAACTTCACTTAGATTAGATATTTATAAATAAAAAAGAATAAATACATAAATATGAGATCGCAATTTTTACCTTCAAAATTTAACCGGATTCGTTTCATCTCCCTTGTTTGGTTTGGTATATAAATTAACGCGCCCCTTAAATCCTCCTCCTTTTAATCTTCTCTCACCGTTTCTCTAAAACCCAAACTTCACACTCTTGGCGGCTACACCACACCTTTCTTCTTCACTCTCTCAATTAGATCATGGCAGCTGTTGCTCCGTCCTCTGACAGTATCCTTCTTTCTCGCTTTCTCATCTCCGTCTTTTTTTTTTCGTTTTCATATATTAACTAATAACCATTAGGTTTTTTTTTTTGCATCCAATTTCTGTTGTATGCATGTGTACTCTCTTTCCTAGGGTTTCTTAATTTCTTGCCTTGCCTTTAGTTTTTGTAGTTCATAACTGTAACCTAATGGTTATTAATATATGTATACGGTTTATTGCTGTATTGTGTAGTCATAGATTCTCGGTGAATTTTATTTTTGGTGTGTAGTTGTTTATTTTTTCTCAATTTTATTTAGTTTGTTTTGCGGTTTATATATGTATTTTTCATTGTTTATGAAATTTTATTCTTTGACCTAACTGCTATAGAAGCTGCAAGTTTGCTGCAGAATTTGTCCCTGGATTCACAGCCCAAGACTATTAGTGGAGATGCTGAGCCTGTGAAGAAGGTAATTCGCATCTGATTGCTGTGTTGCATATTTTTTTATTGAAAGTTGAAATGTTAAAAATATTCATGTCAATTAATATTAGAATATAAGATTGTTTGTTGTTGTGTTGTGTTCGCTGATGTTTGTTATCATTTGTATGCAGAATGGACCTAGTTTTGCCGGTAGTAAAGCTAAAGGGACGGGCAAGCCATTCAATCCGAATCCGAGTTTTGCTCCAAATGGATACCCTTCTACTGCATATTATTATGGAGGTAAGGTAAGCTGTTTAAGATTGTAAGGCTATACACCCACACTCACCCATATGATGATGACCCAAAGACATGGAAAGATTGTTGATTTAATATCTGATCTACTTGTATTAACTTCTGGAAAAATGACGTGGCCATGTGATTTTTTTTCCAGGTTATGATGGTCAAGGAGATTGGAGTGGCTATTCTAATTATGCGAACCTTGACGGAGGGATGGCTCAAGTAAGTACTATGTTCTCTGATTTTGCGACTTGTGATGGATGTATGTCTTCTTGTATTTTGCCACATGTTCTTTCGGTGGCTACTTTTGTTATATGTTAGCAACAACGTTGAAGGATCGTAGACTGGTGCTTGCTGCATCCTAAACTGTTTTGAATTTTTTTGAGGCATATAAACTGTTTTATCCATTTACGTTGGTGAACCGGTGTGGCTGTTTGAATTTAAAATGATCATGAAGTATTTTGCAAATGCTTCTCTTCATCTATAATCTTGAAGTGGTAGTGAATCTAGTTATAGTTTGATTCTCTAATCTTGAATTTTCAATTCTTTTTTTGTTTTTGTTTTTGGGGTTTTCTGTTCTACTAGGTTATGATTGTTTCTAATTGTTTTTGTTCATTGAAATATCATTTTTTTTATTGAGATGTCGTTAACCACTTAATAATTGTTTTTCTTGCTGGATCTATTTACAGGGGGTTTATGGGGATAACTGCTCTTATATGTATCAAGGTTATGGATATACACCATATGGAGCATATGCTTCACCCAATTCCTCCTCTCCAATGGTTCAACATGATGGTCAGCTGTATGGGCTGCAACAGTATCAGTATCCTTGTTCTTATTACAACTCTCCAACTTCTGCTGATGTGTTTGCTCCAAATAAAACCAGTGTTGCGCAACGGGAAATATCAACTGCAACTAATGCGGACCGTGTTCCTTCTAATGTTATGAATAATGGAAACTCTGTTGGCATAGTCAATGGTGATTGTACAAACCAAAGTGGGTTAAAGTCGTTTATTACCAGTTCCCAGCACACATCTTTGAATACAAGGGATTCTTATCAAGGTTCTAGTTTGCCAGCTTGTGCCCCATTGTCAGGATATCAGAGTCAAAGATTGGGTACTCATGGTACACAGTCATCAATCCCTACAGATCTGTCATTGGTTTCTGATAGACAGACCAAACATGGAGGAAAGGTTGGATTATCTTCACAAGTTATGCCTGTCAAAGATTTCTCATCTCAAAGAAATCGGAGACACACTCCGCCGCTTCCACAGTTCATGGTATGACAGATTTGTTTTTATTTTTACGAATTCCTTAACATCATCAAAACCTCAAACCTTATAAGCTGTGGGGTCTTAATTAATAACATCCAATCAAATCGGTTATGTGTTTACTGAACAATTTTCCTTTTATATCCTTGCTTTATATATTATTGTTATCAGTATAGCTGCCGTGATGCATGTTTAAATCAACTAAATTTGAACTAACATAAGTTCTTTGTTGCAGAACTTGAATGGTTCCCGGCTTCCATCTGGAATGGAACTAGTTCCTGGATTCATGAACAGCATGTATCCAAGCAACAATATGTTCAGCCAATATGGAAACACATTCAGAGCTAATTCTCGCTTTGGCTCTTCTGCATATGGATCTAGAACAGGCTCTTACGATTACAAGTTTAGAGCCACAGGTAATGGCTATGTTGCTAATGACTCCAGAAGAAATGTGGATGGTTTCAGTGAGCTAAATAAGGGACCAAGAGCTGCCAAGATTTCTGATAATAAAGGCGCGAAAAGTCTTGGATCTGTCACATTATTACTCAAAGGACAGAACCTTCCAGTGAAGAGTGATAACAAAGAAGTGTCTCTGGTGGTTCCAAATAAAGAGCAATACAATGGAGAAGATCTGTCTGAGAATTATTCCGATGCAAAGTTTTATGTCATCAAATCCTATAGCGAAGATGATGTTCACAAGAGCATAAAATATAATGTTTGGGCAAGCACCCCCAACGGCAACAAAAAGCTGGATGCAGCATATCAAGAAGCCAAGGAGAAGCCTGGTGGCTGTCCCATATTTTTGTTATTTTCTGTGAGTGTCATGTGCAGCATTCACTCTGCAAACTCCTAGATTATATTTTGTTTTATTAAACTGCTTGTTTTCTCTAATTCCTTTTTCCCTACAGGTCAACACTAGTGGTCAATTTGTTGGTTTAGCCGAGATGACTGGCCCAGTTGATTTCGATAAAACTGTAGAGTATTGGCAGCAGGACAGGTGGACTGGTTGCTTTAATGTGAAGTGGCATGTCATTAAGGACATCCCAAATGGTTTGTTAAGGCACATAACACTTGAAAACAACGAAGACAAACCTGTAACTAATAGTAGGGATACTCAGGAGGTATTTTGCTTAGTTACTTGTTTCATTTTACTCCATGAACAAACTCTGTTTCTGCTAGATGCTTATCTATGTATTTCTCCAGGTTAAGTTTGATAAGGGCGTTCAAGTTGTAAAGATTTTCAAGGAACATTCTAGTAAAACAAGCATATTGGATGATTTTGGGTTTTATGAGTCTCGCGAAAAGACCACTCAGGAGAGAAAGCATAAGGAGCAGCAGTTACCAAAACAGGTCAACAACGCCAGCGATATAACATTTGGCTCAGTTACATTACCCAAATCTCTTGATACAACTTTGATGAATGAATCAGCTACTGCAGATGCAGCACAAGGAAAGGTGAATTCAGAGGTACTGATAGAAAGAAATGGATCCACAGCATTTGAAGATTCTTCCAAGAGCAGTTAAATTAGTGATAGTTATTTGCTGATATTTGTTTTTGTTTTATTTGTGCTTTCTTCTTTGTTTTCTGTTTTTTTTCCCTTCCCATTTCATGGAAGAGTTGTGGTGTTCGAGTCTTAATTTATGCTTATTGGACCTTGGTATGGAGTGTAGCTACTCATTTTAATTTCTTTTTCTTGTCTCGTTTAATTTAATAATATAAAATGTGTCTGTTTTAGTCCTCAATCTCTGTTTAGAAATTTAAATTTTAAACTTTAGTTTAAAAAGTTAATTTAGCGTAAAATAGAGAGTAAATTAAGTTGTGAGGTGGAAGTATCTAAAAATTAATTAATAACTAAGACAGAGGGAGTATCTAAAAGTTAATTAAACTTTGGTCTAGAAAGTTAATTTAGCATAAAATAGTAAATTAAATTTAGTTGATAAATTTAAAAAGTAAATCGTTTTTTACAAATAAAATAAGAGTTTAGCACAAAATAGATAATAAGTTAAATTTAGTTAATAGATTTAAATCTTATAAATAAAATTGGAGTAAATTGTCTTTTATAAATAAAACTGGAGGTAGTATCTAAAAGTTAATTAAACTTTAGTGTTAAAAGTTAATTAAACTTTAGTGTTAAAATAGGAAATTAATTTTAGAGTATGTTTGAACGAAGGCTTTAATTTTTTTATTCGATGTAAATGTTAAATTATTATTATTTATTTTTTAAAATTTGTCAACTGATCTCTATGATATTTTAAAATTTCAAATTGACACTTATTAATTTTAGTAAGATTTAAAATTTATAAACTGGTTTCTTTAAAATTTTAAAAGTTGTAACTTTGTCCTTATTTTCAATTTTTAAATTTAACAAATTCTTTTACAATAAAGAATTTTAATATTTTATTCAACCAAATTTTTTTAAAATAGATGAATTTCAGTTTAATTATTTAAATTTTGGTGGTTAGGTTGATTTATTAAAGTCACTATTGTAAGCATTTACGATTTATTTTTTCTATTTAACTTTTGGTGGGTGTTGAATCAATTTGGTAGAAGGATATTAATTAGTTAGCAACATTTAGTGCAATTCGACACGCTATTAGACATCTTCGAAGTTTGAAAATTTTATCTACTACCCTTACAGTTATATCTATATCTTTATATTTTCTAAAAAATATGAATTTTATTTTTATTTATTTTTAATCAATTTATCATTTTACTTTTAATCTTTCAATTAAAACTTTCAAAAATTACATTATTCATCATCGTACCGAACACATTAGAAAAGACTTCTGATATGTTTTTTTTTTAATCTGAACACTTGATGGAAGACATCCAGTTTACTGCGAAACGTGTTCGAGAAGACTTACTTGAAGAGTCCGGTTCAGTTTAAAAAAAATACCGTTCCGGAACACTTAACATATGTGTTCCAGTTAACAGACTAATATATACCGGAAGTCTTTTCCAGAAGACTTACTTGAAGAGTCCGGTTTCAGTTTAAAAAAAATACCGTTCCGGAACACTTAACATATGTGTTCCAGTTAAAAGACTAATATATACCGGAAGTCTTTTCTAAAGATTTTCGGTGTGTTATTTCTATGTTCCGGAACTTTTCTTTAAAATCTTTCTGGTTTGTATTATTAATTTTTTTTGATAAGAGGGAGAAGTAACAGTTATTATCACTCGTTCAGATACTGAAACAGACAAGAGGGAGAAGTAACTAATTAATATTTGATTGTGATAAATGTGAGAAATACAAGGATACTGATATGTTATGAGGCAGCCAACCATGAGATTTTGCTGAGGAATCTTGTCACTGCAAATCATGGAAGAAGTGGAAATGCCACTTAAGTTATATTGTGACAACAAATCAACTATCATGTATTTCAACAATAATAAGAGCTCAAACAAGTCAAAACATATTGACATCAAATTCCTATGATTGATGTAACGAAATCACCTTGATTTTGTATATTGACATGAATAATAAACGGGATAATTTGGATATGCTTAAGGAATATAATGACGAATTTTGAGCTCATAAAATCTAACACATGAATATAATTACATATGTGACCGGTGGGGGTTGTTAGAATTTTTGGTTCACAATTATAATATTATATGTATTAGAGTCATTATGTAATTAGCCAAAGCTGTAGTAGTCTAATTAATAATAAGTGTGTATATATCATAATTAAATATCTAATTTGATGAGGGGGAGAAATTATAATATTGAATATTAAGAAATAATTATAGGGGTTATTGTCCCCATTTGTAGACAAAGTAAAAACAGCTCATTAGGAAAATTTTCTCTTCATCCCCATCCGAGAATATTCAATGAGCCATAAGGAACTCTACAATTGGAAGATCACATACCCGGTAACCTTAAACTATTTCTAATGACAAACTCAGGTACACTTCCGTTTTCATTCTCATAATTGTATTCGAGTATGTGTATAAGACATATGAGTAGATCGCATATCTGACTCATAGAAATTTATTTAAAGTCCTGTTCTTGATTTCTATATCGATAGAAATCATAAGATTTTGAATAGATCCGACAGACATAACAAATCAACGTAAATGTCAGATATAATCTCACATTTGTCCCGCAAGGCTTTAACCAAAAGTTTATATATTCAAACGGGGAGACCATATCTCGCAACCTTATTTGAAGGATATGTTCAATCCAGTGTCTTTTTATATTTAAAATTAAATAAAATTTATTAATATATTAATTTTTTTATTTGCAAAAATTCTTTAGTACCAATGAATTTTGGTAGAATATCTTAGGAATATTAATTTAAATTTAAATTTATTTTTAAATAAAATAATATCAATAAATGATATGACATTAAATCTTATTTGATTGAATGAGAGTTTAATACTTAACTAAATTTAAGAGTACAAAAATGTTCACATTCTTTTAAATCTAGAATCACAGAATAAATTTCAAAACAATAATTCATTAATTAATTAATGATTTTTAATTTAATTAAATTTTTTAAAATATATTTTGGCTTAGAATGAAAAGTATTTTGACCAGGTTATTTTTCTTCAATAAAAATATCATATACATGATGGATTATGATATGATACCTAAAAAAAGAAATTTGACTTAATCCCTTCTAATAAAGATTTAAAGTAATTTATTTTTATTTCAAATCTAATAAATAATAAGAAAATTTTCTTTAATTTTTAAATTAAATTATATTAAATTAACTAAGACAATGTTAATTTAAATGTTTAAAAACTACTATAATAATAAATAACAATTTTTTAATGAATTTACTTCAAACATTAAAAGGTATAAAATTATTTATTATTTTTTGAAACACTTAATGCCAAACATTTTTTTCTTCATTTTAACTATTATCCTATTTAATTAGGAAATACAAAGATTACATCGCATCAATAGTAAATTTTATTTCATGAAAGAACATGTAAAAAATGATATACAATAATTGTATCAAATAAATTTTATCTATCTGTGATGTTCTTTTTAAAAATATATATAATATATTAATTATAATTACAAACAATATTAAATATTAAAGTATAATAGATAATATTAAAATTTTAATTTATCAAAAACGTTTTAGTAATTTTGTATGATAAAATATTGTATTGTACAAATATTTTTTTAATTAAAAAAATACATGAGATAATTATTATGATGGGTGAATATACAAATTTTTTATGAAAAAGATTCATTTTTTTTAAAATTTAAAACATCACATGTGAATTATAATCACATGTATCAAATAAATTTTATCTATCTGTGATGTTCTTTTTAAAATTATATATAATATATTAATTATAATTACAAACAATATTAAATATTAAAGTATAATAGATAATATTAAAATTTTAATTTATCAAAAACGTTTTAGTAATTTTGTATGATAAAATATTGGTATTGTACAAATATTTTTTTATTAAAAAAATACATGAGATAATTATTATGATGGGTGAATATACAAATTTAATATGAAAAAGACTCATTTTTTTAAAATTTAAAACATCACATGTGAATTAATCTTCAAAATGATTTTCTCAAACTACAATTACTTTCTTTATTATAATTAAATGATCTTATTTTACTCTTAAATTTTTTTTATTAATTCAGGATAAACTATGAATTCTTTACGAAAATAACCCAAAATTTCAAGGAAATTTCCAAAATAACCCTGATTTCAAAAAAATTCTCAAAGTACCCCACTTTTAGGAGGAGGCGCCAATTGAATTGACGACTCCTCTTAAAAATTGAATGGAGACGTCAATTGAATTGACGCCCATGTGTATCAGTTGAGAGGAGACGTCAATTGGATTTGCGCCTCAGTGTAAAGTTCATTTTTTTTGTTATAAATAGATGTGTTGTGTGAATCATTGTTCCACATCTCATTTCATCATTTGGCAATCATGTTTGGTGTTCGTCGCCGATACGGAAAGGTGATTTATGCGAGAGACAAACCTCAAAGGCCGATGCTGTTCTGGAACATCACTACGTTCGATCAACTGAAGAGGGAGCTGGTTCGTTGGCTAGATGGAAAAATACCAGAAGGAGAAAAAATTAGAAGTATTGAGAGACTCGACAATATCTTTGGTTGGGTGCGAATGAAAACTGATAAGGATGCTAGGGAAATGATGTTCGGTCGAGATGATCAATTTGATTGTTGTAATGAGTTAGAAATATTTCTGTTTTCAGTTAGCTTATTTTGTACTAATGTTTGTTATGAACCTCGTTGTAACAAAAACTTTATGATATATAATGATTTAAGGTTACAGAAATACAATGTTACAAAAAGCTTATGACCCAGATGATGATGCTCGATTGGGACAGTTGTTCTTGTTGTGTCCTGGTTGATGACAGATACTATATAATCTTATCATTTTATCTGTCGAATCCATTTCCATCCTGATATGTGTGCTGTTTGGCCTTCCTTTTTTCTTTCTACGCATCTCGTCGTTGTGTCAAACTATATCACCTTCGTATGGATGCCAGTATTCCTCCATTGGTAGTACCGAAAAGCTTTTATTATATACATTCATGACGGTGACGGCCTTGTACACATCAGATAAATGGCTGTAAGCGTCTTGACGAGTATATGCGCATGCTGCAATGACATGGGAGCAAGGAATGCAGAAGGCCTGGAATTTTCCACAGTCACACCAACTTCTGTTTAGTCTAACAGCATAGGCTAAATTTGGTCTCCCCTCGTTGTGATCCATTGTTTCCTGGACGCTGAAATTTTGCCTATGACGGTCAAACACTGTTACAACGTGTGTGCTAGCTTTGATGCTCTCCTCTTTCATGACTTCATGCAACACTCACTTAATACCTGCCCTGTCATTAACACCGCACTCCATCTTTCACCTCTTGTTGCGAACGTAGAAGCCAACCTATAATAGGTCGACCTTACCAAGGCGGTTATTGGCAGATCTCTAATTCCTTTGAATACCCCGTTCATGCATTCCACAAGGTTTGTTGTCACGTGGCCCCATCGACAACCTCCGCCAAATGCCCTTGTCCACTACTCTACTTGTATGTTATTTAGCCATCTTCCCGCGTTTTCATTAGACAATCTAATTTCATCACGATAATATTGAAATGACGGATGAGTTAGAGCATACCCAACATTCACCACCTTCTTGCGGAAATTCTTATCTTTTATTGCACGCATTAAGTTTTGTGCAATATGTCTAATGCAATAGACATGGATAGAAGGAGGGTCATGCCATCCATTGTCATGGTTGTTGTAGGCACTCTCAATGGCAACTTCTCTATCAGAAATCAAACAGAGATTGGCTTGTGGAGCCACATGCGTTCTGAGATGTCGAAGAAAGAAACCCCATCCACCAGCCATTTCACCTTCAACCAGAGCAAAGACAATAGGAAAGACATTGTTGTTTCCATCTTGTGCAACCTCCATAAGCAAAGTACCCTTGTATTTACCGTATAACCAAGTGCCATCAATTTGAATAATAGGTTTGCGGAATGCAAAACCTTTGATGCATGGGTCAAACGCCCAAAAGAGACGGTGAAAGATTCTATTACCTGTAACATAGGTTCCGTCTGGCATCATTGCTGGCAATGTCTTCATAATTTCCACAGTTCCTAGGACATATGTTTTTAGTGCCCATAAAACCGTGACAATTCTTTGTATGAATCCTCCTAGTTTACGAATACCTATTCAACAACCTTTGTCCTTGCAATCCAGGCTTTCTTGTAAGATGGAGTATAATTATATGTTGTTCTGATATGGGATATAATTATACTCACCTTCACTGATGAGTCTTTATTAACCAACGGCAGAATGTCTTGACATATCAATGCAGCGCTTAATTTACGATGATCTTGTTCAACGTTAGTTGCAATGCAACTGTGAGGTGGGTCTATCGAAGCAATCTCCCAAGAGTCGTTTTTCTTTTTGTAAGACGCAACCAACCGAAACTTACAAAGGATGTTACGACATTCAATGACATACCTTCTCGAATCAGTGTGTTTCACTGTAAAATCAGCAGAGTTGTTCATGTGGAATTTTTTCATAGCTCGCACACATTCTTCTTTGGTACGAAACATGTCTCCCACCTTTAATTCACCTTCTGATTGTGGATACGGGTTATAGAAAACACTGTTGGATGTTTCATTGTCATGCAGATCCATATTTGTCATATGTTGAGGCGAATTGTAGACATGACTAGGAGGTATTGGCGGTGGTTGATCATCATCTTCAATGCCGTTGTTCAGCATGTGATCAATCTATATCTCGGTCTCCTCTTCTTCTTCATCAACAACGTTCACTTCTGCTTCTGCTTCTGGGTTGACGTCATCTGACCATTGTGGATCAAATTCACCATATTCATCCTGACTGGTTATTTGAGTCTGCTAGATGGTATACATGGTTGAAGAGTAATATACAACTCAATACAATTGCAACCTGAATGTTTATGACTAACAAACATGTATTCAACATCTTCATCATCCCGTACCTTAAGCGGGAAAAACTTACATTGACTGTTCTAAAAAAATATTGGATTTTGATACGTGATCTTTGACACAATACCCGATCCTATACAGGATTGTATTCTTTTTTTCAAATGCAAGAAAGTTGCATTTCTCTTGATTGTAAGTCGAATGGTATCGGTGTTTCGAAAATAAAAACCGTATAACTCAGACTCGTATATTTCACCGTTGCAGTGAACGTTGAGACTGTATTTTGGTGAAGATGATATTGTGCTGATGAAAACTATTTTCTTGATGCAGATGAATGTGGGTTGAGTCTTGGATGTTGATAGTAAGACACTTAAATAGGTGAGTGATTTGTCTCACATGCAAGCTAGTTTGAAGTGTTGTGTCGCACATGCAAGCTAGTCCGAAATGATGTGTCAATCATGCAAGCTACTCAGAAGTGACATGTCCAACATGCAAGAGAGAGGACAACCACGTGTCACACATGCAAAGATACACTCTAAATGAATTGGCTCCCCCTTTCATTCTTTGCACATGGGAGCCAATCCATTTGGCGGCACCTTGTCTTGCATGCATGCAGACCTCGAAACCAAGCAATCACACCTTGTCTTGCATCATTCACACCCATGTCTCCCTTCAATCGTCCCGGTCACCCACCAATGAGTCAAACACAACCCAACTACTCTGACATGGGTCATGAACTCAGCTACGGCGGTACACCCTCGATGCATACTGAAGACTATACCGATTTGTCTGACTATCTCAACAGGCCATCTCCTGTAGTTGGTAGTGACGCTCCTGGCCCTTAAGATACTTAAACACCAGTAGTGAATCATCAACGTGGGTTAGGGCCACAGGTTAGGGTAGCTAGGGGATGTGGGACCGGAGGTCGGTTAGGTGATCCCGATCATCACTATTAGGCTTTTTATTGTAAACGCAAAATTTCATTAATATCAATTGGTCCTATTTCAAAATTATCTATCACGTAGACCATTTAGCAAAAAAAATTGAATTTTACACTGAGGCGCCAATCCAATTGGCGCCTCCTCTCAACTGATACACATGAGCGCCAATTGGATTGACGCCTCCATTCAATTTTTAAGAGGAGTCGCCAATTCAATTGGCGCCTCATCCTAAAAGTGGGGTACTTTGGGATTTTTTTTGAAACTAGAGTTATTTTGGGATTTTCCTTAAAAAATTGGGTTACTTTCGTAAAAAACTCACAAACTATAAGATGTTATATGTGGTTAACATTTAAAAGTTTGTAAGTAACTTTCAAGTGAACCAATATATGTTATATCATCTCAAACATTTCAAAAATCTAAGGAGAAACATGTGGTTTTTTTCAATTAGTTAAGACTAATTGAAACTTCTACGATTAAATCAATAAATACATAAATGTATTTTATTATGTAAATACGAGAAAAAATACACTACTAATTAAAATACGAGAAAAATATGTGTCACCTAAAAATTGATTTATAAAATATTTTCATAACACTTTGTAAGGTTGACAAATGGACATACCTGTCGCGTTTAAGTATGCCCAGAAAAAAATGGAATGGAGTTGGACCAACATATTAGAGGGTGCTGCCTCGCAAAAAATGAGTGAGGACAAGAATAAAACTTGCAAAAAATTCATGTCCGTTCCATTTATGTTCCCACACAAAAATAAAAATAATAAGGTGAGATAGATATAATAGGGGATGTGGGTCTCAAAGATATGCTCATCCTCAAAATATGTAAGCAAGACGAGTCGAGTCTATTTTACCACCTATAATAATTTGTGCCACCAATGAACATGTATCTTTTTATTGCATCAAAAATGTTGTAGTTTATTCTCTTATCTAGTGTCCATGTTCCTAGTTAAACGCATCAATATTAAACATAGTTTTGTTATATGTAGTTTTGAACAAGTTGTTGATAAATCTTCAAATTCTCTTTGCTTTTTTACTAAATAAAATTTTTCAAAATTTCAAATTTAGATGCATTTTAACTATAGTTCAATCTATCCATTATAAATATGCTGGTTTCTAAATATTATCTATCCACTTCAGTTTCGAGTTACTAATATTCTACATTATACGTGCGGATGTACATATCTTTTACTATCTTTTACTCGTTCAAAAATAAATAAATAAAATTATTTTCAAACTCTATTTTCTATTTGATTTTTTTTGTCTACATACGAATTGTATTTCTTAGAAACCACATTTTTCACTATCCTTGACAATTCATATACTATTTTTTTAGTTCATATATATTGAGTTTAATTAACATAGTAAAAATAAATAAAACCCACCAAAGAAAAAAAAAGAAGCCAAAATGGATAACAAGAAATATATGTGGCAATGCTGAGTTGCACTCTTTGTCCTTTTCTGAAACTATTAAGATTGATTCATTCAAAGAAAACATGTCCTTTCCACACATAATCAATCACATGAAATTCCTTTGAGGAACCAAAATTCAACCAAAAAAAAAGTGTTGTGTTGTGTTAGAATTAGCATTAGCATGCTCATAATCAGCTTCTGTAGAATCTCATAAAAAGTACCTTACAATTTGCTTATTCTCAATGGCTTCTTTTCTTTCCTTATCTCTTCCCAAACTAAACTTAATAAAAGCCTCTTCAGCTGCTACAACTACAACACCTCTTTCAACTCCTGAGGCACTCAATGAGAAATTTGGAAGAAAAGGCATCAAATTCTTGGAGAATAATAGCATTCCCATTGTCGAGCTAACAGTTAGAAATGGAAGCTCTTTGAGCCTAAGATTACCTGATGCTCATGTAACATCTTACAAACCAAAAGTGTTTTGGAAAGATGACGGATTCGAGGAGTTTCTTTACACAATTCCTGCCACTGAAACAGGTCTTTATAAAGCTAAAGGTGGAATTGGTTTTGTCCTGAATGAAGTGTTACAACCTGGTGCAAAAGAGTTTCTTCCTTCTACGCTAGAATGGACTGTAAATGATGTTGATTACGATGCCATTGATGCTCTCCAGGTACAGTTTCATAGATATTTATTTACACACACCCTTTTCCCTGAAAATGCTATGTCTAAGTTCGGTTCTATTCTGTTTTCTGCAGGTTGAATTGATAAGCACTAATAGGTTTTTCGACCTGACTTATATTGTGTCACTCTATCCTGTGAGTATGGCAACAGCGGTTATAGTTAAGAGCAAAGCTCCAAAGCCTGTTACTCTAACGAATGCGATACTAAACCATTTTAGGTTTAAGAGAAGAGGTGGCACTGCTATTAACGGTCTTCAAACTTGCTCATACTGCACACATCCTCCTCTTGCTTCCCCTTTTCAAATCTTGAGTCCATCAGAAGCAATTAAATCTGAGCCTAAAAGGCTGGTTTCCTTTGGCGCTGAGGCTGAAGTGAAGCCGGGTACATGGACTCAACAGCGTGTTCCTGTTACTCTCCTTGAGAATAAGATGAGTAGAGTTTTTGCTGCGCCTCCGGAAGAAAGATCGAAGGCGTTTTATAACACACCGCCTTCGAAATATGAAATGATTGACCAGGTTAGAATGACAAGTTTCATTTCAATACTAGATTTTTTTTACACATTTTGGCAATCATAAAAGATGTTTATAGAATAGTTTCTTTTTTCAGGGACGTGAGATTTTCTATAGGGTGATAAGAATGGGATTTGAGGATACTTATGTTTCAAGTCCTGGTTCGATGTCAGGGAAATATGGAAAGGACTATTTTGTGTGCACTGGTCCTGCTTCAATGTTAGTGCCTGTGACAGTGAATCCTGGTGAAGAATGGAGAGGAGCACAAGTTATTGAGCATGATAATCTCTCATAATCATGTTAATTAACAAATACGTATTAGTTTACATGATTATTTGAAATCTTTCTTTTCCTATCTCCCTTTTTTTCTCTCTGCATTGTTCTTCATGTGTATATTTGTTTAACTGATTTATGTCCCTATGGTACACTACTATCAATAAAGTAGATTACATAATATTTTCAGAATTTTTATTTCTTTGGATCCCTTAGAATGCACTTTAACAAATTAGCATTGACAACGTAAGATTAGCTTAATAATTTCAACTTGAACATCTTTTATGTCAGACACATTAAAAATCATGCAAACAACTTTTCTATCAACTTGAAGGATCATTTATACTCTTTCAAAAAATGGGAACTCACAACTCTTCCTAGTGTTCATGCAATATCAGCCATGAATAACAGGAACTTAAGAGTTGATGCTACATCCCAGATATTTACAAGAAAGTAAGGTATCAGGTTGTTTATAGTCCAATTATTTATCCTGTCAATGGCTCTAATTTGTGGGTCAAGAGTAAGTATCTAGATGTTCAACCACTCAAATACAGAAAAATACATTGATGGGACATATCGTAAAATCATAAAAATTGGAATGGTTCTTAGGTGTGGTAGGTGAAAGCAAATTGGGTACAATAAGTTTACTTGTAAGATGACACCATCTACACAACCAGTTCAACAAACTCAACAAACAGATCAGGTCAGCCAGGCTAAGGCTACTGAGGAAAGTCAGGTGACACATCAGTCTCAAACAAGCTAAGGGAGGCCAAAAAAATTGACTAATAGGAAAGCCAAGCCAAATGAGCCATCATCAACAGTTGGTCCAACCACAAGCCATGGTCCAACAACTAGGTCAACCATAAGGAGGAGTACTCCAACAAAGAGATCCACACCAAAGAAGACTATTTAGGGTTTAGTTATGTAGTGTTTGTTTTGAGATTTTTGGTTATGTAGTGTTTTTTTTGTTGTTGTTTGAGATCTATTGCAACAATGTTTTATAAGACTATTGTGTTTTATGAGATGTTTGGTTATATAGTGTTTAATGTTGTTATTTGAGAATCACTCTAACAATGTTATTGTTCTGAACAAGGTTGAATGGATGTTCTGTAATCCTATTATTTATGGTGTAACGTGTGCTCTATGGTTATGCACAATTCATACAAAATTGAGAAATATGATATATGGTTTAAGAAGAAATGGTACATAATACAACTACTGCATAATTATTTACCACTGCTGCATTATTCATGTTGAATGAATGTATGCATTATTCAAGCAGAAATGCATTAATTAAAATTGAAACCAACATTACCAAACATTCAACTTAATTCAAAATTTCTAACATTACATAATAAACCAACATTCAACATAATCTGACACATAATAAACCAACATTACATAATACGGTACATAATTCAACTAAACACACATTAACCTTAATCTAGTACATCATGATTTCCTAACATAGTGAAAGTAAAATATCTTGACCCGATTGTATTCCTATATAGATTAAGAAACCAACAAACAATGTGATCAAATAAGTAGAAGATTCACAATAATTTATTCCAAAAATTTGACACCAACACCTATTTACCATTACATCTTATCTTAAAATTTAGAAAACCCAAAAAAAGCTTTCCATAGTTGCTAACTGCTCTTTCCATGTGAAAAACATCAATGTCTCCACAACGATAACAAGGTTTCCATCGAATATTATAATTGTTGTTAACCTGTGAATCCTACTTTGAGTACTCTTGTTTTTCCTTGAAGATGATGAACAACGCCCATAACTCATGATTATGGAACCCATGTTTTCAATTTAGGTATCATTTTGAAGAATATGGAAGAAAAATGATGAAATTGGAACTTTTTGAATTAGGGCTTTGATCTAGATAACTCCCAAGAGTCTGCTGGTCTTCCCCTCATAATTTGACAAACCATATTATAAGAATTTAAATCCAAATCATATTTGCCAATCTTTCTAAGTAGGGAATGTGGCATAACATTCATACAAGCTCCACAATTTATGAGAACTTTATTTATTCTGACACCCTCCATTTTGACCCTTATATATAACAACTTTAAATGTTGCTGTATGGACATGTCGAGTCTCTCAAATATGGCTTTGTCTTTAATAACATATCCATCATTCATGACATAATAACATAACGGCTTATGAGTATCCATTTCTTCAGTTGGTCCATCTTCCTCTTCATTTACTTCTGTAACTATCGTATTCTAATGGAAGCACATATTTCATATTGCATATAGGATCTAAATCATCCTCTGACTCTGAGTCAAAGTTATTACTCGCCATCTCTTCGTCTTCATCGACAAAGATATTTTGTTCATTTTCCATCATTGGTGGCTATGGGGGAAACAACCTCTGTTTGACATGATTTCTTTCCTACTGCCCATTGTAACACCCCGATAAAATAAGATAATTATTTAATTTAAGTTAATAATATATTTATTAATTTAATTGAATAATTGGAATATTATTATTGGAATAATAAGTTGGAATATATATAAAGAGTTCCATTTGGTAAAGAAGGTTTTTTCACGTGAAAACCAGAGAAGCGACAGAAAAGAGGAAAAGGGCAAAGAGGCAGAGCAAGAGAGCAAGGGTTGAAGAAGGGAAAAGCTCGAAGCTAAAGGATTGCCGGATTAACTCAGGTAAGGGGGGTTTATCGTCGTTTAATGGGTATTATGGATTAACATGTAATGGGTAGTAATAAGCCATTGATTTGACCCTAATTGGGATGTTGAATGCTGAAAAATTGAGATGAATAAGTTGTGCTTAAGCTGTAATTGAATCTGTAATTGGATGAGTCTTGATTTTCCGAAAGTATAGCTTTTTACGGAATTGGAATCGGAGGTCCGGAAGTCCTCCAACGGCGGAAAATGCGGAGAATTCTGCATTCTGCTTCGTGTTAGCGCAGGAACAGCTTTCTGTCTTGCGTTAACCGGTTAACCCAGGGTGTTAACCGGTTAACACTGTTATGAATTGTGAAATATTGCTGTTTGTCTTGCGTTAACCGGTTAACCCAGGGCGTTAACCGATTAACACTGTTGTGAATTGCCAGGAAGCGTGTTCTGTTGGCGTTAACCGGTTAACACTGTTGAAAAAGTGAAAAGTGGACATTTAAATGTTGTGTGTGTTTTAGAATGGAATTATGTGATGATTGGCCTATAGTGGTGAATGATATGTCGTATGTATGATATAGTAGGGGTCATTTTCCCGTTGTTTTGAGCAGTGTAGGTATTAGTAGAGTGTGCTAACACTGCGATTGATTATGTGGCATGACATAATATGATTCTGTGATAATTGTATTGATAATGTATGATGGTGTGCATAATGTTGTGAATATATCTATTATGTATGCAATTGTGGATGGACTGTTTATGGCTTAGAGTGTGAGCATATGTCCATTGTGAGTTGTTGTTGATGGTTGCATTGCTAGGTGATTTAGCGTGCATAATGTGGCCTTTATGGTGGTAGCTAATTCCCATGGTGAGGAATTAGTGAGTGAATTATTGTGGATTGTTGTTGATGTTTGCATGCTAGGTGATTAGCGTGCATAGCATAGCCCTTGGGGTGGTAGCTAATTCCCATGGTGAGGAATTAGTGAGTGAGTCACTAGGTCTCAAATGAGTGAGACTAGTGAGCTTGGTAGCCGTATCTGGATTTGATCGGTGAGGTTGAACTATATGTTCACGAATAGTCGGTACCGCATGCATGGAGTCTCATTGCATAATGTATGTATGGCGTATAATATGAATGGAGGTATTCCAATATTTTACGTGTGTTTTGTGGTTGTGTTGAGTTTGAGTATGATGATGATGAGGATTATGAGTTGATATTGCCGTTGCTGAATATGTGTTATGATTAGGGTGATGAACTGTGTTAATTTACTTAACATTACATGATATTTTATAATGCTTATTATATCGATTGAGGAACTCACCCTTACAACTATTTTTTCAGGTAACGAGCAGTGATTGAGTAGAAGCTATAACTTGGAGTCTAGTGTAGTTCCTTAGTGGGTCATGCTCTGGTAGATGTAACATCGGGACGGGATGTTTTACCTTATTTTCATTGTTGGTCGTTGAATGATCTTACCTGTAATGTGTTACATGGTTTGCATGATTGATAGATCTCTATCCGCTGCGTATTGTGCAATGTTTTATTTTGATAAATAAATGAGTATGACCAGATATTTTGGAACATGGTGTGAAGTGTCAAGTGTGACACCCTTAATTGCATATTTACTCTGATTTATATTTTGTTGTTTTAATTAATTATTGGGGTATTTTAGAAGGGTGTTACATTAGTGGTATTAGAGCATAGTCGGTCGAGTCGAGTCGTAATTATTTTGTTTCCTTGTACGTGATAGGTGTTGTGTAACCCTATCAGTACTTATTGTTTTAGCTTGTTGGATTTTCAGAATAGAGATGGCTGGAAGAGGTAGAGACGATGCTGCGATTGCTGAGGCTCTGGGTATGCTAGCTGGAGTACTTGGAGGGAATCCGAATGTTGTAGGAATGGGAGCTGCTCGTCAACTGAGTGAGTTCCAGAAGAACAATCCTCCAATGTTCAAGGGAGCATACGATCCAGATGGTGCTCAGAAGTGGTTGAAGGAGATCGAGAGGATCTTCCGAGTGACTGAGTGTGCCGATAACCAGAAGGTCAGGTTCGGTACGCATATGCTGTCAGAGGAAGCAGATGATTGGTGGGTTGCTACCCGCACTGAGTTAGAAGCTGCTGGGAGTGCTGAGATCACTTGGGCGGTGTTCAGAGAGAGATTCCTGAGGAAGTACTTTCCAGAGGATGTCAGAGGAAAGAAAGAGATAGAGTTCTTAGAATTGAAGCAGGGCAACCGGTCTGTTACTGAGTATGCTGCTAAGTTCACAGAGCTGTCGAAGTATTACACTCCCTATGATGAGGCTACTGGGGAATTTTCAAAATGTGTGAAGTTTGAGAACGGGTTACGTCCCGAGATAAAGCAGGCTATTGGGTATCAGCGGATCAGAGTGTTTTCTGACTTGGTTGATTGCTGCAGAATTTTTGAACAAGATACCAAGGCCAGAGCGGAGAACTATCAGCAAAGGGTTGATAGGAAAGGCAAGAATCAGAATGATCGTGGGAAACCGTATGCAGTTGGCAAAGGTTTCCAGAGACAGAGTGGGATGAAGAGGCCTAGTGGGGGAGACTCCAGTGCCCCTGCTAAGTGTTACAGATGTGGTCAGGCTGGACATCGTATCCATGAGTGTACCAGTAATGAGAAGAAGTGTTTCAAGTGTGGAAAAGGTGGTCACTTGGCTGCAGAGTGCCGGTTGAGGACTGTGACTTGTTTCAACTGTGGAGAGGTGGGTCATATTAGCCCACAGTGTCCTAAGCCGAAGAAGGAGAACCAGTCGGGAGGCAAGGTCTTTGCTTTATCGGGTTCTGAGACTTCTGCAGATGATCGTTTGATCCGAGGTACGTGTTATATTAATGGCTTTCCTCTTGTAGCTATTATTGACACAGGTGCGACTCATTCCTTTATATCTTTGGATTGTGCTGTGAAACTTAAATTAGAGATATCTGAGATGCATGGTAGTATGGTGATTGATACTCCTGCGAAGGGTTCAGTGACTACTACTTCCGTTTGTTTAAATTGTCCTTTGAGTATTTTTGGTAGAGACTTTGGGATGGACCTCGTGTGTCTTCCACTAGTGCAGATTGATGTTATCCTGGGTATGAACTGGTTGGTGTTTAACCGAGTTTATATCAACTATTTTGATGAGACTGTGATTTTTCCTGAGATTGAGGAAGGAAAGAGTTTGTTTCTATCAGCAAGGCAGGTGAATGAGGCAGTGGCAGATGGGGCAGAGTTGTTTATGCTGTTAGCGACTTTGGAGGCTAAAGATAAAATGGTGATTTGCGATCTAGCCGTGGTGTGTGATTTTCCTGATGTGTTTCCTGAAGAAGTGAATGAATTACCGCCAGAGCGTGAAGTTGAGTTCTCGATTGAATTGGTACCTGGTACTAGGCCGATATCGATGGCTCCGTACCGTATGTCTGCTGTTGAGTTAACTGAATTGAAGAGTCAGTTGGAAGATCTGTTGGATAAGGAATTTATTCGTCCGAGTGTGTCACCGTGGGGTGCACCGGTGTTATTGGTTAAGAAGAAAGAAGGTACTATGAGGTTGTGTGTGGACTACAGGCAACTGAATAAAGTGACGATCAAGAATCGGTATCCTTTGCCGAGGATTGATGACTTGATGGATCAGTTGGTTGGTGCGAGTGTGTTCAGCAAAATAGATTTGAGATCGGGATATCATCAGATACGTGTGAAAACTGAGGATATTCAGAAGACTGCTTTCAGAACAAGGTATGGACATTATGAGTATTCTGTAATGCCTTTTGGTGTGACTAATGCGCCTGGGGTATTTATGGAGTATATGAGTAGGATTTTCCATCCGTACCTAGACAAGTTTGTTGTGGTGTTTATTGACGATATTTTGGTGTATTCGAAATCTGAAGAAGAGCATGCTGAACATTTGAGAGTGGTTTTAGAAGTTCTACGAGAAAAGAAGTTATTTGCTAAACTGTCCAAGTGTGAATTTTGGTTAGAAGAGGTTAGTTTTCTTGGTCATGTGGTTTCAAGAGGTGGTGTTGCTGTTGATCCTTCTAAGATAGAAGCGGTATCTAAGTGGGAAGCTCCGAAGTCAGTTTTTGAAATAAGGAGTTTTCTTGGACTTGCAGGTTATTATAGGAAATTCATTGAGGGATTTTCTAAGTTGGCGTTACCGTTGACGATGTTGACTAGAAAGGGGCAAGCGTTTGTTTGGGACTCAAAATGTGAAGAAGGTTTCCAAGAGTTAAAGAGAAGGTTAACTACTGCTCCTATTCTGATACTACCAAGTCCATCGGAACCGTTTGAGGTTTACTGTGATGCTTCATTGTTGGGTTTGGGTGGTGTTTTGATGCAGAATAAGCAGGTTGTAGCTTATGCTTCGAGAAAACTGAAGGTTCATGAAAGGAACTATCCGACACACGATTTAGAGTTGGCAGCTGTGGTATTTGTTCTGAAGTTATGGAGGCATTACTTGTACGGGTCAAGATTTGAGGTTTTCAGTGACCATAAAAGTTTAAAGTATTTGTTTGATCAGAAAGAGCTGAATATGAGACAGAGGAGATGGTTAGAGTTTCTGAAGGATTATGACTTTGGTTTGAATTACCATCCGGGTAAAGCAAACGTAGTGGCTGATGCATTGAGTCGGAAATCATTGCATATGTCTATGTTAATGGTTAAGGAATTGGATTTAATTGAGCAGTTTAGAGACTTGAGTTTGGTGTGTGAGAGTACTCACAATAATGTTAAATTGGGAATGTTGAAGTTAACGAGTGGTATTCTGGATGAGATTAGAGAGGGTCAGAAATCCGATATGCTTTTGGTTGATAAGTTGACTCTAGTGAATCAAGGTCAAGGTGGTGAATTCAGAGTTGATGAGAATGGTATTTTGAAATTTGGTAATCGGGTGTGTATTCCGGATGTTACCGAACTTAAGAAGAGTATTCTTGAGGAAGGACATCGTAGTGGCCTGAGTATTCATCCTGGGGCTACGAAGATGTATCATGATTTGAAAAAGTTATTTTGGTGGCCGGGAATGAAAAGGGAAATTGCGAGTTTTGTTTATTCTTGTTTGACTTGTCAGAAGTCAAAGATTGAGCATCAGAAGCCGTCTGGGCTAATGCAACCGTTGGCTATTCCAGAGTGGAAGTGGGATAGTATCAGTATGGATTTTGTTTCTGGTTTACCGAGGACAATTAAGAATTTTGAAGCTATTTGGGTGATTGTTGACAGATTGACAAAATCGGCTCATTTCATTCCGATCAGAATGGATTATCCGTTAGAGAGATTAGCTGAGTTGTATATTGAGAAAATTGTAAGTTTGCATGGTATTCCGTCGAGTATTGTTTCGGACAGAGATCCTAGATTTACATCGAAGTTCTAGGAAGGTTTGCAGAGGGCTTTGGGAACTAAGTTGAGATTGAGTTCTGCATATCATCCGCAGACTGATGGTCAGACTGAGAGGACGATTCAGTCACTGGAGAATCTTTTGAGGGCTTGTGTTTTGGAAAAGGGAGGTGCTTGGGATAGTTATTTACCTTTGATTGAGTTTACCTACAATAATAGTTTTCATTCGAGCATTGGTATGGCACCGTTTGAAGCTTTGTATGGTAGGAAATGTCGGACACCTTTATGTTGGTATGAGTCCGGTGAGAGTGCTATGGTTGGACCGGAGATTGTTCAACAAACTACGGAAAAGATTAAGATGATTCAGGAGAAGATGAGGAGTGCTCAGAGTCGTCAGAAGAGTTATCACGACAAGAGGAGGAAGTCACTTGAGTTACAAGAGGGAGATCATGTGTTTCTTCGTGTTACTCCGATAACTGGGGTTGGTCGAGCTTTGAAGTCGAAGAAGTTGACACCTCGATTTATTGGTCCTTATCAGATTTTGGAGAGGATAGGAGAGGTAGCCTATCGTATCGCTTTACCGCCGTCACTTGCGAATTTGCATGAGGTTTTTCATGTGTCTCAGTTGAGGAGGTACATTCCTGATCCGTCGCATGTAGTCCAAGTAGATGATGTACAGGTGAGAGATAACCTGACTGTTGAAACATCACCTATGAGGATCGAGGATCGAGAGTTGAAGCAGTTGCGGGGTAAAGAGATTGCTTTAGTAAAGGTAGCTTGGGGAGGACCAGCAGGTGGCAATGTGACTTGGGAACTTGAGAGTCAGATGAAGGAGTCTTATCCAGAGTTATTCGCTTGAGGTATGTTTTCGAGGACGAAAACTCTTTTAGTGGGGGAGAGTTGTAATACCCCGATAAAATAAGATAATTATTTAATTTAAGTTAATAATATATTTATTAATTTAATTGAATAATTGGAATATTATTATTGGAATAATAAGTTGGAATATATATAAAGAGTTCCATTTGGTAAAGAAGGTTTTTTCACGTGAAAACCAGAGAAGCGACAAAAAAGAGGAAAAGGGCAAAGAGGCAGAGCAAGAGAGCAAGGGTTGAAGAAGGGAAAAGCTCGAAGCTAAAGGATTGCCGGATTAACTCAGGTAAGGGGGGTTTATCGTCGTTTAATGGGTATTATGGATTAACATGTAATGGGTAGTAATAAGCCATTGATTTGACCCTAATTGGGATGTTGAATGCTGAAAAATTGAGATGAATAAGTTGTGCTTAAGCTGTAATTGAATCTGTAATTGGATGAGTCTTGATTTTCCGAAAGTATAGCTTTTTACGGAATTGGAATCGGAGGTCCGGAAGTCCTCCAACGGCGGAAAATGCGGAGAATTCTGCATTCTGCTTCGTGTTAGCGCAGGAACAGCTTTCTGTCTTGCGTTAACCGGTTAACCCAGGGTGTTAACCGGTTAACACTGTTATGAATTGTGAAATATTGCTGTTTGTCTTGCGTTAACCGGTTAACCCAGGGCGTTAACCGGTTAACACTGTTGTGAATTGCCAGGAAGCGTGTTCTGTTGGCGTTAACCGGTTAACCCAGGGCGTTAACCGGTTAACACTGTTGAAAAAGTGAAAAATGGACATTTAAATGTTGTGTGTGTTTTAGAATGGAATTATGTGATGATTGGCCTATAGTGGTGAATGATATGTCGTATGTATGATATAGTAGGGGTCATTTTCCCGTTGTTTTGAGCAGTGTAGGTATTAGTAGAGTGTGCTAACACTGCGATTGATTATGTGGCATGACATAATATGATTCTGTGATAATTGTATTGATAATGTATGATGGTGTGCATAATGTTGTGAATATATCTATTATGTATGCAATTGTGGATGGACTGTTTATGGCTTAGAGTGTGAGCATATGTCCATTGTGAGTTGTTGTTGATGGTTGCATTTCTAGGTGATTTAGCGTGCATAATGTGGCCTTTATGGTGGTAGCTAATTCCCATGGTGAGGAATTAGTGAGTGAATTATTGTGGATTGTTGTTGATGTTTGCATGCTAGGTGATTAACGTGCATAGCATAGCCCTTGGGGTGGTAGCTAATTCCCATGGTGAGGAATTAGTGAGTGAGTCACTAGGTCTCAAATGAGTGGGACTAGTGAGCTTGGTAGCCGTATCTGGATTTGATCGGTGAGGTTGAACTATATGTTCACGAATAGTCGGTACCGCATGCATGGAGTCTCATTGCATAATGTATGTATGGCGTATAATATGAATGGAGGTATTCCAATATTATACGTGTGTTTTGTGGTTGTGTTGAGTTTGAGTATGATGATGATGAGGATTATGAGTTGATATTGCCGTTGCTGAATATGTGTTATGATTAGGGTGATGAACTGTGTTAATTTACTTAACATTACATGATATTTTATAATGCTTATTATATCGATTGAGGAACTCACCCTTACAACTATTTTTTCAGGTAACGAGCAGTGATTGAGTAGAAGCTAGAACTTGGAGTCTAGTGTAGTTCCTTAGTGGGTCATGCTCTGGTAGATGTAACATCGGGACGGGATGTTTTACCTTATTTTCATTGTTGGTCGTTGAATGATCTTACCTGTAATGTGTTACATGGTTTGCATGATTGATAGATCTCTATCCGCTGCGTATTGTGCAATGTTTTATTTTGATAAATAAATGAGTATGACCAGATATTTTGGAACATGGTGTGAAGTGTCAAGTGTGATACCCTTAATTGCATATTTACTCTGATTTATATTTTGTTGTTTTAATTAATTATTGGGGTATTGATCTCACCTGATCAGGAGGGCCTTCCAAGGTCTTGGTGAATGGGCCGGAGAATGAAATGAGAGGGGGGTGTACCTGCAAGGTGCTCCAACGCTTAAGTCAGAAAAGGTACAGAATGAGATTATCAGAGTGTGAGTTAGCATACCTGCCCCTTTGCCATGAAAGGGGTATTTATATTGAGCCCCCAGCGCTGGGCCAAGGCTCCTAATGGGCTGGATTAGCTAGGCCCAAGGAGGAGCTGCCAGGGGACGCGTAAGAAGCGTTAAGACCTAGACCAAGGTCTGCCCCCTGGTCCAACTGCCCCTATCCCTAAGGAGACAATATAGGGGAGTTGGGTGACGTGGTGAGTGGGATGCCGTTATGGCTCTGCCCGACACAACTTAGGTGCCCGCGGCGTGGGTTGACGATGAGTGGATGGAGATCATATGAGGAGGACCCGCTCGTTGTCCGACACGTATTTAAGGGGCCGGGGAGACATTCTCCGGGCGGACGGTCGCTCACCTGACGTGTCCTCGTGGTCGCTTGGATACGGTCGTTTGGACGTGGGCTTGGCGAGCATTGGGCCGTGCCGTGCTAAGTGTCGTGGCCCAGTCCAGAACAGGTATTTTAGAAGGGTGTTACACCCATCAAGTGTAGCCTGACACTACTATTCTTACTTGCACTCCCTGCTTCGAGGGTGACTTTTTTATTTGTCATATTCCTCCTCCAATGGGTTTGTGACCGGTCACTATTTTTACTATATTTTCATCACTTATTTGACAAGAAGCCAAGGACTCTGGAGTACTTTGCTTGTATTATGATACCTTTCGAGTCAGTTTTAATTTCTGTAAGTTAATTGCGTGTTTTATCATTTTTGAGTTTTATTTCGTGTTTTCTGCATTTTATGCTTTGGTTGTCTGTTTTGATTTTCTTCAGGTCAATGTAGAAGACCCAAATGACTAAGTGCGAGAAAGTAGAGAAATCTGGCGTTTGAGGAAGAAAATTGCTAAGTTACAGGAAGCCTGATACGGCCACCCGTGTCACCTGACACGGGCCGTGTCAGGATGATGGCCTTAACAAGCTTCAGGAGAGGGGAAGACAGTGGCGTAACACGGCCACCCGTGTCAGCTGACACGGGCCGTGTCAGCTGACACGAGCTGTGTTAGCTTACCTGAGCTGGAAGCAGGAGAAGTGGACAACCAGTGGCGCAACACGGCCACCCGTGTCAGCTGACACGGACCGTGTTGGCCCAGGCGCTAATTCTTTCAGCTCTTGTGTTTTTTCTCAAGACTTGAGCAAAAAGGGCATTCTGGGAATTTCTAACCAAGACTAAAGGATTTTCACTATTTAGAAGAGTTTTTACGAGGAATTTGGGGACTTTTGGCGAGGACTGAATAGAGTACGGAGAATCGTTACATGATCAAGAATTGGAGAGATCAAGGAATTCAGAGAGCGGAAGATTTTCTTGAGCGGACACAATTGAAGATCCAAGTCATCCAATTACTTTTAATGTCTAATTTTTATCTTGAATCTATTTCGAACAATATGAGTAGTTAAACCCCCAATGCTAGGGGGGTGTCTCTAATTTATATTTGTAATAACTTTGAGTTTGCGATTACATTGATAATATTGTTTTTCATAATTATCGTAATCTTGTGATGTGTGTAAATCTTTCTCTTTATGAACTATTAAGATTGATGTATGATTATCGATTAGGCTTGATCGCCATTAATGAGGTTTTCATAGATTACTCTGTAGTAGATATCACCTAGGACTAGGGATACCCTATATGAACCAGATGATTCTCGATATAATAAGGCTTAGTTTCACCAGTAATTTTCTAGGGACATAGAGATTAGGGTTGAATGATTAAAGGTTTTCTCACCAAGCCCCCGGGATAAAACACGCTTGAGAACTGGTAATAATTAATTGATATTTGTTGACGCAATAGTGACTCAGAATTGTTACAAGGACAAATTATACACCTTCCCTGACATGTCCCTTTTTCCTTGAAAACCTTGTTTTACACTATTATTTATTTTATTTGCCCTTATTTTTATAATTGTGAATCTAAAGCCCCAATACTAGTTTTTGTTAAATTTAAAAATTTATTTGAACTTGATGATTCTCGATATAGGACTAGGGATACCCTATACGAACCAGATAGTTCTCGATATAATAAGACTTAGTTTCACCAGTAATTTTCTAGGGACATAGAGATTAGGGTTGGACGATTAAAGGTTTTCTCACCAAGGCCTTGAGATAAAATACCCTTGAGAACTGGTAATAATTAATTGATATTTATTGATGCAATAGTGACTCAGAGTTGTTACAAGGACAAATTATACACCTTCCCTGGCATGTCCCTTTTTCCTTGAAAACCTTGTTTTACACTATTATTTATTTTATTTGCCCTTATTTTTATAAGTGTGAATCTAAAACCCCAATACTAGTTTTTGTTAAATTTAAAAATTTATTTGAACTTGATATTAACACGCAGTCCTTAAGATCGACATTCGGGGAATTTCCCCTTTATTACTACAAAAGGAAAAATAGTACACTTGCTATTTTTCCAATCAAGTTTTTAGCACCAAAGGTCCTCTAGTGTGGGTTGTACTGGCCTACACTGTTCAAGGATGCTCAAAGCATAGTGAAGGAATGTGACAGATGTCAGAGGACGAGTAATATCTCGAAGAGAAATCAGATGCCTCAAAATGCTATGTTGGAGGTAGAGTTGTTTGATGTATGGGGAATAAATTTCATGAGACCATTTCCACCTTCATTTGGAAAGCATTATATTTTGGTCGCTGTTGATTATGTGTCAAAATGGATAGAAGTTGTAGCATTAGCCGCAAATGATGCTAAAGTGGTGGTCAATTTCCTCAAAAACTACATTTTCTCTAGGTTTGGGGTACCAAGAGCATTAATTAGTGACGAAGGTACTCATTTTCTAAACAAGTTGATGGAGAATTTATTGAGGAAATACAGCGTGAAGCACAAGGTTGCCAGACATTATCATCCTCAGACGAATGGACAAGTTGAAGTATCTAACAGACAGATAAAGCAGATTCTGGAAAAGACTGTTAGTGCTTTTCGAAAATATTGGTCAATAAAGTTGGAGGATGCACTATGGGCGTATAGAACAACGCCCAAAACCCCAATAGGTATGTCCCCTTATCAATTGATTTATGGTAAAGCATGTCATTTATCGCTTGAACTAGAGCACAAAGCATTTTGTGCCTCCAAATTTCTGAACTGTGATATTTCAAAAGTCGATGAATCCCGGATTCTTCAACTACATGAGTTAGAAGAGCTTAGAAATCAGCCTTATGAAAATGTCAAAATATACAAAGAGCAAACACAAAAATGGCATGATCAAAGAATTCAAAATAAAGAATTTTGGGAGGGACATTTGATTTTGTTGTTTAATTCCAGGTTGAAGTTGTTTCCTGGAAAGTTGAGGTCAAGATGGTCTGGACCTTTTGTGATTCACAACGTATTCCCGCATGGAGCAATCGAGCTCGAAAATCAAGAAAATGTGACACCTTTAAGGGGAATGGACAGAGATTAAAACCATACTACCAAGGATAAGAGAGTGGTATGGTAGATGATGTTCGTCTTATCGAATAAGATGAACGACCGTCGAGCCATGCGATGTTAAACGAAGCGCTTCGTGGGAGGCAACTCCCACGTTTTATTTTTAATTATTGTCTTTATCTTTGTTTGGTGTTTTAGGTTGGTTCAGATATGCACAATGCCTTGCACAAAAGGGCGGCGACACTCAAGTGAATGCGAAATTGGTACAAGCATCCGTGAAGAAAGTTGTACCGGAAGGAGAGGCAAAAGTTAAAAAAAGGATTTTTTTAAGATCAACTAGCCACCTGACACGGCCACCCGTGGCCTTTGACATAACCAGTGTTAGGATCACTGAAGCAGACTTTCAAAATGGGGAATTACAGGAGCCTGACACGGCTGACCGTGGTGCTTGACACGGCCAGTGTCAGGAGCACTGAAGCAAAGTTTTTAAGGTGGACAGGACAGAAGCCTGACACGAGCGACCGTGGTGCTTGACACGGCCCGTGTCAGAAGCACTGAAGCAAACCTATCAAAGTGGGCGTGATAGAAGCCTGACACGGCCGGACGTGGTGCTTGACACAGCCTGTGTCAGGTCTGCAAATTTGAAAAGTGAAATTTCTTGGGACTTTCTTGTGGACCTCACCTTTCATTAAATCCCATTTACCAACAATTATACCCACTAACTAGACTCAAAATCTAATTTTATCTCATTATCTCTCATAAAACTCATCTTCTTCACCACCAATCTCTCTCATAATCTAAAACCTCCATTAGAACCTCCACAAAAAGCTTCCACCTTTACCATCTTATCCACCCCAAATCAAAAACTTCCTTCATAAAACCTTCACCATTTTTCGTCCTTATCACATTCACGGTGTCCGTTTTTCCTAATTTCATTTTCGAAATTCTCTTTTTCTTTTGCAAATACGAAAATGCCCCCGAAGAGGATTGTTCAGGGTAAGCAACAAATGGCTGAGACTTCAAGGCCACAGAAGAGGAGTAACCGTACACCGAACCCACATAGCATTGTCTTCGATAATCCGGAGCAATAGCGACAGTACTCCATTCATAAAAGGCGTAAGTTGACCCTCATAAGCTACATGTGTGAAAAAACCCTCAATGACATAGGATTAAAAATTGAAATTGATCGGATGTTCCACGTGTTGGGAATGTTGGAATTCATGTGTCTCGAGGCGCCAACTTATGAGCGCATCACACTTAAGTTTTTAAGTACAATTGAGTTCCAACTGGAGAAAAGGTGGATTGACACTACGAGGTACTACTATAGTACTCTCAAATTCCGTATTTTTAATAATGATCATGAGTTATCTGTTGAGGAGTTGGCTGGTATTCTCCGACATCCACTTTACGGACCTGGAAAGGTCCCTGAGGGATTTGTTCTGCACGATTTATGGATAACTATTACAGGAGGACTGATTACACCTCAAAAGGTGCAAAGGCCTTAGGCATATAAAACCTTTGTTTTCGATATGCCCCAAAAGGTCTGGCATATACTCTGTTTGGACGAGGTGATAGTACGGGTGTGGCAACTCAGAGGGAGTTATTTTTCGTGTACTCTATGGCACATAATCAGTCCATCAATGTCGTTGCCTTTGCAACTGACTATTTGGGGAGAGTTTTCCGGGAAGACTCCGATGGTATTTCTGTTGGGGGTATGATTACCCAATTGCCGAGCATTTTGGTTATCATGAGGTTTTTCTTGAGGAGACCCGTGTGGCAGCTAGGACTAAAATTGATATGTCCGCTCTCATTCAGCAAGGTATGATTTCTATTTCTCGTGATTATTACTTTGTGGTGATCCATAAAAGGTTTATCATTGCATTACCTAACCTAGACAAAGTAAGTATTTCTGATTGTGCTATCTGGTTATATGTGAGTGTTGACCCTGATGAAGAGGAAGACTATGATGGTGACAATGTGGTTGCAGGTGAACCTATGAATGAAGACGATCATTATTAGGAGCAGTTTGTACCCCTCACCAAGATGCAACCCAACAAGGTGTCGATTCATCATCCATGAATCAAGACCAGTGGGCATGGGTAGAAACTAAGCTCGGTGACCTTAGAACTGAGCAATCGAGACAAGGAATAGAGTTGGCTCAGAAGGGGCTATTTTGGGTGAGATGAACATGATGATGCGACTATTGATGTTGCATTTTCCGCCTTAGCCTCCTCAGTAGGTCACTATGAGTCACCCTTCTCTACTTTGTTATAAAACACTGACGCCAATGTTTTGTACAAGCGTGGGGGGAGTTAATTATGCTTTTGGTTTTTATGTTCTTTTTGTTATTTACCTTTTTGTTTACTGTTTTACATTGGTTTGTCTGTTACTGTTAGGTGTCATTTGCTTCATGTATTTCAGGTTCTTGGTGTTGTTGTTGGTTAGGCAATGACATTAGTGGTAGTGGATGAAATGATCACTCCACTTACTGTTGCTTGTTGTTAAATGATCCTCCCAAAAGTTGATACTGCTGAAGAAAAGGATCAGGCGCAACTGTCTCAAGCTTGACTAACATAGGATCCATGTGTATCCCGAATTGAGTAAGAAGCCACACCATACTATATGTACTTTAGATTTGATCAAGCTTTACCTAACATGTGTCGCATCCGCGAAAAACAACCGGCGGGCTAAAACAAAACAACACAGAGCCGCCACCGTGCGTTATTTATCCCAAAAGAGGGAAAGGAAACGCTCAAAGTAAACCTGGGAAAAGCATGGTCTCGCGACCAAAGAGAATGGGATCGGGAGTCGGTTATGCGAAGGGAAGGTATTAGCACCCCTACGCATCCGTCGTACTCGACGGGATCCACGCTCAAAAGATAGAAAAAAGGTTGCTAAAACAAACATCACACACACACACTGAAAACAACACAGGTGGGAGAAGAGGGGAGAGGGCTCGCTAGGATGTCGCATCCTATGCCTACGTATCTCATCTGGAATGAGAATCAGAGCTGCCGTAGTTCGGCTCACGCACGCCGAAACAAACACACGCAAAACAGGCAAACATGGAACCCGAACGCCAATTGCTGGACTTACATCAGCTTCCGAACCAAACAAACCCACACTGGAAACCAGATGCGACTTGATGGACTTATACCGGACTCCAAGCACACAACAAGAGGATACGGAATGCCAATTGCTGGGCTTACATCCAGCTCCTACACACACAAGAAGAAACAAACAACAAGCTACTAAGGAGTCGGGAACTCGAGCCTAGCAACTGTCAAGCAAACACACACAAAAAAGAAAAAGGGTGCCCGGAGAGATCTCGTGCGACCTCCTGCCTACGTACCTCATCTGGTATGAGGATCAGGGCAACGTAGTTCCCCTTAACAGGGGAGAAACTTTCTCCTAACCAGAGACCGGGAAATGACAAACTAGAAGGGAGACTGACTCGAGCCTAATAGTTATCATGTATTCCACAATGGTCCTAGGTTGAGTTTTCTATCTACTTGCACAAGCAGCAAGCTATCCTAAACAGGCAAAGCAAAGCATGCAAGCACAATCAAGACAAAGCAAACATTCACAATTAGCACACACTATATACAGACAGAGGTGGGCTCATACAAGGGTTAGGCTGCAAAAGCAAACCAACTGTATCAGGGTGATGTTAACTCTTAACCCTAACATTGAGAGTTAGGGTGAAGCAGATGAAATAGGAAGTGAGGGGTGTGCCTCACAGCTCTTATCCCTGGCCAGGGAGAGCTTCAGACAAAGGAAGTGTGGGTTCAGAAAGTGGGAACCCTTCTACACTTATGACTGACTCAACTGTACAACTGTACAAGGATCTTGGGTTACTATCCTCAATGCATCAACACCAGTTGTGTGAGCAAAGGGATGACTCAACAAGAATAGCAGGAGATGGATTGCACATCTCTTGTATCTGCCAATTGCCTTAACAAAGGTCTTTTCCTGCTTGGGGACAAAAATAAACAATCACAAACATTGCCTCTTAAGGAGGACTTCAGACAGGTGCCTGGCCAAGTAACAGGCCAGGTCTTCCAGACTACATGGAGTTAGTGATGCTATACCTCAATTGGTTAAGCAACCAAGCAACAGCAAAAAGCAAGTTCACAATGAACTATAGCAACTAATGTACCTGAAATCAATCTAATATAATCAGTACACAACTCAAACAGTCAAACAGACAAACTAAAAGTCAATAGTTAACTGTACACAAGCAATGCATCAAGCAAAGCATAAGCCAATGCTCAACACAAATGAATTAGAAGCCACCTACAAAACAAACTTAATGTTAATCAACATCAATCAAAACAAGCAACTCAAGCCAAGTGAATTAATTCCTCCATGCCATATGCCTTTTGTCCTGAAAACACAACTTAATCATGAGAAGCAAACCCCTAGGACAAAGCCTAGGGTCAAAAAAGGAGAAATATTTCAAAACAGAACATGAAAATTGGCACAAATCAAGTTCAATCAAATAAGAACAACTTCCAATTGGTCTCACATTCATATCACATACCAAGATCATTTCACAAAGCATAGAAGGCAAAGTGTGCAATTTCAAAGCTCATTGGACCAAACAGAATGAATCAATCCAAACTCAATCAAAAATAATTCAATAAATCCCAGGAAAATTCATGGCTAAACGGCACTTATAACATGATCATCACACCAAATTTCAGGTCATTTGGACAAATGGAAGCAAGTCAATTAAAATCCCTAAGTCAAAGCAAGGCAAAACAAGCTCATACAAGGCACAAAATCATGCATCAACTTCAAGCAAGCACAAAACAGAGTAGGAACAAGATAAATGCACCAAACAAAAGCCATGGCAAACTTTAAAGTGTCTAGCATCACTCCACAAAATTTCAAGTCCATCCAATACATATTAAGAATTTCACAAATCATTTAAGATCATGACTCACAAAAAGTCCACAATTGGTCAAACAGAAAGAAAATTCTCAAACAAATTGGAAATGCACTCAAAAATTCCACAAAAATTCACAAGTAAACCTAACATCCAGAAGTATCAACATGCAAAAATTCAGCTCATTTCAAGTTCATATGGCATGGCAAATAAAATCAGGAAGTTAGACAAGAAGTGGTGTGACACAAATTGTCACACCTAGATTCAACAGCTCATATCTCATAAACCAGGAAAGCAAAAATCACAAACTCTATACTAAAATGTTCATTGAGATGTCTATATTACACATGTAAAATTTCAGCTCCATCCAATTAAGCATCATCGTTTCATGATCAAAACATCAAGCAAGGTGCATGAAAGAACACATGTGAACAAACCATAGCCAAAACAGAAATCCACACATGCACAATTTTTGCAAAAATCATCATAAAATAGAGGACATGGCAAGGATCATGGTGGAAAAAACCTCATGTGATTTGGACAAGTAATTAAGAAGATATGTATTTTTAAGTGTGGAGAAAAAATAAAAAAAAAGTGTGAAATGGCATATGAACATGTACACATGAAGTGAAGAAAAAAAAAGCAAGGCAAATATGTGAATGCTTGAGCCCGGTATCGAACCGGCTCACAATTCAAATCCACGCGCGCTACAGTGAAGCGTAGCGTTTCACTAAATGAAGTGTCACGCTGTGGTTGGTCACATGGTACACAAACAGCCAAACCGCATGCAAACAAGAATCATGAAGATCAAAATAATCTGGAAACGCGTTCATCATCATCTTCATACATGTTCATCCCAAACCCTAGCTCAAGAAAAAATGGTCACGAAAATCCACAAACCATATATCATTGGAAAGATCTCCTAATGTACATCATGAATCCATAACTGAATTAACCTAATTCTTGCTAAATTAAAAGAATCGAAGCAAAACATATTGGTGCATCAAACTTCCAATCGACATAACTTTCTCATTTCAGCATGAAAATCAATGAAACAACTTGCAGATTAACCTATGTTCCAAGATCTATCTAAAGCATATATCAATTGCATGAATTATCAAAATCGAAAACTCACCTTCTTGGAATTGCAGATGTTGAATCGTGTGTTTCAGGCCATGGCGATGCAAAACAGTTGTTCTTTGATGCTTGGATAGGTGAATGAAGCAAGGCTTGGATGCTAATTGTGCACGATCTTGATGAAAATCCAAATTGCCATTGTTGAAGCTCACTTTAACAGTCCTTGAATTGGCTTGGAAATGATGAAATCTTGCTTCAATAAGCTTCCATAATGCACATGGATGAAGGATTGATGAAGATCTTGGCAAGGTTTGTGAAGAAAATTGTAGAAAAAGTGAGAGAGAAAGATGAAGAGTTTTTGGATTTCTAGATCTAGATTTCAATTCTGTTATGGTTAATTAGAAAACAGTTATGATTTAGTTTATATATGTGATGCTAATGATGTTGTTAATCCTAATTAGCAAAAATGCAAATGATTAAGTGAAATGCAAGTTTCATGCTAAATGGCAAATTGACCAATCCACCCTCACATGTGAAAACCAATGTAACAGTGCAATTTCTGGTTTGGAGCAATTCAGAAATGTGGTTTGTAAGCTAATGCAAGTGGAATTGAGTGAAAACAATGCTTATTTTGCAAAATCACCTTTTTCCCTCCAAATTCAAAATAGGTTCACTTGAAAAATGCACTTTTTGTGTGATGAGTTTTTATGAAATGTAATGCTTGTTTTGGATAGATGACATCAAAAGAAAATTGCTCCAAAAAGTCTCACTCCATTTGGCCTTTTGAATCAAAAGTTATGCACTGTTGAAGTTCATATTTTCTTGACAATGATTGATCCATAACTTGCCAACCACAAATGAGAAATTCATGTTCTTGGACTTTTTGGAAAGGTGAGAGCAAGATCTACAACTTTCATGTTGGACAAAATTTCATTTGAAGCATTTTTGGACATGTAATTTTGAGGAGAAAACCTTTCCATTTTTGGCAATTTTGAATTACAAGTCACTTTCTATTTTTGGAAAGTTTTCATCTGACTTTATTTTCTTCATTCTTGATGTTTGAAATGTCAAATGAAACTTGTTTGGACATGAATGAAGTGTCTCTAAACCTCTCCCACCTCCAAATCCATCAGTTGACCTTTGGTTGACTTTTGTTGACTGATAGATGAATTTGCCATGCACTGATGCACTTGAGCCTCAATCTCCTGATGAAATGGCTCAATGATGAAACCCTAGCTTCCATAAGCTCAATATAATCACATGATGATCCCCATTTCCATTGAAAACCTCATCTCCTTAACAAGCCCTGATTGGCACAATACAGATGATTAGGGTTGACCAGAGGTCAAAACCCTAATCTCAAGATATCTGATCAAGCATAAGGAATCTCTTGGTGATGACAAAACCATGATGATGATGATGTACCATCTCAACCAAGATAAAGCTCAATCTCCTTGAGAACCAAGAAACCCTAATTTGAAGCACCAACCCTCAGATGATTAGTGATCAGTTCAATGAAACCCTCAGCTTGAATCTCAACCTCTTTATCTTCTGATCAAGACCTAGGAGGATGACTTGCTCAATGTTGCCATGTGATATGCAAATATGCAATGACTAATGCCCTGAGAAATGATATGCAATATGTTAAGCTAGTCCCAAGAGAGGAGGGCAAATTTTGAGGTGTTACAACATGGTGAGCGCATAAAATCAAAACACATTTTTCATCATGAGCGATAGTTCGGGTATGTCTTTATCACTATGAGTTTGCGTAAGTTCTCTTGGAATGTCACTACATGTATACACACACTGAGGCACTTTGTTTGAGTTATAAGACATGAGCCTTTCTAGCCATCCCTTTAATATTATACCTCCCCGTTTGAGCCTATATCCTTTGTTTGTATATATCACCACATGAATGTAACCCGCAGCCCAAACACTTCCTTACCATGTTTAGAGAAAATGTTATGTTCTTTAAGCTGTGTTCAATTCTAAGTTTGGGGTAACCCTATAAGAAACTGAAATTAAGGTGAGTGAGGGAAAAAAATTAAGAAAAACGACCATAAAAAAAAAGAGGAAACAAAAGAAAAAAGAAATTTGATGGAACGAAGAAAAGCACTCACCGCATGAGAAACACTCAGTTGGGTATAAAAATCAAAGACAAAAAGAACTGAGTAATGGAACTGAAAAAGAAAAAGAAATGTAAATGATATGTTAGAACAAACACAGTGAAAAGAATAATGACATTGACTCTGAGCCCAAAACCATTTGTATTTCCTTTTGTTTATGTTTATCCCACCGTAACCCAAGCCTTGTTACAACCCAGAAAGACCTCAAAAAGTGTGTGTTTTGTGTAAGTGATATGAAATGAGAAGCTATTCAAATTTATGAGTCGATATTGCATATTATGAAATTTGAGTGTATACACTTTAACCCGACGAGAATTGGTGAGAGTGTGAAATAAGCTGACAGGTGAAGCAGTAAGTCTATGTGGAAGTGCGGTGAAAAATCAATTATGGAAAGCAGGGACTATGAAAGAAAGAGTGAGGGCTAGTGACGAAATATCTCAACAGTATTATGGTAAGAAAATTTCATGTATTTTGGGGGTGACACACTCTATCGTTTAGAACATTACTTGAGGACAAGCAATGAACTAAGTCTGGGGTTGTGATCGGTCACCATTTTTACTGTATTTCCATCACTTATTCGACAAGAAGCTAAGGACTCTGGAGTACTTTGTTCATATTACGCTACCTTTCGAGTCAGTTTTAATTTTTGTAAGTTAATTCCGCGTTTTATCATTTTTGAGTTTTATTTCGTGTTTTCTGCATTTTATGCTTTGGTTGTATGTTTTGATTTTATTTAAGTCCAAGTAGAAGACCCAAATGACTCGGTGCGAGAAAGTATAGAAATCCGGCATTTGAGGAAGGAAATTGCTAAGTTATAAGAAGCTTGACACGACCACCTGTGTCACTTGACACGGGTCGTGTCAGGATGATGGCCTTAACAAGCTTTCGGAGAAGGGAAGACATTGGCGTAACACGGCCACCCGTGTCATCTTACCTGAGCTAGAAGCAGGAGAAGCGGACAACCAGTGGCGCAACACGACCATCCATGTTAGCTGACACGGGCCGTATTGGCCCAGGCGCTAATTCTTCCAGCTCTTGTGTTTTTTTCTCAAGACTTGAGAAGAAAGGGCATTTTGGAGTTTTCCAACCAAGGCTAAGGGATTTTCACTATTTAGAAGAGTTTTTACGAGGAATTTGGGGACTTTTGGCTAGAATTGAATAGAGCACGAAGAATTGTCACACGACCAGTTCGCGTAATGGGATTTTTCCCCATGTATTTTTTTGAAATATACGAGTATTTATTAGATGTCTGAGAGTTGTCGAGGTACGTGGATCCTGCATCGACATCTATTAGCTTCCACTTTCCCTTATTAGTACTTAACCTTCCTACAGGTCCAACCCACTCCCTAGGAGAGACATTAACAGGAGGGGCATATGTATTAGGTCTTTGAGTCTTTTGAGTGACTCCTCTCTTATTAAAAAAGAACTCATTATGATGTTCTTGTCGACCAACTTTCCTTAACCGGTAGGGGTTATTTTTATCCAACTCTTTTGTAGTCTCCTTGTCAAAAACGACGTTGCAACATGGGCACAACATGACCTCAGAGTTACACCTATTTAGAAAATCGATGAACTCTTCCTCAGCCTTGGGAAAAACCACATTCATTTTATCTTTGTAACTGGGTTCAAGATTTTGTGTCATCGATGATATCAACCATCAACATATCAACAAGCTTGACAAAAAGGGCCTATTTGACCTTATGATCAAGCTTCTTCCTATTGACAAGGTTTTTCCTTATCAGCAAATTTGAGCCTCTCATCCTTCAATGTGTTTTGAACAAGTTCCCTGAAAAACATACATTGAGAAGTTTTATGGCATAGGAAGTTATGAAATTTACAAAAACCCTTTTTATTTCTCTGTTCTAATGGCGGTGTCTTAATCCCTTTAGGGATTACAATTTGACCATCAGAGACTAAGAGATCAAAAATTTCGTCACACTTAGTTACATCAACCGCATATAGGTTTTTGTGACAAATTTCTCATTTTTTAGTTTAATTGGATTTTTCCCATTTGGAGGTTTTAGTAATTTACATACTTAGGGAGGTCCTAGCTTTAGTTTTGCCACATTTACCTCATTTTCCTCGACATAGTCATTGTATGTGTCAGATAAGTTTTCTATTTCATCTATTTTGACGTAGGATACTTTTTCCTTTTTATGATACTTACTTGACCTGACCTTTTCAACTTTCAAACGTTCGACCTGTCGAACCCTATCTGCTAATTGGGCCATATCTCTTAAATATTGGGTGTCTAACGTTTTCCTGATGGAATAATCAAGACCCCCTACAACCAACTCGACTAATTCATATTCAAGTACCTGAGTGAAACACCTTGATTTCATTATCCTAAACCTATTTAGGTAATAATTTATGGTTTTAGCCATCTTTCGACTCACACTAGCTAATTTCTTATGGCTAATCTTAGACTGACCCATATAAAATTGTTTATGAAACGCCATTTCTAATTGATTCCAATTAAATATGGAATGAAGAGACAATATGTTGAACCACAGAAAAGCGTTCTTTGTCAAAGAATTAGGAAAATATTTCATTTTTAAATTCTCATTATTGACTATATCGCCATCCTCAGTCTGGTACCTAGCAACATGCTCGACAGTGGACTCATTGGTGTCACCGACAAACTTGGTGAATTTGGGGACTTTCCATCCCATGGGAAGTTTAGTTTGTCATACATATTCCGATAGAGGAGACACATAATTGGGCCTATTAAGGCTACATTAAGGCCATTTTATGCCAAAATATGTCTAACCATGTTAGTTATATTATTTTGCCCCCCAAAGTTGTTTTGTTTGACATTCCTAAGTACTTGGTCGGTGTCCTGGTCTCTTGGCACCATAACTATTTTAGGGAAATTTTGGGCTTGGTTTTCTTCGACTACCCTCGGTGGAGGTTGTTCGACATAAATTTGATTATTAGGTCCTAGCATAACTTGTGCCGAAGGCGCCCCTAAAAATCAGCAATTCTACCCATTTGATGGGCTAATTGCAGGTAACTCTGGGTTGTATTATGTATTAGAGGATCAAACATCGTACTTATTTATTGTGTTAACATGTTCACTATCTTGTGGTTACTTTCATACAATTGTTGCCTCATGGATGCTAGAGAGTCTATAGTAAAGGTGGGCATTCCTGGAGGAACATATCGAACTCATCATTATGGTTGTGCCATCTGACCAGGGTTGCTTATGGAAGATCCTGACACCAAATATGGATTGAGGGGTGATGCTATCTGTCATACGGTGAACTGACTTGGGGTATTTTGCTTTTTATCGCAATGTCGCGGATAGCAAGAGTCGCCACCGACTTTTCTTTTATCCAATAAGGAAAGGTGGAAAAGAACAGGAAAGACCTCAATAGATTTTGGGTTCGGGAGGTACATTATACAAAGGGAAGGTGTTAGCACCCTTTGTATCCATGGTTATCCATGGGCTCTTAATTGCTGGATCACTTATATTTTTGTCTGAAAAGTGTTCGTGAATTATTTTAAAAATGTTTCGAAAAGAGAGTTTAACTTTGTAATGATTCTCGTATGAATGTATACAAAGTATTTATCTCGGTTGATTTTGAAAACGGTTTAGAAAAATGTAACTTGGTAATGATTCTAGTATGAATGTATACCAAGTGGTGATTTTCTAGGATTTGCAAAGTGTGAGGGGTGGGAAATGTTTTAGGTTATGATCCAGCAATTGAGAGTTATACCTTCCTAAGGTCGTTATGAACGTTTCCTATCCTTATGAGGGTAAAACTGTCCTTACTATTGAGAAGTAAGTAATTTTACCCTTTGGATGTTTAAGGGTCATCGTAGGGTCATCGATAGGTCATTGAAGGCAACAGTTGTAAGGATACCTTAGCATTCGAAGGGACGATCATCATTTAACCGTAGGCTACACCGAAGGGTCATCGAGGGACGAAATCATATATTCGAAGGCAACATCCGAGGGACTATGATTTATTTTATGATGATTTAATCGAAGGGCCATTGCTAAGTGTATCCCCACATTCGCGGGACATGACCGTAATACCGTAATATCATAAGGCAAAAGAGAGGTCCAAGATCACATATTTAAAGGCCGCATTTTAAAGTTAATTAAGTGATTATGATGAATCTCCACATTAAAATCAATACATTAAAAATAATACATTAAAATTAATACATTAAAATTAATTATTAAAATTAATTATTAAAATTAACACATTAAAATTAATTAAGCAATTTAGGGTGAGCCTCCACAAGGGTATCCCACAAATAAAGTGGAAGACCTAACGGCGGTCTTTTTTTTCTGGGACATATGAACCTTTGCAAAATTCAACAAACGGGTTAGCATACCAAATCAGGGTGCAATCGAGGATTACACCGCAAAAGAAATCACAACAGTAATAGGATCAAATAAACAATGCCTGGCTATGATAAAACATGAATGAAAAGTCATAACAGAAAAGCTGGCTACTGTCAGGTTCGCGCCTGCCTCGCCTAGCGAAGGCTTAGCGAATACTCGCTGCATGCTCGCTTAGCGATGTGCTAGCGAGCGGCTGCGGATTCCGGTTTTAATAACGATATAATGGCAGCAAGCTTCACACTTTATAACATTCATTACAGAGATTATGTGGTTAGACATTCAACGGTTCATGCATACTTAAATTCATATGTAAAACTTAAGATAGTTTCATAAATTCAATCATGATACCATGTGCAAATTAAGAACATAGGGTAGTAATAGCAATGCCAACCTGTTTGTAATCGAATGGTAACCTTGAATTGGCTGATCGGATCGAATTGAGCGGAAGTGACCTGGCCGCCGCCGGCTTTTCCTTCAGGGCTTCCTTTAGGGTTTTCCGTCTGTAAGCGCTAGGGTTTGCTTGCTAGAGTTCTCCTCTCTCCTTTTTTCGTTTTTCTTTCATTACTGAAGTGCTGGTATTTATAGTGCCCTTTTTCATGACCTAATGGGCTAAGAACGAAGCCCGAAATTTTTTGTTGTCTGTCAGCTTCGCTAGGCGAGCTGGTAGCGAACGTTTGCTTCGCTAGGCGAGCGTGTAGCGAACGTTCGCTAGGCGAGCGTGTAGCGAACAGGCCAGTTTGGGCCATTTTCTGGATTGGGCCATTCGTGAGCTGGGCCTTTGTCCCTTTAAGATCAGTGCCATAAAATGAGTCGGAATGCCCCTGAAAAATGTCTTGAACTATTGATGGGCAAATTTTGGGGTATGACAGCTGCCCCTGTTCAATATTCTTGAACCGAGAGAGTTGGGATGGCAAGTATGCCGTTCGTGGTCTGGAGGTGAAAGATTATTGAACACTTAGAATGCCCCAAAAAATTGCACTTGTCCATTTGTCTTGATGGAGATAGGAAGTTTGATGATGAGAGCTTCAGATTGTGTCGTACGTTAGACGATGTCTGAAGACATGGATGTCATACCGGGTCATACGCTAGACCGTATAGTGAATCATCCATCATGCTGTTGACTTCGCTGGGGAGTCAGAGTATGCTATATACTGCTGGGGATAAGGGATCAGAATGGATCGTATATTAGACCGTGTCTGAATACCAGAGTGAGTTATTCATTAGGCGGATGACTTTGCTGGGGATGAAAGATCAGAATGGATCGTACGCTAGATCGTATCTGAGTTGCAGAATGAGCCATATGTTAGGTTGAATCTGCTGAAAAGGGAGTAGTCGTATACTAGACTACCATTCAGAAATGTACCTGTCCGAAGGTAGCATCTGAGGGGATGAAGGTCTAACTTGGTCGTACATTAGACCATATCTGAGCAGAATGAGCCGTTCGTTAGGCTGAATCTGCTGAAAAGGGAGTAGTCGTATACTAGACTACCATTCAGAAATGTACCTGTCCGAAGGTAGCATCTGAGTAAGGGAGTAGCCGTATACTAGACTACCATTCAGAAATGTACCTGTCCGAAGGTAGCATCTGAGTAAGGGAGTAGCCGTATACTAGACTACCATTCAGAAATGTACCTGTCCGAAGGTAGCATCTGAGTAAGGGAGTAGCCGTATACTAGACTACCATTCAGAAATGTACCTGTCCGAAGGTAGCATCTGAGTAAGGGAGTAGCCGTATACTAGACTACCATTCAGAAATGTACCTGTCCGAAGGTAGCATCTGAGTAAGGGAGTAGCCGTATACTAGACTACCATTCAGAAATGTACCTGTCCGAAGGTAGCATCTGAGTAAGGGAGTAGCCGTATACTAGACTACCATTCAGAAATGTACCTGTCCGAAGGTAGCATCTGAGTAAGGGAGTAGCCGTATACTAGACTACCATTCAGAAATGTACCTGTCCGAAGGTAGCATCTGAGGAGATAAAGGTCTAACTTGGTCGTACACTAGACTGTCACTGAGCAGAATCTGGTCTAACTTGGTCGTACATTAGACTGTATCTGGGCAGAATCCGAGGACTTGAAGGTCTAACTTGGTCGTACATAAGACAGTATTTGAGTGGTTGAAGGTTAGAATGGATCGTACGCTAGATCGTATCTGAGTGGAAGGAGTCATTTGTTGAGCTGAATCAGAATGAACCGTACGTTAGACTATATCTGATAGTATTTGTATATGCTGTATTTGCAATAAATGTCTGGGATGGGCTTATAGATGCCATCGTTAGGAGGATATCGGAGTGTTGTCAGAATGAATGTTCCCATGAATGGTATCTGAAATACGTATCCGAACTTTATACATAATTGATAAAGGTGTATGTCTGAATGAACCTTTTACTTTGACTATATCAGGAGGATAATTAACCTGCACAGAAACGTTAGCTTCATGCTATGTCATGATGCATGAGATGTTTCGTGTTATGCCAAGAAATAAATACGAATGTTGTATGCATGCGTATGCTGTGAAATGATGTAATGAATGAGTTATGCGTATGAGAAGTTCTGCTTGGATACTTTACTGGGGAAAATAAATCCCCATCTACTGATTGGAGATACTTGTAATGATGACCCTTTCTCGGCAGGGGGTTGTTGATTTCTGTCTGATGGTGGAAATATTCAACAGAGCCTGGCTGAGGATGGAAGAGATGATCAATCTGTCTGATGATATCGACTTCTTCTGGGAAATAGCTGGCTTTGCCCGGGGAATAATGCCAATTTCTCCTGAGGAAAAACAAGCTTACTGGGGAGAATAAAATTGGTAGCGGATTCATTGGAAGTATGGTTAGATCTTCTCCTTGACCCTGAAGTCTCGTAGTAATTGCTATCTCCATTTTAGACATGTATTTTTTGATAAACATTGATCATATTCAAATGCATATATCAATTCACATTAAATCAATGGACGTTCATGCAAACAAAACAGAAGAGTAAAAGTGAAATAAAATTGCTTTGATTTTTTTGAAAGAGGGCCTATGAACAGGCAATCTGTGTACAAGGAGACAGAAATCCTAGTAAGAGGAAATTGTCAAGAAACAAAGAGAAAGCTATGCAGAAAAAGTCCTATTTATTTTAATTCCACTGCTGTCATCATGTCTTCAAGCATCTCATCTCCTGCTGTCGGATAAAGGTGATTGGCTTGTTCAGTCCCTTGAACTTGGTTGCAGCTGACAGAGAACGGGACATAGTCATACGCTTTAATCCCTAATTTTTGCCTGGACCGCCTTTTCAGGTTTTCAGTCCACCGGGATACCCCTTTTTGCCCAAGCCGCCTTTTCAGGTTTTCGACTTGCCGGGTATACGTCTTTATATATTTATCCCTAACTTTTGCCCGAACCCTTTTGGTTCGCCGGGATGCCCTTACTTTTGCCTAGGTACATCGACCTAGCGGGTCTCTGTTATGCGTAGTATTTTTTGACCATGTCTGCGTTCACAAGATGCGGGAAGTCTTCGCCATCCATTGTAGCAAGTATCATGGCTCCACCAGAGAATACTTTCTTAACCACAAACGGCCCTTCGTATGTGGGAGTCCACTTGCCTCTGGGATCCCCTTGTGGTAGAATGATACGCTTGATCACCAAGTTGCCAATTTGATACACCTGTCTCTTGACTCTTTTGTTAAATGCTTGGGTCATGCGCTTCTGATATATCTGCCCGTGACAAACAGCCGCAAGTCTCTTCTCATCAATCAAATTTATCTGATCGAGCCGAGTCTGAATCCATTCATCCTCGCCTAAACCCGCCTCTTTCATGATCCTTAGGGAGGGAATCTGAACTTCCACTGGTAAAACGGCTTCCATTCCGTAGACTAAAGAGAAAGGAGTTGCCCCTGTCGAAGTGCGTACTGAAGTGCGATAACCGTGAAGAGCAAACGGTAACATCTCATGCCAGTCTTTGTACGTTACTGTCATCTTTTGTATGATCTTCTTGATGTTCTTATTAGCAGCCTCTACGGCGCCATTCATCTTTGGCCGGTACGGAGAGGAGTTATGGTGCTTAATTTTGAACTGCGTGCAGAGTTCAGTAATCATCTTGTTGTTCAAATTAGTACCATTGTCAGTGATAATTCTTTCAGGGATGCCATATCGACAAATAAGACTATTCTTGATGAACCGTGCCACCACATTCTTGGTGACAGAAGCGAATGAGGCTGCCTCTACCCACTTCGTAAAGTAATCAATAGCGACGAGAATGAAGCGATGTCCATTAGAAGCCGTAGGTTTAATCTCTCCAATCATATCGATGCCCCACATTGCAAAGGGCCAAGGAGCTATCAACACGTTCAATGGAGCAGGAGGCACATGTACTTTGTCCGCATAGATCTGACACTTGTGACAGGTTCTGGAGTGATGGTGGCAATCCGCTTCCATGGTAGACCAATAATACCCTGATCTCAGAATCTTCTTGGCCATTGTATGTCCATTAGAATGAGTCCCAAAAATACCGTCATGCATGTCTTCCATAATCCTTTCTGCTTCCTTTTTATCCACACAGCGAAGCAGAGTCGAATCATGATTACGTTTGTATAATACTCCGTTACTCAGAAAGAATTTAGCGGAGAACTTCCTCAGGAATTTTCTGTCATTGATGGATGCCCCTTCAGGGTATTCCTGAGCTTCTAAATATCTTCTTACGTCGTGGAACCAAGGTCTCTCCGGTACCTTCTCAGTGTTAAGTTCATAACAGTATGCTGGTTCATCTAACCGTCCAATGGTGATCCTGGGAGCTTCATTGTCCCATCTGACTCTGAACATAGATGACATGGTAGCTAATGCGTCTGCCAACTGGTTCTCTTCTCGTGGGATATGTTCGAATGTTATCTCTTCAAAGTATGGGATTAATGTCATCACCAGTTCTCGGTAAGGGATGAGATTCGGATGCTTAGTGTCCCATTCTCCTTTGATCTGACTGATTACCAAGGCTGAATCTCCGTACACATTCAAAAACTTGATTCGCCGATCTATAGCAGCTTTGAGTCCCAAAATACATGCTTCATACTCAGCCATATTATTGGTGCAATGAAAACATAGTCTGGCAGTGAAAGGTGTATGGTAGCCTCCGGGAGAAATGATTACAACACCAACACCATGGCCCAATGCATTAGAAGATCCATCAAAGACCATAGTCCATCGGGATCCCAGTTCGGGTCCTTCATCCGGTCTAGGTTTTTCATCATCAGTAACAAGCATGACATCCTCGTCTGGGAACTCAAAATTCATAGATTGATAATCGTCCACAGCTTGATGAGCCAAATGATCAGCGAGCACGCTTCCTTTGATTGCTTTCTGGGTAGTATACTGGATATCGTACTCTGTTAAGATCATCTGCCATCTCGCTATTCTTCCGGAGAGGGCAGGCTTCTCGAACATGTATTTGATGGGATCCATCCTAGAAATCAACAAAGTGGTATGATTCAACATATACTGTCTTAGTCAGCGAGCAGCCCAGGCCAAAGCACAGCAAGTTCTCTCGAGCAATGAGTATCTTGTTTCACAGTCGGTAAACTTTTTGCTCAGGTAGTATATGGCATGCTCTTTTCGACCAGACTCGTCATGTTGCCCCAATACGCACCCCATTGAATTTTCTAACACGGTCAAATACATGATTAGAGGTCTTCCTTCAACTGGTGGTATCAGAATCGGAGGTTCCTGGAGGTAGTTCTTGATTTTGTCAAAAGCTTCTTGGCATTCGTCATTCCATATCATTTCTTGATTTTTCCTCAGTAATTTGAAGATGGGTTTGCAGGTAGCGGTCAAGTGGGAGATAAATCGAGCAATGTAGTTCAAGCGTCCCAAGAAACCTCTGACTTCTTTCTCCGTATGGGGAACTGGCATTTCTTGAATAGCTCTCACTTTAGCCGGGTCAACCTCAATTCCTTTACCACTGACAATAAAGCCCAGAAGTTTACCGGATCTTACTCCAAAGGTGCATTTGTTCGGATTCAATCTCAACTTGTACTTCTTCAACCTCTCGAACAGTTTGTATAAATGATCGAGATGTTCTTCTTCAGTATGAGATCTAGATATCATATCATCCACATATACTTCTATCTCATGATGAATCATATCATGGAACAAAACCACCATAGCACGCTGGTACGTTGCCCCGGCGTTCTTTAGACCGAATGGCATTACTTTGTAACAGAAAGTGCCCCATTGCGTCACAAACGTAGTTTTCTCCATGTCCTCAGGTGCCATCTTAATCTGATTATAACCCGAGAATCCATCCATGAATGAGAATACTTTGTGTTGAGCGGTGTTATCTACCAGAACATCAATGTGCGGGAGTGGAAAGTCATCTTTGGGACTCGCTTTATTCAAATCTCTGTAATCTACGCACATTCGCACCTTACCATCCTTCTTTGGCACTGGCACCACATTAGCAACCCATTGAGGATAAGAAGTAACGGCTAGGAAACCGGCATTGAATTGTTTCATAACCTCGGCTTTGATTTTCTCAGACATTTCGGGACGCATGCGGCGAACCTTTTGCTTGACAGGACGGCAGTCTTCCTTCGTAGGCAGCCGATGCACCACTATATCAGTATCCAACCCGGGCATGTCTTCATAAGACCAGGCGAAAACCTCTACATAGTCGTGTAACATCTGAATCAATCTTTCTTTTACACTGTTTTCCAAATCTGCTCCTATTTTGACTTCTTTTCTGTCTACCTCAGTACCCAGATTTACAATTTCGAGGGACTCTTCATGCGGCTGTATAGTCCTTTCCTCTTGCAGTAATAGTCTGGCAAGCTCTCCAGGGACTTCACAATCTTCCTCACTTCCATCTTCGGCTTGGTAGATTGGATTTTCAAAGTCATAATGAACAGTAGCGGAATTATTATCAATAGGATCCAGAGTGGATACGGATCTGCAATTTGTTACGTGAGTGTGTGTAAGAAAGCATAACTTGTTTGAAAGACGACAGGAAAAATAAAGAGCGCAATATTCGAATGCGAAAAAGTCCATTGATTTATTGAATATGAATATGCTTATGAAATGACAAAACCCTTAACAAATTAGCTATTGTGCCCCGGGCGTAGACACAATGCTTTAAGAAGTTCACTTGAAAAATTAAAGATTTGCAATACTAAATGGACAATAACAATTACTCCTGACTAAAGGAGATCGGGATAGTGTCTTCAGCCTTCCAATTATTGAGTCCGTCGCCAATTGTTGGGTAGATCCAGCTATCCAGGTCGCAATCACTGTCAGCATCTTCTACAGCATTGATTTGATCTTTGACCATCTTTTCAGAGCTAAATCCCAGACCAGATTTATCAGACTTGTAGGGTATGCTGATCAGTTGACCCCAGCCAGTACAGCCACCATCTTCAACCACAGCTTGAGCGTCCTTCAGGGAAACCATGGCAGAAGGAGCTCGAATAACCTCGGGCACAAGGGGAGTTGGCTTAAGGACAGGACTAGGCGGAGGAACCACTTCAAATGACTGAGTCGGAGTCTCGAAGAATTCACCATCCATCTCAACGTATCTGAAGGTATGCACACTACTGACAATGTATTCTTCTTCCCCATACACAGTGACGATCTTACCCTCTATTGGATACCTCAGCTTTTGATGGAGAGACGAAGCTACAGCACCTGCCTCATGAATCCAAGGGCGTCCCAGTAAGCAGGAATAAGCGGGGCGAATGTTCATTACGTGAAAAGTAGTGTCGAAAACCTGAGGTCCTATCTTGATAGGGAGAACCATTTCACCATGGACAACACTCTTTGCACCATCGTAAGCACGCACCACAATGTCACTAGGCTTCAATTCAATGCTCTTGCAGTCAAGTTTATCGAGCACGGCTTTCGGTAACACATTCAAAGAGGATCCATTATCGATCAACACATGAGACAGGGTGATCCCTTTACACTCAATGGAGATATGCAGGGCTTTATTGTGGTTCTTTCCCGCCGGCGTCAGGTCAGCATTGGAAAAACCTAGGCCACCGTCGACAGTCAGATTAGCAACATAGTTTTCGAACTGATCGACGGAGGTCTCCTGAGGTACATGGGCAGTCTTCAGGAATTTTATCAAGGCATTGGCATGAGATTCGGAAGATAACAACAAGGACAACATTGAGATTTTGGAAGGAGTATGCCCCAACTGTTCTACCACATCGAAATCGCTCTTGCGGATGATTTTCAGCATTTCTTCCATTTCTCGTTTGGCAACGTCTTCAGTAGTAGCTTTGATCGGTATCTCTGATTGAGAAGGGTTGACTGGTTCCTTTCCTTGGTTTTCGGGAACCGGAGGTGAGATTTCTGGAGAGAAGATCCTTCCGCTTCGAGTAACTTTACTAGTCCCAACAATATCATTAGGATTAGCAGAATTGCCAACTTGCTTTACACCATGGATGTAAACATCACCTCCATAATTCCACGGAATGGCTTTGCTCGAGGAATATGGTACTGGGCCAGGTGTAGTAATGATCAGGGGGGCTACCTTGGGCTCAGCAATGATCTTCACAGGTACTCTGGGAGCAGTAATCTTTACTGGACCTTTGGACCTTGCAATCACAGATACTTCTTCAATAGGGTTTTCCGCCTTGGAAACCCTTTCAAAGAGGATTGTACGATCGTCCATCAGTCGTTGGATACCATTCTTCAATTTCAAACAGTCTTCGGGCCGGAGTATGCAGAGATTGCAATCTTCAGTACAACCTGGAAATAAACCAGCTTGCAATAAATTCCTCTTTATGATCGGGAGAGGAGATGTTAAGTCCGCTACAGTAGTGATGAGAGGATTGTCATCGAGAGCATTAACAGCCTTGTCATGATTAGGCATAGGAGCAGTGATGACATTAGGAGTCTCCGGAGGCTCGAACTCAATTTCCCCAGCGTCGATCATGTCCTGAATTTTATTCTTTAACAGCCAACAATCGTTTGTATCGTGCCCGGGGCTATCGGAGTGATATGCACACCTGGCATTGGGATTATAACGAGGCGAAGCAGTGTTGACATTTGCAGGAGGACCTCTGAGAGTGATTAAGTTTACCTTTAGCATACTTTGCAGTGCTTGTGCTAAAGTCATATTGAGCTTGGTAAACTGCCGTCTTGGTCTGTCTTGTCTTTGCTGGAAGTTTTGAGCCGGCGGGGCTGCGATTGTCACTGCTCCAATGGCATGGTCACCATTTTTCTTATTATGATTCTTCTGACCATACACAGCATTCGATTCATTCTTCCCATGATAGGACTTCTTACTGCTTGTAGAAGTAGCTGCCTGTAACTTTCCACTTCGAATGCCGCTTTCCACCCGTTCACCTGTCAGTATAAGTTCCGTGAAACCAGATGAAGAACTTCCCAGCAGATGGCTGTAGAATGGGCCAGTCAGGGTACCCATGAACAGGTCTATTAATTCTCGGTCCGTCATAGGGGGTTTGACCCTGCCGGCCAAATCTCTCCATTTCTGAGCATACTCTTTGAAGCTTTCTTTAGATCCCATGGCCATATTCTGCAACTGTAGCCGAGTAGGTGCTAATTCAGAATTGTACTGGTACTGCTTATAGAAAGCTGTTGCTAAATCAGTCCAGGTGCGGATGTCAGAGCTCTCGAGCTGATAATACCATTCCAACTGAGTGCCAGACAGACTTTCTTGGAAGAAATGGATCCACAGTTTCTTATCAGTGGTATGCGGCTGGATTTTTCTCACATAAGCCCTTAGATGCATCTGAGGACAAGACGCACCATCGTACTTAGTGAAAGTGGGGGTTTTGAATTTGTGAGGAATGGTCACATCGGAGACCAGACCCAAACTTTCGAAATCCAGACCAGGCGCCTTCTGACCCTCCATGGCTAGCATACGTTCTTCCAGCAATTTGTACTTATCGTCTCTTGGAGAGTACTGTTCATTTTCATAGTTCTCATCGTCATCCTCAGGGTTGGAGAAATCAGCATTCTCTTCCTCTGAGTCATTCTCCGCCCCCTCTTCTGGACCATTCGGGATTCCAAATTTGATTCCCGTAGCCTGTCCTTTACGCCTTCTTCCCGGGTTAATGAAACTCACAGCTTTCTTGTCTTTCTTCTTTTCAACCAAAAGAGCCTTCAGTTCCTCCTGCCCCTTGGATAAGCTTAGCATCATCTCCTTGAACTGAGCATTCTGAGTCTGGAGATCTTTGACAGTTTGTTCGAGATCCATTTTTCTATTTAAGAGGCAGACCGTGAGAATATGGTCCTTTAGAACACCTGTTATGCAATGTTATGTTATGCGATGCAATGTATGAAATGTTTTCAAGGACTTTTGGAATTTAACTTTGCGTAAATCACCAACAAGGGAGAAATGTTTATTGCTAATTTTTTTTGACCAATATTCATTACAAAAAGAAAAATAATAAAAATACAATGAAAGCTCAAGTCTCCCAGGGGCGACTTCTTTTTGGGCGAAGATATGCATTGAGTCTTCGTTCCTCATTGAGCTGACTGGTAAGTTCTAACACTTTCTTCCTTTCTGCGACGAACTGAGTCTCGAAAGTATCCCTTTCTTCTCTCAACTGGATCCAGGATCTCTTTAGTTCCTCAACGTTGGTAGGCATATCTGGATAAGGAATGATCTGAGGAGCACCTCCTTCAGCTTCAGGTTCGACAATCTGAGGTCCGATTGCAAGATATGGCATGACAAGTTCACGAGCTCTGGCGCGTACCCATCTGAGATAAGGTTCCATAGGAATAGAGTTTTTCTGTCCTAAAGTGCTTCTTTTCACCATGCCCCAAGCTCGTACAAACCTTTGACGGAGACCTTGAGAATCGTTGTCATAGTCGAACACAATGCCTTCGATGATCATTTCATGTGGACCATCTCTTCGAGCATGCCCGAACTGACGTAGGGCTAAGGCAGGATTATAAGTAATACCTCCCCTTATCCCCAGGAGTGGTACATTAGGGAATTCTCCACAACGGTCGATGATGATAACATTTTCTCTGAGGTTAGAACACCAACGAATGTCTGAATGGGAGAGTGCCATTATCCTTTGAGACCACTTCAGATTTTGATCATTCTTTAAAACTGATTGAGGAAGGTGCGAAATAAACCACCTAGACAATAGAGGTATGCAGCACATGAGAGTCCCTTGCCTCTTCATGGTACGAGTGTGGAGGGAATGCAAAATGTCTCCCAGCAAGGTAGGTACAGGGTTATGAGTGAGAAATATCTTAATAGCATTCATGTCTATGAATTGGTTTGGATTAGGGAATAACACCAAGCCATAGATTAGCAATGCCAGGATGTCTTCGAAAGCACGGACATTCATAACTTTTAAGAATTCTCGGGCCTTATTTGTCAGGAATTTGGCAAGTAAACCCTTAACTCCACTCCTTGTTACCCAATTAGCTTCAATGTCGGACTTCGTCATGTGTAAAGCTGCGGCAACTTCTTCAGCCTTCGGAACCTTTTCTAAACCACTGAAAGGTATTTGATCAAGGATAGGTATCCCAAGCAGTCTGGAGAATTCTTCCAGTGTAGGTACCAACTGATAATCTGGGAATGTGAAGCAATGATGTTTAGGGTCGAAGAACTGGAATAAAACTCTCATCATATCTTCTTTGAAACCAGTGGTAACCAAATTGACGAGAGAACCGTGTTTCTTGATGAACTGGGCATGATCGGAAAGTTCTGACACTAAGTTCTTGAGTTGAGGAGAGATTGCTACAAGATTAATCCGGATGGTCTTCCTGGGAGCCATAGCTTTACAAAACAGAGCAAAGTTAAATCCCTAAGTCCTTGAAATGGTTAGTACAATGTTATGATGTCATGATGTTATGATGTTATGAGGTTAAATAAATAACAAGCGCAAGCAAGTCACACAACCATCATTCCTAGGTTTTAAGGCTTGCATGAGTTCCATAGGTAAGTACCCTCCCCACTGAAGTTTAGTTGGTTCAACCTGTCCTAGAATAGTAACCGGGTTCTAAAAGGATCTCCAATCATTGACCTTCCCTCAAGTCCACTTCAGTGCAACACCAAGTGGTTGACCGAAGCTTCCCTAAAGTCCAATCTCAAGGAGTGTAGTATCGAGTCTCAACCAACCCCAGTCGGAACCGAAGTCAGTTATCTCACTACTTTCTAATGGCCAGGATGAGTCAATTAGGGTTCTAAAAGTCTGGTTAATGCTTTAATGACACCACGCAGATGCCAAATTTTTCCTCAAGTAAACATGAGGAACATCAGGACATCCAAAGTGTCACATTAACCGTAGCCATCATTTTAACCATTCCAGTATACGCCGGATAGTCGCGATGATCTATTGTTACTTACCTAAGGTACACTAGATCCGGGTGTAGGATCTTTCACTCAAGAATACCCAAGCAATCCCTTAAAGTAAATCAGACAATTTTAAATAAGTGATCTTGTTTTTTAAGGTAACCTCTCTTGTAATGATCCCCAACAGAGTCGCCAGTTCTGTCATACGGTGAACTGACTTGGGGTATTTTGCTTTTTATCGCAATGTCGCGGATAGCAAGAGTCGCCACCGACTTTTCTTTTATCCAATAAGGAAAGGTGGAAAAGAACAGGAAAGACCTCAATAGATTTTGGGTTCGGGAGGTACATTATACAAAGGGAAGGTGTTAGCACCCTTTGTATCCATGGTTATCCATGGGCTCTTAATTGCTGGATCACTTATATTTTTGTCTGAAAAGTGTTCGTGAATTGTTTTAAAAATGTTTCGAAAAGAGAGTTTAACTTTGTAATGATTCTCGTATGAATGTATACAAAGTATTTATCTCGGTTGATTTTGAAAACGGTTTAGAAAAATGTAACTTGGTAATGATTCTAGTATGAATGTATACCAAGTGGTGATTTTCTAGGATTTGCAAAGTGTGAGGGGTGGGAAATGTTTTAGGTTATGATCCAGCAATTGAGAGTTATACCTTCCTAAGGTCGTTATGAACGTTTCCTATCCTTATGAGGGTAAAACTGTCCTTACTATTGAGAAGTAAGTAATTTTACCCTTTGGATGTTTAAGGGTCATCGTAGGGTCATCGATAGGTCATTGAAGGCAACAGTTGTAAGGATACCTTAGCATTCGAAGGGACGATCATCATTTAACCGTAGGCTACACCGAAGGGTCATCGAGGGACGAAATCATATATTCGAAGGCAACATCCGAGGGACTATGATTTATTTTATGATGATTTAATCGAAGGGCCATTGCTAAGTGTATCCCCACATTCGCGGGACATGACCGTAATACCGTAATATCATAAGGCAAAAGAGAGGTCCAAGATCACATATTTAAAGGCCGCATTTTAAAGTTAATTAAGTGATTATGATGAATCTCCACATTAAAATCAATACATTAAAAATAATACATTAAAATTAATACATTAAAATTAATTATTAAAATTAATTATTAAAATTAACACATTAAAATTAATTAAGCAATTTAGGGTGAGCCTCCACAAGGGTATCCCACAAATAAAGTGGAAGACCTAACGGCGGTCTTTTTTTTCTGGGACATATGAACCTTTGCAAAATTCAACAAACGGGTTAGCATACCAAATCAGGGTGCAATCGAGGATTACACCGCAAAAGAAATCACAACAGTAATAGGATCAAATAAACAATGTCTGGCTATGATAAAACATGAATGAAAAGTCATAACAGAAAAGCTGGCTACTGTCAGGTTCGCGCCTGCCTCGCCTAGCGAAGGCTTAACGAATACTCGCTGCATGCTCGCTTAGCGATGTGCTAGCGAGCGGCTGCGGATTCCGGTTTTAATAACGATATAATGGCAGCAAGCTTCACACTTTATAGCATTCATTACAGAGATTATGTGGTTAGACATTCAACGGTTCATGCATACTTAAATTCATATGTAAAACTTAAGATAGTTTCATAAATTCAATCATGATACCATGTGCAAATTAAGAACATAGGGTAGTAATAGCAATGCCAACCTGTTTGTAATCGAATGGTAACCTTGAATTGGCTGATCGGATCGAATTGAGCGGAAGTGACCTGGCCGCCGCCGGCTTTTCCTTCAGGGCTTCCTTTAGGGTTTTCCGTCTGTAAGCGCTAGGGTTTGCTTGCTAGAGTTCTCCTCTCTCCTTTTTTCGTTTTTCTTTCATTACTGAAGTGCTGGTATTTATAGTGCCCTTTTTCATGACCTAATGGGCTCAGAACGAAGCCCGAAATTTTTTGTTGTCTGTCAGCTTCGCTAGGCGAGCTGGTAGCGAACGTTTGCTTCGCTAGGCGAGCGTGTAGCGAACGTTCGCTAGGCGAGCGTGTAGCGAACGTAACGTTCGCTAGGCGAGCGTGTAGCGAACAGGCCAGTTTGGGCCATTTTCTGGATTGGGCCATTCGTGAGCTGGGCCTTTGTCCCTTTAAGATCAGTGCCATAAAATGAGTCGGAATGCCCCTGAAAAATGTCTTGAACTATTGATGGGCAAATTTTGGGGTATGACACTATCATTGAAGTGTGACTTTGTAACCCTGCCAACATGGCAGTTGGCATGTCATATGGGTAATCCCTAGTAACTAAGGGTAGGGTAAAACATGAGACATAAGGGAGGTTAGTGTCCCCTATCACCATCGAAATATGCCCGGGTGTAATTGGATTTTTTGTTACTGGAGGTAAAGAAACTATTACTCCTGGAATTGGCGTAGAATTCGCTACTGGACTTAAGATTAGGCAAGTGACTCTGACATGGTTTGATGTCCATGTTGTACCAACCATCAAAGTGACTGTTGGCTCAGGGTCTGGAGAATCATTTCGGGCACAATAAGTTTTTTTTTGTTTAAAAATTTATGCTAAAGTCCTACCACATTTCATATAGCATAAAAATGTCTAAATAATACAATGATTTCTTGTAAAAGAATTTTTTTTTGCACAAAAGTGTCCCATTGGGAGTGAGAATTTGTTCGCATATGTTTTTAGCGAACAATCACAAGCTTAAAATTCTGTGAGATTAACTCGAAAAATCTCATAAGCAATTTTATTCAAACACGTATACAAGAAAGTATGTATGTGAAGTGACTGCGAATGTTTGTATGCAGACAAAATAAAGACAAACTTTAACAATGAAGAAGCTTGAATTAAAATAAAAGAACATTATAACAAATTACATTAAATAAATGTGATAAATGATAGAAATAGTAAAGTGTTTCAATTATGGAAACATAAAGACAATAAAATAAAAGAGACACAAACTCACATGTTACTCACAAACTTTTTCACACTTTGACTTGGGTACTCCAATTCTATATAGAAAGCATATGAATTTTGCAACCTCGATTACAACATATGAATTTTCTATAAATATTAAACTAAAGATACCCGTCTCCAACAACTTATTTTTAGAAAATAGACACGTTTTCAAGAACATGCAACTCAATCTCCTAATGCATTTCCATATTGTCAGTACCTAATAACTGCTGAAAACCAGTATCCCACGTTCACAACTTCCCTTAGCAACTAGTAACTGCCTGCTCGCCGAAGGTGATTGTTGAAAGCGTTAAGACCCCTCTCAAGTCTTTGGTTTCCCAAAATCTTCTAAGTCTTTGAAGTTTATTGAACGCTTCAACTTAGACATGGTGTCGAGTAATCAATTGGATATGTTCATGAGACTCCTCCAAACCATTTTTCAAGATGATCTTGAGATACTTCCAAACCATGTCTCAAGATCTGCTCTTGAGATTCTTCCAAACCATGGTTCAAGATGCTAGTCGAAATACTTCAGTCTACGTACCCATTCCTATTGACTTGTGTCATTCAATGCTAACACTTAGCAATTGAATGTTCGAGAAACACAAGAAATTGGGGTTTGAATTGGGTTTCAAGAATGATAGTTTTTTTTGTAAACCAAAATAATAGCAATAACACACAATGATCATAATGATAAAGAGCACAAGGATTTTTATCCTAATTTGTCATTAATAAGGCTACCTCCACTCCACCCACCTGGGTGATTTTCCATTGACAAGGACTTAATCCAATAATCATACCTGATTACAAATGCAGTGAAAACCTATCTCGACTTTCTTCAGGATCTGACCCAACTGGTCTCCTAAGAAAATTGACGGTCACTGACTCCTTAAGACCTGATCCAACTGGTCGCTTAAGAAAATTTCTCAATAATAACTTGTTACTGACTTTTCAAGAGCCTGACCTAACCTCATCGCTTGAGGATTACAATCAAAATTGTAATAACAATTGTTTTGTGTTTACAGACGCTTCTCAAAAGCAGATACACAAGTTTATAATCGAGTTCTACACTTAACAAGAATATACAATGATTTTTGTTCTAAGTGTATAAGTGTAAGCAACACTTCTTATTTGTTTTTTAGTGTGAGTGTTGATGTAATTTTGTACGCGTATTGAGTCTTTATTCGCCACCTTCTTCAATCTTCAACGCCCTCTTTAAATAGATGTAAAATAGATCTGTTTGAGGTGAAGATGAAAATATCCTCTATGTATCAGTTGGAGAAGATCACTTCAGAAGAAATACTAGAGTGACGTTGTATCCTTTAGATGGTGAAGATGATTGGATGCAAAAGACTTCTTTTGCCCAAAGTATAATACTTTATGGAAAAAGTAGATTTGCTTTGGTACATATGTTACATCAAAACTTTTGTTGACTATTGGACACTTCCATTCAGAGGGTTCTGATATTTTTTGTTGAAGCTTAAGTAGCGTTTCCAAGTCCAGTCTTCAGAATCTTTTGGTGATACTTGTCTTTGAATGTTGGATTCTGAGACTTCAAAAGCAGTTAGTCAGAGCTATATATATATATATATATATATATATATATATATATATATATATATATATATATATATATATATATATATATATATATATATATATATATATATATATATATATATATATATATATATATATATATATATATATATATATATATCACAGAGTTAGTCTTGAGAACTTCCGTTCAGAATGTTGACTTTGATAAATTGGAGTTGACTTGATTGAACGCTTCTTTTATTTGGTTTAGAATTTAGACATCGTTCTGAGTCAGAATCTGTTCCGATTTCTGCACACTCAACAAACTGGTTAGAGTATAAAAGTGTTCTCTTACATTTTCTTATCATCAAAACTTCAGGATAGTTGTAGAACCAAACTTGTTCCAACAATCTCCCCCATTTTGATGATGACTATAACACCTCAACTTATATTTGAGCATTTAAATTAATTTTTTGTGTGATTTATTTGTTTTATTGAATTTTGATATTTATGAAGCTAGGGGTATTTCGGTAATTTACAAATTGTTATGGTTATGAGATTTGAGAGCAGATAATTCAAATAATATTATTGAGATTTGTTAGGTCTGACATATTGTGATTGTCTGCATTTTGGAAAAACAAGTATTTTTTACAGAGGTTAAACAAGATGTCCTGACATGTTGTTTCAACATTACAACGTGACCTAGCTTAAGTAGCTTGTGAGATTTAGTCTCTTTAATGTTTTATCTGAAGATTCTCTGGAGATTTAGTTCTCATATATGGTTGAGCGTTTTCCATGAACCTGAAGACTATCGTGTCTTGACTTACTTACGAAGTAACGATGTCAAGACATTTTAGGAAACATCTTATTTGATTGAGATCATATCTTTAAAAGATTGTGCAGAGATCTTGGATCTGATGTAAATCAAGGTCGAAGCCCATGCCTCTTCACTGCTATTTATAGAGAAGTTCTAAACCTAAGAATGCATCGAAGCAGTGCGGTGTATTGTTAGAATTAGGGTTTCATGTGTATGCTTTGTGTGAGCCATTTGAGTATCTCCTCGGTACTTGAATTGGACCTGGTGTTTCTCAGAAGCTTTTAAGCAAGAGTGGATTATGTTTCTCAGTTGTTAGTTGTCATGTGTTTGAGGGAAGTGAGAGGGGTCTTATATCTAGAAGTCTATAAAACCCGAGGTTGTTTAAAACTTCAAACTAATTCTGTGATAGTGGATTTCCTTCCTGGCTTGGTAGCCCCCAGATGTAGGTGACGTTGCACCTAATTGGGTTATCAACTAATTGGTTATTTACTATCATACTGTTATTTTAACCGTGTTATTGTTTATTGTGTTATAATGTGTTGACCCCGAGGTCGTGACATTGTGTACGACATCAGGGATCTGCTTTCCAGAATTTCAATTGGTATCAGAGTAGGCATCTTGCTCTATTTTTGTGTGAGATCCAGGGAAGATACTCTCTGGCTCCATGGACAAGGAAGGAGGATTTATTAATAGACCCCCCATCTTAAATGGATCCAACTATGACTATTGGAAGGCAAGGATGGTGGATTTCTTAAAATCCATGGATAACAAGACATGGAAAGTTGTCATTAAAGGATGAGAACATCCTGTTGTGAATGACAAAGATGGGAAGGCAACTACTGAACTGAAACCTGAAGAGGACTGGTCTAAGGAAGAAGATGAATTGGCTCTTGGAAATTCCAAAGCCTTGAATTCTCTATTCAATGGGGTTGAGAAAAATATATTCAGATTGATAAATACATGTATTATGGCTAAAGATGAAAGATGATGAAAATGTTATGATCTTCACATTAGTATTCTTGAAATAGCTAATTCATCTAGTGTCTTGGGAGAAAAGATGTCAGAAGAAAAACTGGTGAGAAAAATTCTCAAGTCTCTACCTAAGAAATTTGACATGAAGGTCACAACTATTTAGGAAGCTCAAGACACCAACACCATGAGAGTAGATGAACTTATTGGATCTCTCCAAACCTTTGAATTGGGTATTAGTGATAGATCTGAAAACAAAACCAAGAGCATAGCATTTGTATCCAACAATAAAGATGAACAAAACCAATGTGACTTGGATACTGATGAAGGAATGAACAATGCTATAGTTCTTCTAGGAAGACAATTCAACAAGGTTCTAAAGAGAATTGACATGAAGTCAATACCAAATGTCAAGAACATCCCTTTTGACATCAAAAATAATAATATTTTCCAGAAAAGAACAAGAATTGAAGAGAGATCCAATCAAGGTAAAGGGATCCAGTATCATGGGTGTGAAGGATTTGGACACATTAGAGTTGAATGTCCTGCCTATCTCAAGAAACAAAAAAAGGGTTGTCTGTCTCTTGGTCTGATGAGGGCAACTCTGAAAGTGAATCCGAGGATGAAGCTGATAAACATGTTACTGCTCTAACTAGAAGATATGAATCTGATGAAGATTCATGTGATGAAGAATTATCTTATGAAGAACTGGCTACATCCTACAAAGAACTCGGTATAATAAGTCAAGAAGTATGCCAGCTGGGAGAAAAACAAAAGAAAATTATATCTCAAATGTAGGATGAAAAAGAAGGATTTCAATTCACCATCTCTAATCTCTAAAACAAGGTGATATTGTTGACTTCCAAACTTGACAACATGACAAAGATTGTAAGAATGTTAAACAACAAATCTAATGTGTTAGATAAAGTTTTGAAAATTCGAAAAGCAGTTGGGGATCTGAGAGGGATTGGTTTTAAAAATCAATCTCTGCACATCCAAGGAGAAACCTCTATGACCGACTTTGTTATTCCAAGGAGGGAGTCTAAACCTGTAATGTCTAAACCTCTGGCTCAACATCATGCAAGTCATAAAAACTCCCAAACTAAAGTCAAGTTATCACGTTAGAGATGTCATTACTATGGAAAATATGGTGATATAAAGCCCTTTTGTTTCAAATTATATGGTTATCCCAAGTATCCAACACAACCAAGGGTTAATCAAAAGAAAGAGTGGCACTCAAGCCTGTAAACACCAGCCTTATAGCTCACACCTCGCTTAGAGCTTCAGCTCGAAAAGACTGGTATTTTGATAATGGATGTTCCAGACACATGACAAGTGTCAAGAATTTCCTTGAAAACATCAAGTCATACTCAATCGGCTATGTCACGTTTGGAGATAAGGCTAAATGTGAAATTAAAGGGATTGGAAGACTAGCCTGTACATGACTTCCAAGTCTCGATAATGTCATGTAGGTAAAAGGTCTAACTGCTAATTTGATTAGTATTAGTCAGCTGGCAGATGAGGGTCCCAAAGTTAACTTCACAAAATCAGAGTGTCTAGTCACTAATGAGAAAAATGAAGTCCTAATGAAGGGAGTCAAGTCTAAGAAAAATTGTTACTTGTAGTCATCTAAAGAAACAAACTACACTTCCATATGTCTAATATTCAAAGAAGACGAAGTTAACTTATGGCACCAGAAACTTGGACATCTACATCTGAAGGGCATGAAAAAGATTATGTCAAAAGAAGTCATCAGAGGTATTCCAAGACTCAAGATTGAAGAAGGTAAAATCTATGGTGAGTGTGAAATTGGGAAGCAAACCAAGATGTCACATCCAAAGTTACAACAACAAACAACTTTGAAAGTTCTAGAACTTCTTCATATGGACTTAATGGGGCCCATGCAGGTTGAGAGCCTTGTAGGGAAAAGGTATGCCTATGTAGTTGTTGACGATTTTTCAAGATTCACGTGGGTGAACTTCATCAAAGAAAAATCAAATGTCTTTGAGGTGTTCAAGGATCCATGTCAAAGGATTCAAAGAGATAAGAAAAGTGAAATTATCAGAATTCAAAGTGACCATTAGAAGGAATTTGAAAATAACCGATTTGCTGAATTTTGCTTTTCTTAAGGTATTATTCATGAGTTATCCTCTTCTATCACTCCTCAATAAAACGGAGTTGTTGAACACAAGAATAGAACTCTAGAAGAGTCAGCTAGAGTCATGCTTCATGCCAAGCATCTACCCTATCATTTTTGGGTTAAAGCAATGAATACTGCCTGCTAATAGAGTCACTCTAAGAACCGGTACCTCAGCTACTCTTTATGAATTATGGGAAGGAAGGAAGGCCACTGTCAAATACCTTCATGTTTTTGGAAGCAAATTCTATATCCTAGCTGATAGTGAACAAAGAAGAAATATGGATCCCAAGAGTGATGAAGGTATATTTATGGGACACTCTACAAGCAGCAGAGCCTATAGAGTTTTTAATTCCAGAACCAAAGTCATGATGGAATCCACCAATGTGGTAGTGGATGAAAATATCCTAGAAAAAGGGACTGATGTTAAGGAAGATGTTGGGATATCACCTCGCAGATTAACACACCTGAAAATGAGGAAGTTATTGAGTCAGATAGTGAATCAGGAGGCATTGAACAAGACAACCCCCAAATCAATAAAGGTTCCTCCATCAGAATTCAGAAAGATCATCCAACAGATCTCATTATTAGAAACCTTAATGAAGGGGTCACCACTAGATCTAGAGATGTGATCTCAAATGCTTTCTTTGCTTATAAGTTTGAACAAAAAAATATGAAGGAAGCCTTGACTAATGAATTTTGGATCAATGTTATGCAAGAGGAATTAGGTTAGTTTATAAGAAATGAAGTATGGGACTTAGTTCCTAGGCCTAAAGGAATGAATGTTATTGGCACAAAGTGGATATACAAGAACAAATCTGATGAAAAAGGGATTGTAACCAGAAACAAATTGAAGGGGTCGATTTTGATGAGACCTTTGCCCTTGTTGCTCGCCTTGAGTCAATAAGACTACTGTTAGGAGTGACTTGTTTACTTAAATTCAAACTATTTCAAATGGATGTGAAAAGTTTCTTTTTAAGTGGGTACTTAAATGAAGAGTTCTATGTTGAACAACCCAATGGGTTCATAAATCCCAACTTTCCAGATCATGTCCACAAACTAAGGAAATCTCTCTATGGATTAAAGCAAACACCTAGGGCTTGGTATGAAAGGCTCACTGAGTACCTTGTTAACAATGGATACAAGAAAGGAGGAACAAACAAGACACTGTTTATTAAAGAATAGCATGGTAAACTCATGATATCTCATATATATGTTGATGATATTGTGTTTGGAAGGATGTCGAACCAGATGGTACAACATTTTGTCAGGCAGATGCAATCTGAGTTTGAAATGAGTCTTGTTGGTGAACTGCGATCTTTCTTGGGCTCCAAGTCAAACAAATGGATGACATTATCTTCATCTCTCAAAGCAAGTATGCCAAGAACATAGTGAAGAAGTTTGGCATGGAAAATACTATCCATAAAAGGACACCTGCACCAACTCATTTGAAACTAACTAAAGATGAAAAAGGTGTAAATATGGATCAAAGTCTATACATGATTATGATCGGTAGTTTGATTTATCTTACAAGTAGAAGACTTGACATTACGTCTGCGGTAGGAGTTTATGCTAGATATTAATTTGAACCCAAAATGAGTCATATTACTCAAGTGAAAAAGATTATGAAGTATATTAATGGAACTAGTGAATATGGAATGTTGTATTCTCACAATGCAAACTCCTTGCTTACAGGATACTGTGATGCATATTGGGCAGACAATGCTGATGATAAAAAAAGAACCTCTGGAAGATGTTTCTTCTTGGGAAATAATCTTATATCTTGGTTCAGTAAGAAGCAAAGTAGTGTGTCCTTATCTACGACATAGGCTGAATATATTGCAGCAGGAAGTAGTTGCTCTCAATTAATTTGGATGAAACAAATGCTAGAAGAATACAATATCCATCAAGATGTCATGACATTTTACTATGACAACCTAAGTGCTATTAACATTTTCAAGAACACTATTCAACACAACAGAACTAAGCATGTTGATATATGTCATCACTTCATTAGGGATCTAGTGGAAGACAAAATTGTCACTCTTGAGCATGTAACTACTGAGAAGCAACAGGCAAATACTTTTAAGTAAACAAGTCATTTGAAATAGTTTGATATCAGTTTGAATTTAAGTAAACAAGCCACTCCTAACAGTAGTCTTATTGACTCAAGGCGAGCAACAGGGGCAAAGGTCTCATCAAAATCAACCCCTTCAATTTGTTTTTGGTTACAATCCCTTTTTCATCAGATTTGTTCTTGTATATCCACTTTGTGCCAATAAAATTTATTCCTTTAGGCCTAGGAACTAAGTCCCATACTTCATTTCTTATAAACTGACTTAATTCCTCTTGCATAACATTGATCCAAAACTCATCAGTCAAGGATTCCTTCACATTTTTTGGTTCAAACTTAGAAACAAAGCAAGCATTTGAGATCACATCTCTAGATCTAGTGGTGACCCCTTCATTAAGGTTTCCAATAATGAGATCAGTTGGATGATCTTTCTGAATTTTGATGGAGAAACCCTTGTTGATTTGGGTGTTGTCTGGTTCAATGCCTCCTGATTCACTATCTGACTCAATAATTTCCTCATTTTCAGGTGTGTTAATCTGCTGAGGTGATATCCCAACATCTTCCTCAACATCAGTCCCTTTTGCTGAGATATTGTCATCCACTACAACATTGATGGATTCCATCATGACTTTGGTTATGGAATTAAAAACTCTATAGGCTTTGCTGCTTGTAGAGTATCCTAGAAGTATACCTTCATCACTCTTGGGATCCATCTTTCTTCTTTGTTCACGGTTAGCTAGGATGTAGCATTTGCTTCCAAAAACATGAAAGTATTTGACAGTGGGCTTCCTTCCTTCCCATAATTCATAAAGAGTACTGAGGTACCGGTTCTTAGAGTGACTCTATCATGAACATAGCAGGCAATATTCATTGCTTCAACCCAAAAATGATAGAGTAGATGCTTGGCATGAAGCATGACACTAGATGACTCCTCTAGAGTTTTATTCTTGCGTTCAACAAGTCCATTTTATTGAGGAGTGATAGGAGAGGAGAACTCATGACTAATACCTTAAGAGGAGCAAAATTCAGCAAATCTGCTATTTTTAAATTCCTTCCAATGGTCACTTCGAATCCTGATAATTTCACTTTTCTTCTCTCTTTGAATCCTTTAACATAGATATTTGAACACATCAAAGACATTTAATTTTTCTTTGATGAAGTTTACCCACGTGAATCTTGAAAAATTGTCAACAACTACATAGGCATACATTTTCCCTCCAAGGCTCTCAACCTACATGGGCCTCATTAAGTCCATATGAAGAAGTTCCAGAACTTTCAAAGTCGTATATTGTTGTAACTTTGGATGTGACATATTGGTTTGCTTCCTAATTTGACACTCACCATAAATTTTACCTTCTTCAATCTTGAGTCTTGGAATACCTCTGATGACTTCTTTTGACATAATCTTTTTCATGCCCTTTAGATGTAGATGTCCAAGTTTCTGGTGCCACAGGTTAACTTCGTCTTCTTTGAATATTAGGCATATGGAAGTGTAGTTTGTTTCTTTAGATGACCACAAGTAACAATTATCCTTATACCTGACTCCCTTCATTAGGACTTCATTTTTCTCATTAGTGACTAGACACTCTAATTTTGTGAAGTTAACTTTAAGACCCTCATCAGCCAGCTGACTAATACTAATCAAATTAGCTGTCAAACCTTTTACCAACATGACATTATCGAGACTTGGGAGTCCTGTACAGGTTAGTCTTCCAACCCTTTTAATTTCACAATGCCCTAGCCTCTAAATAGAGAGCTTCTCCATTACTTTTTCACATCCAAAAAATGTGAAAAACCTGACTTTTCATTTCTCTCATTACCCCTATAAATATCTCATATTTTCTCACATATTTTAGTCATAAAGTTTTCGAGAGTGTTATTGAGTCTATGTGAGGATATTTTAGTCAAGTAGATGATGTGAAAGTTAGAGAGAACCTGACTGTTAAGACATCTCCCTTGAGAATAGAGAATCACAAAGTGAAGCACTTAAGAGGCAAAGAGATTGCGCTGGTGAAGGTGGTGTGGGGAGGACTTGTTGGTGCAAGCATGACGTGGAAGCTGGAGAGTCATATGAGAGAGTCATATCCAACTCTGTTTCCTTCAGGTAATTTTTTAGGGCGAAAATTCTTTAAGTGGGCGAGAGTTGTAATACTACTAAGTTCGATTAATCTATTTAATAAAATTATTCATGTTTATATTTAATTATTTAGTATTTTATACGCTTTTAATTAAATATATTATGAGTTGTATGTGGAATATGGTGAGGTGTAATGAGAGTATTGGTGGGTTGGTAGAATATTAGAACAATTATAAATAATTAAAATTAATAATTATTTTAAATTAATTAAAATAAATGGAAATAGAGGTTTTGGATGGAAAATAGAAACTAAGAGGAAATAAGGGAAGTGGTGAGAATTATAAGAGGACTTGAGCCAAAACTTAATTAGTAAAAGGTTAAATTAAGTTTTTAGAGATAAAAAGGGATTGGAAAATCTAAGAGTGGTATGTACGTATTATTTTGGGACGAAAGGAAAGAGAGGCAACCTAGGGCTTGAGGAAAAGGGGGAGATTGCCAATGTTGTAAATTTTTCTTTGCTCGAAATTCAAGGTAAGGGGGAGATTACTCTAATATGGGTGTATATTGTATGAAGGTTAGAGAGGGATCCTCACTCTCCTCAAAGTTTTTCATCTTTTCCTCATTGTTGAGGTTTATGCGTTCTTGATGAAAATTTTATGAAAACTATGTGATAACTATTGTAATTGACATGTGATTTGTGCCCTAAATTACTCTAAAAATTATACATGATATGGTGATATGTATCTGAGTGTTGTTGTTATCATTGATGCATGTTTAGTTTTATGAACATAACCTTATATTCATGATTATATGATGAAATTTGATGTTAACCAGTGCATATGTGATGTCTTAATTATGGTAAAAACATGTATATGTTTGTCATTTGTTCGAATTGGGCGATTGGTGGTAAAAAATTGAAGCTTCAATTGGGCTCCAACGGTGGAATCACGTTTCTAATATTTGTAGTTTTTGGTGACTTTGCTTAGCGGGGATGAACATTGCTTAGCGAGCTATGGAAGAATGTGATATTTTTTGGTTTTTGGTTCTCGCTTAGCGAGCCGAATCTTGCTTGGTGAGCATAACATCGCAGAGTTATCGTTTTTGACTCGAATTGTCGGTCTGTCTCTAATTTCAGCAATTGTTGGTTGTTGTTTGTTCGTGTTTAATAAGATGAATTAATATGATTGAGTGCTATGTGGATGTTTATTCAGTGTGTGTATAATTATGTGAATTGTTGTACACATTTGCTGATGATTGTTGAGATGCGTAGTTCGGAGTGAGAAACGTTGTTGGTGCAGTTAAATGAATGATTGTTTACAGTTAGATGTAGGGATGTAATCATTATTGTTTTGTTGTCGTTGTATTATTGTATTTCATACATCATATGTTATTGTTGTTGTGAAAGAGGCGAGTCACGAGTTCAGATGAGGGGACGAGTGACTGGTCCGGAGCTCAGATGAGAGGGCTCGGGGTTTAGATGTTGGGAACTGATTCGTATGAAGAACCATTATTGAGTTGGTACCACATGTATATAGAGTCGAGGTGTTGTCACATTGCATACAAGTTGGTATTTGTGAATTGATGATTGTTGTGTGAATACATTATATGTTAATGATTGTTGTTGTTGTTTAGTCTACCTTTCCCGATCTTTTGCACGTCTAACATATTTGAGTGTATTCTCACTCCTTTGTTGTTTTATTTTTATATTGATGTACAATGTGTACAGATACTCAGGAACACGACAAGTAGTTGTTGTGAGTTGGAAGATGGTCTTGGAGCTCATCTTCATTCACCTTATTGTTTATCGCTTTTAGTCGGTCAAATGCTTTTATCTGTAACATCAGGATGGGCTGCCATTTGGGGGGAAAATTCAGGAATCATGTGATTTAAAATAAATCTTACTGAAAACAATTGTATTTTTGGAGGATTTGTTTTAATACTTAGGATTCGTATGAGATGTCGTAGAATTAAGACTAATAGAGGGCGGAGAAGTGAGGCTCGAAGCATACTAGGTGGAAAAAAATTTAGGCTTGGATCATATTATTCGACAATATTATTATTTAGTGCAATTTCATCTTCATTCATCTCTCTTTTGTAAGCTATAATAATGTTAGAATAGAAACACGAATACAGATAAGAGTAAATAGAAACACACAAAAGCTTTTCTCATGCAGTTCGCCCAAATTGCCTACGTCTGCGACTATAGAGTAGCTATAGTTCCTTTTATTTATGTCTTGTAAATTTCATATATATTACAGTGTTACAAGTCATATATATAATACGGGCTTTATTTTACATAAACCTTAATCCCTAGTTTCTCTCAACAAACAATTATCACTACCATTAATTATCTCAACAATATGAGATATTCTCTCAACAACCTATAGTTATCTCAATAACCCATAATTATCTCAACAATATGATTTATACTCTATACAACCCATAGTTATATCAATAACCCATAATTATCTCAACAATATGAGTCATATTCGACCCATATTATATCAACCACCTTGGAGAATATCAAACCCCTATGAAGACTTATTGCATAAAGATTCGTCCTGGAAACTGAGGAGGTACACCTCCGGCCTAACACTGAGAAATAGTGTCTGAACTTGTCACTGGTGACTAGCTTGGTCAACATATCAGTTGCATTCTCTGAAGTGTGAACCTTATGAAGTAATATTTATTCGGACACCAACAACTCTCTGATCTTGTGGAACCTAACATCAATATGCTTGGTTCTAGCATGATACAAATGACTGTTCTCCAAACAGATAGCACTCTAACTATCACAATACAACTGAACTCCGCCTTGCTTAACACCCAACTCTTTCACTAACCCTGTAAGCCATAATGCTTCCTTGGCAGCTTCAGTTACAACCATGTATTATGCCTTAGTTGTAGACATAACTACTATAGATTGAATTGATGACTTTCACCATATAGGTCCCCTCGCAAGAGTAAATACATACCCCATTATAGACCTCCTATCATCCATATCACTTGCATAGTGTAGCGGGGTATTCGTTACCTTTAGATTTATTGACTAAATCCAAAGTAAATCATACAATCGAGTTGCCACCGCACTTCTATTTATCCAAAGGAAAGGTTAGAAAGCGAACAAAAATCGAGAAGTTTTATCGAATCAAAAACTAATAAAAATGTCAGAGATCTGGGTAAGGGGGTTGGTTATGCAATGGGAAGGTTTTAAGCACCCAAAACATCCTAGGTACTCCTAGAGAGCCCTTTTCACAATTTATTGTAAGGTAGGTTGGCTTTTTGTGAAAGTTTTATTTGTGCAAACATGATTGGGGGGATGAGAGAAGAATGTACAAATTATTTACAATTTTGTGTTTGAATGGATAAACCCACTGCCTACATACCATCTTAAAAAAAGATTAGGATCAAAACCTCGTAGTTCGGGGTAAAAATCTTAAAAAACAAGTTGGTGAATTGATTGGTCCAAAAACCTTAAGGTCTTTTGTTATCCACGGGAGAAAACTCAACCTAAAACCATAAATCCACCATGTGAGGATAGCTTCAACATGCTAGTGAGGGGTTAACCCTATAATAAGCATGGAAGACTCATTGCCCATCACCAAGGATATAGGTGAGTATTATATCAACCTCAAGGATAACTCAAACCTAATAGCTAAGGTTTATGAAAAGTTTTGGCAAGAAGTGGCCATTGAAACCATAAAAAAACATTTGAATGAGTTATATTTACCAATGAAAAGTATTTACAAAATATGGTCAAAGTTGACTTAGAATTCAATTCAAAATAATTGTGATGAAAAGAAAGTTTGAAAATCAAAAGCATGATGCTTAGGTTTCTAATGTTGAAAACAAATGTTAATGTTTGCACAAGAGTTTTGGCTTGGGTTAGAGTGGAGGGAATAAGAAGAATGTCTAAGTCCTAAGCATACAAAGATGAAGGAAAAGAAATAAGACCACAATGGAGTTTCCTTCTTGAGATCATGGTGATGATCCAAGTAGCTCCCATCCTTTGGAATAAGCAAGCAAATAAGCAAATACTCAAACAATCAATCAATCAAGCAAGCTCTTAGGAATCTTCCAATGGCTTTTATATCTCTCACTTTAGATGCACATGACAATGGTTCTTCAATTTGACTCAAGTTTTGGATCCCTAGCACAAGAACACACACATAAAAAAGTTCTATAAGGCAAACAAAGAATGGACAAGAGTGAGTTTATAGATTAGGTCCTTCCAATTCATCTTCAACATTAAGGCCTTTTGACTCCATTTTGCATAGGGAATGTCCTAAAGTCTAAGTCCTTTTTGTCCATTTGCATTTGGTTCACATCAATCAAAACAAAACACAAGCACAATAGTATATACACAATTATGTGCTCAAGTGAGCAAAAGGCAAATTGCATTAATATAAACATGTGCTCAAGTGAGCAAAGAGCAAATTGCATTAATGTAAAGTGCAAGAATTAAAAGTTAATGGTCAATAGTTAGTGTTAGTGTGCCATAAGGCAATTTAGCGCTATGTTAAGCAATCGTAAGTGGACTAATGTAGTAGTCACACCTATCTGAGGCCGGTCAATAAAAATATAGGCAACAAATACAAGTTAGAGACCTTGACTAGTAACACAAGCTCCTACAACTTGTCATGCCAAAAGGAAATGAGAAATGATCTTGTATTGATTTAGGCTTTTTGCTTGATTAAGAAGCAACCTATCCTTAATGCAAAGTCATTCACTTGATCTTTGGATCAAGATGAATTAGATTTGAATCAAGGAAGGTTAAACCTCCCATACATCAAAGTTAACCACCAATCTTTAACTCATTGATCAAAAAGAAAAAAGATGAAGAAGAAGATGGATAATAATGTACATTAATGGAAATTCAAATGAAGTAATCAACATACATTGACCAAAGATAGATAGGATCAAGGTCAAACAATAGTAAACAGAAGCAAAATGAAACTTAGAAGTCAAGAAACAAATAAAATATTTTTGGTATTTTTCAAAATTAAAATAATACTTGAATTAAAATAAACAATTAAAGGTCAAACTTCAAATCCATTTCAAATCAACTTTGAAAAGTCCAAATGGATCATCCTAAGTTCAACAAAGTCAAACAAATTTTGACAATTTTTTTAGCATTTTTTAGAAACCAGAAACTATTTTTAATCAATTAAAAATGCATAAAAAAATAACCTAATTGAACTAAAATTTCAAATAAATCTCAAATCAATTAATAAATTGATGAGAATATTTTTCATAGATCTATCATCATTCAAAAAGGTTAAGAAAATATTTTTGTATTTTTTGAATATCAGAAACTATTTAAAATGAATTAAAAATAACCAGAAAAGAGAAAATTCACAAAAAATAGCAAATGATAAAATAAAAAATATTAAAAATCATTTTCAGAAACTAGGAATTAAAAGGGAAATAACGCAATTGGTCCCATATTTTTTGGAATTAAAATGAGAGAGATATAATTTTTTGAAATAAAATGAAATAAAAGAAATAAAATGGATTAAATCAGAAATTAGGAAAAATCACGTGCGTTGGATGAGATCTCATTAATTGACCTGACACATCTAATGGTCCACAGGCGCGCGCTCACCATGAGTCCAAGTCAATAAGAAACATCCAGCATTAAATAAAGTCATAAGATCTGATGGCTATGATATAAACTTGACAACGCATCCAACGACTCATGTTTGATCTGGCAAAGAGACGGTGGTGTACACCACCGTCTTCTCCGGCGAGCTCATCAGCGTCGGTGAGAGTTGCAGACATGGCAAACTCAACCAAATGAAGCGATCTATATATCAATGGAAAGCTGGGGTGATGTATATCACCCCTGTACCATTGGTTTTCACTCTAGATCTCCATGGGAAGAGAAATCAGAGGTGGAAAATAATGGTGTTCAACCTGAACTCAATGGATTTTCAAAATTAAAAGCACGGTTCAAATGCCTCTGATGAGAGGACTTCAGCCAAGCCAAGAAACACAAGAAACAAGCAATAATCAGTGAGTTTCGAAGAAGAAAAGTTTGTGCATCAACCTTGGAAATATAGATCTATGGAGCACAATTCTTCACAACTATTGATTGCAGTGTAATATAGAGATGAAGATGAAGCAAGGCCAAGGAATTTTAAGTCTGATAATCAACCAATGAAATTAAAAATCAGATCTGAAATTTTGAAAAGAAAGAGAGAATTCCTTTAGGTATGGTTATGGATTCAATTGTGCAGCATATCAGGCGCCTTCAGGTTGAAGAATAGTGAAGCTGAACACACTTATCTATAGCAAATGGCAAGGCAAGCAAGGTGAATTTTCGTGTGCATGAATGAAGAGGGCCTCTATGCATGGGCCTGTACAGGCGCATGGAGGGCCCAAATCCTATTGGTTTGGCAAGCTGAGGTCATAACAAGATGAAATGGACGTGCAAATGCAATTGATTTGGAGTGTGCAATCAGTTTTCAAGTGGTTTCCATAAGTGCACCAAAATCTTCCCCTCTTTGAAAATGCCTCTTCCAAAAATAAAACATGGCCTTGTGGGTAATGGTTGGAAAGGTCTTGACATGAGGATCAATTGTTATGTTGAAAAAAACTTCATTTGGAATTGGGAAATTAGTGAAAATTGGTCATAAAGTTCAAGGTGCAAAACATGTGTATGTGAAAATTTCCAAAATGGACCAACTTCAAGCCCTTCTGTTTCAATGATGCAAGCTTCAAATGACAAAACCTTCAACAACATCAAAGTTATAGATATTTTCATGACAATCATTTTGGACTCAAATTTTTCATCATTTGGATTTTTTATGAGAAAGTTATGGACACTTGAAGTTGGACTTTTTCACATTTCAATGCTTTTGGTCCAAAGTGACCTATAATGTTTTACATTATCACATGTATTTACTTTAGGATTATGAAAATTTGTTCAACATAACAAATGTATTAGATATCTTAAAATTTTCAATGCATTTTATCCCACCTCAAAATCATAAAAAATGAATGAGTTATGTCCTTGGGAAGTTGACCTAAAATTAGGGTTTCAGTCAAAATGACCTATAATGTTTTGAAATGGATGATGACTTTCCAAGTTTCAAATCAATTTTTGATGAACATGAAAGTTTTACATATGGTTAGTAAGAACACTTTGGATCTTTGGGTCATCTCCATTTGACAAACACATAAAAAGTTAGGTCTAAGTGTATTTCAAAATAGTTAGATGAATTGACTGATCAACTTCTCAAGTCCAAACTTCAAATCTTGATGAATTAATGATTGAGGACACTTAAATAAGCTCAAATATGCATAAAATGATGAGTTAAAGAACTTCCCTTGATTGTATTTGATCATGGGTTGAGGTTGCCTCATAAGCAAGGTATAGGCAATACATAGACGAATTAGGGTTTCCTTGGGAAACAAGCCTCAAGCCCTTTGGTTTGCTTTGATCAAATTGACAAGTTGAGATACTTGGGAGGCATATATGATGATTGAGAGCTTTGGGAACCATTTTCATGCTTGCTTTCACCTTCACCTAGCCATATCAATGAGCACAGGGTCTCCTAGGAGCCTATGGATCTTATGATTGCTCAAGCTACAAAACAAAGGATGTTAGTGACATATTTTTGTGCTCTTGGTTAGTAAAAAAAGTAAGAAAAGCAATAATATACAATTCAAGCATGCTTGGTGATCTCAAACCAACTCACACAAGTGTTCCCACCCAAAGGTTAGGAGCCAAGATGCTATGACCTTGAGGCAAGATGCAAATGCAATGTTATGATGCCATGAGGGATCTTAGGGTCAAAATTGGGGTCTTACACATAGTCAGAATCCACATATCCCATAACTGATGGAACACCATGCTTCTTGCTGAACATGCTACCATGATCTGTTGTACCCTTCAAGCACCTTAGAATCCACTTGATTGCTTCCCAATGTTGCTTCCCTGGCTTGGACATGAACCTGCACACTTGACTAACTACTTTTTCCAAATTCGGTCTAGTGCAAACCATACCATACATAAAATAACCAACTGCACTGGAATAAGGAATTCTTGACATATCTTCAATCTTTGAGTCGTTCTTCAGACATTATTCCAAAGAGAGCTTAAAATGATTCGAAAATGGAGTACTCACATGCTTTGCTTTGCTCATGTCCAATTTTCACAAAACACCTTTAACATAACTTTTCTGAGACAACCATAATTTATTAGCTCATCGGTCCCTGTGAATTTCCATCCCAAGAATCTTCTTTGCAACACCTAGGTCCTTCATATCAAACTCCTTACCTAACTTGGTGTTCAAATCATTTACATCATGCAAATGGTTGGCAACAATCAACATATCATCAATATAAAGTAACAGGGAAATAAAAGAGTCATCATCAAGGATCTGCGTATAAACACAACAATCATAATCACACCTTTTATAGCCAATCTGAAGCTTGTATGAATCAAAGAGTTTGTACCACTTCCTTGGAGATTGCTTCAAGCCATATAAAGACCTCTTCAATTTGCAAACTAGTCTGCCATGTCCAGTATCACTGAATCCCTCTGGCTGCTCCATGTAGATTTGCTCCTCTAGATCACCATGGAGGAAAGTTATTATGAATACCTTTTTACAACTAGGCGAGCCTTGAACTTTTCCCATTCTTTTTCTGTTGCTGTTGAATTTTTCTTATACACCCACTTACAACCAATAATTGTCTTTCCCTGTGGCAGCTGAACAAGATTCTATGTCTCATTCTTTTTCAAGGATTCCATCTCCTCCACCATATGACTCATTTACTTATTTTTATACTGGCTAGCCATAGCCCCTCGAAAGGTAGAAGGGTCACTTGAACTGGCAAGAAGAGCATATGTTGCTAATTCCTTAAACCCATATATGACTGGAGGTGTAATACGATGGGGCTCCCTATCACGCACAAGTGTATAGTATTGTACTACACCTGAACCTTGCATTCCACCTGAATCTGAGTATTGTTCATCCTGTTGTTGGCCTACAATCTATCTTGGACTCACCGGTGGCTCCTTAATGTCCACCTGAATCTTGTCCTGACTGGAACTTTCTACATTAGTATCTAGCACAACTGTCTCATCTGAGTGTTTCAACATCGAATGCTCGTCAAATATAACATCTTTGCTGACAACCAAATTCCTCTTAATTGAATCCCATAACTTGTACCCTTCTTTATTGTAGCCAATAAAGATGCACTATTTGGACTTTGGGTCAAATTTAGACCGCGATCCTCACTGGAAATATGCACATATATTGGACACTTAAAAATCCTCAAATTACTTAGAACAATGGGGTTACCTGTCCACACCTCCTCTGCAACTTTGCCATCCAATGAAGCGTGTGGTGATCTATTGACTAAATAACATACCATATTGAGTGTTGCTGCCTAAAAACCTTTTGAAAGACCAGAATTCAACCGAAGGCACCTTGCTTTCTCCTTCAGAGATCTGTTCATCCTCTCTACAACACCATTCTATTATGGTGTCTTCCTCACAGAAAAGTGCCTCTAGATTCCACTTTCCTCACATAAATGCATGAACTTCTTATTTGTGTATTCAGTTTCATTATCAGGCCGCAAATACTTTATTTTTCTCCCTATTTGGTTCTCAACCTCCGCCTTCCATAGTTTGAACTTAAAAAAGACCTCAAATTTATATTTCATGAAATAAACCCAGACCTTACGAGAAAAATCATCAGTGAATGTCACAAAGTACTTGGAACCTCCAACGGAGGGCTCTTTTGTAGGCCCTCAGATATCAAAATGGACATAGCCTAAGATTCCATTGGTCTTGTGTTGCCTGGTCTTGATACAAACTCTACATTGTTTTCCAAGAACACAATACTTACAAAATCCAATTATGCAACTGCGAACACCCTTCAGAAAATTCCTCTTATGTAGTTCCATCATCTCATGTTCACTGAGAAGACCCAAGTGCATGTGCCACAGTTTGGTTGCATCATTATCAATTTTAACAGATGCTACATCACCCATAAATGTGCCCCCTAACAACTTATAAATGTTTCCTGTAGTCGTCCTTGCCATTATCATTGTCATTGCACCCTTGATAACCCTCATGATGTCTCTATCTCCATCTGACCATAATGAATAACCATTTGCTTGAAGAGTACCCAGAGAAATCAAATTCTTCCTCAATTCTGGAACATAACGCACCTCACTTAACATGCGCACATCACCCTCATCCAAAGAAATTTAATTTTCCCCTTTCCAGTGATGGTACACGTTTTATCATCACCTAAATAGACAAAACCAAAATCACATGATTTAAAAGAGTTGAACCATTTCCAGTGCGGCATTATATGGTAGGAGCATCCAGAATCAAGTATCCATGCATCCGTGCACTTTGTAGGTGAAACGCAAAGCATATCTTCTTCACTACATGAGCCATCAGATTGAACTACATTTGTTGAAATATCGTTTCCTGACTTGTTTGGATATTCCCTCTTCCAATGGCCAATTTTCTTGCAACCATAACATTCTCATATTTTTTTGTCCTTGGACTTGAACCTCTTTTTCTTTCCAGAACTCACTGACTTTCCCTTGCCTCTGCCACAGTCTTGACCTTCCTTCACAAACAAACATTCTCCCGAGCTTCCTTCACCTTCCTCTACACTTTGGCGATGTTGTGCGTGTTGTAAAATAGTAGAATAAATAGAATCCAACATGATTGTTTCCTTCCCATATGTGAGAATGCTCACCAAGTGATCATAAAAGCTTGGTAAAGAGCACAGCAAAATAATAGATTTATCCTCATCGTCAACCTTCACACTGAGTCGTGTCAAATCAACGAGGATGTTGTTGAAAGTGTTAGCATGAGCCTTTAAATCGCCTCCTTTCTACATCTTCAGGCTATAGAGACGCTGCTTCGCGAACAATTTGTTCATGGGCGTCTTGGACATGTACTAATTTTCCAATTTTTCCCAAACATCCTTCGGAGTTGTGAGGTCCAGGATATGATTTATCACGCCATCAGAAACGCAAAGTCTTATCAAACCTGCGACATTCTCCTTCATCTCTTTACAATCAATGGTTATGATGTTTGTCAGTTTCTCGTCACGAAGTGCCTTCTATAAACCTTGTTGAGCCAACAAATCTATAACCCTTCTTTACCATAAACCAAAATTGCTTGTTCTATCGAACCGGGTCACTTCAAATTTCACACCTCCCAGATTAAACGTTATTTGATACAAATTGTTAAAACATAAACGCGGATACAAATCAGAGTAAAGAGAAACACACAAAAGCTTTGTTCACGCATTTTGGCCAAATTACATACGTCTGCGACTATAGAGTAGTTATAATTCCTTTTATTTATGTCTTGTGAATTGCATATAGATTACAGTCTTACAAGCTATATATATATATATATATATATATATATATATATATATATATATATATATATATATATATATATATATATATATATATATATATATATATATATATATATATATATGAGATTTTAATTTATCTAAAATCATAATCCATAATTTTCCTCAACAAACAATTATGAGTTATATTCTCAATAATTCATAATTATCTCAACAACCTATAATTATCTCAATAATATGAATTATATTCAACAAATAAATATGTGTAATTAATTTTTCAGATTGAATGTAATTATTTATGAAATTTTTGTTAACTTTTGATTTGGCTAGTTATATATAATGGTGTTTTGATTATTATCTATGATTTATTTATGTTCATAATGTTTCATAAGACTTTAAAAATGATTATTTGATTTAATAAGTGTTTGGAAAAGACTTGGTAGATAATACTAGTGGCTAGGAATTGGACTAGGTTTGATGTTGTAGTACCGACTGAACAAGTAATCATAAGTTAATTAGTACAATAGATATCACGTTTTATTTTTGAACTTTTTTTTATCATTATGTCATTTTTTTCAAAGCAAATTTTCAATACTATATATCAAACTGTCCTATTTAAAAAAATAACGTGAAAAACCTCCGTCCATTAAATGGATGGACCCTCTTATATTTTCAAAGCTTCAATATTTTTTTTAAAAAATTTAATATTAAAAATGAATAAATTATTAAATTAATATATATTAAAATAAATATTGAAAATAAATATTATAATTAATAATATATATATATATATATATATTAGATTTTAATTCTAATAAATTAATTTTAAATAATTTAAATTGATTTATATGTGTATAATTATTTTATTAAAAAAGTACAATTCCGTCACTGCAATGGGCAGACGCTTTGATTATTTTATTATTTAAGTACAGCTCTGCCACTGCAATGGACGGATACTTTGATTATTTTATTATTTAAGTACAGTCCTGTCACTGCAATGAGCGGATGTTTTGATTTTTTATTTATTTATTTAAGTACAACTCTGTCGCTGTAATTGGCGGGTGCTTTGATTATTTTATAATGGGTCCGCCAATTGTTTTGGCGGATCCACGTGTTGGATCTGATATAAATAGAGGTGTGGTGTGATTCATTTTTTCACATATATTCTCATTTTCCTCTAATAGTGCTAACATGATTCGCCGCCATAAAGGGAATGCGATTTATTCGAGAGACAAGTCTATGATGCTCTGCTAGAACATCCAAAGTTTCAAGCAACTATAGAGGAACTTGATTCGTTTCTTAGATAGAGACATATCTGAAAGGGAAAAATTAGAAGTATTGAGAGACATGATGCTCAACGTGGGTGAGTGCGACTTAGAAATGATAAGGATGTTAGGGAAATGATGTTTGTCCCGAATGATATCAGTTTGATTGTTGTAATCAGTTAGAAATATTGTGGTTAACTATTTTTATCTCTATTGATATGTGTTGTATGTGTTATTTTTTAAGACTTGTTGTTGTTCATTTTGTGTTATCTGGATTCTTGTTATTTATATTTGTGACTTAATTAGTAATGGTTCAAATAATTGAGAAGCTTGATGGAAATCGGAAAATGATGCTTTATAACAAAATAAAAAACTAATTATTACTAGTTCCAACATTGGGACATCGAGTTCGGTTGTGACCAGGAAGATGACACATGAAACATTTTTCTCTCCAACTTATCAGCCATGTCCATTTATGTTCTAATACATGTGTTCACTGGGCGTCCTTTCTTGTTCCTCCACATTCTTGGATTATGGAAAATTTATCTCCTTCATAAATGGGTCAATATTCATCGTATGATAGCTCTAGAAAACTTGTGTTGTAGACCCCAAATAGGTTTCCAACCTTGTAAACGTTAGACAAAAGAGCATATGCGTCTTAGCGCACCATAAAATATGTAGCGATAACAAGTGAACAAGGAACACGGTATGCCTGAAACTTTCCGCGGTCACACCAACCATTTATTAAGTTGACCTTGTAATGTCCCATAGGCTTCCTCTCACCGTGGTCCATTGTCTCCTTCACACTGAAAGTGTTTTGATTGTAGTAAAAAATTCTTACCTGATGCGTGCTGGATTTTGTTGTTTCTTTTTTCATCACCTCAATGCAATTGTCTGTAAATGTTTGTCCAGATTTCAATATTGCACTCCACTGTGCACCCCTTTCAGCAAATAGTGATCCTAGTCTATAATATGTTGCACTTACCAATATTGTAATCAGGGACATAGCTATTCACTCCAAAGTGTGGGTCTATGCCCCCACTAAATTTTAAACTATCTTAATACAATGTCATCATATCCTAATATATATCATATATTATAAATGGTTAGTTTGAAATTTGTGTCCTATATCATACACTCCTATCTAATACTATTGTATACATGCTTTTAATTTCTAAATTATTTCATTATATACATATATATATATATATATATATATATATATATATATATATATATATATATATATATATATATTTAAAATTTTATGCTACAAATATATGTATATGTTTGCCCCCACTAATTAAGAATTCTGACTTTGTCTCTGGTTGTAATTGGCCAATTACACGTGCCTTTAAAGACTGGATTCATTGATTCGACGAGGTTCGTTGTCATGTGACCCCAACGCCAACCCCCGTCAAATGCCCTTTGTCGCATTACGCGAAAAACCGGCGGGAAACAAAGAACAACAGAGCCGCCACCGTGCGTTATTTATCCCAAAAGAGGGAAAGGAAACGCTCAGAGTAAACCTGGAAAAAGCAAGGTCTCGCGACCAAAGAGAATGGGATCGGGAGTCGGTTATGCGAAGGGAAGGTATTAGCACCCCTACGCATCCGTCGTACTCGACGGGATCCACGCACAAAAGGAAGGAAAAATGGTTGCTAAAACACTGCTCAAACACACACACTGGCTGGAAGAGACGCAAGAAAACAAACAAGACTGACTCGGCAGGATATCGCATCCTGGGCCTACTTAGTCTATCAAGCATAGACATCAGAGTCAAAGTAGTTCGAACTGGGGAAACGACACATGCTCGCTAGGATATCGCATCCTATGCATACGTATCTCCTTTGGACGAAGGAGAATCAGAGCATTCGTAGCTCGGCTGACACGCACACAAACAGAAACAGGCAAAGGCAAACGTGGAGCCTGAATGCCAATTACTGGACTTACATCAGCATCCGAACCAAAAACACACACAAGGAGGCAAACGTGGAGCCTGAATGCCAATCACTGGACTTACATCAGCATCCGAACCAAAAACACACACAAGGAGGCAAACGTGGAGCCTGAATGCCAATCACTGGGCTTACATCAGCATCCGAACCAAACACACGCACACTGGAACCCGAATGCCACTCGATGGACTTACATCAGCTTCCAAGCACACAACAAGACACAGGATGTGGAATGCCAATCGCTGGGCTTACATCCACCTCCTAACACCAACACAGGAAGAAGAAGGGTCTCGATTGCAACTAGGGCAAGAGAAAGGGGAGGTCTCAATCGCAACGAGGGCGAGAGAAAAGCATTAGTGTTAGTTGTTAGTCAAACTCGACAAGACATCGCATCTCGTGCCTACGTATCTCATCTGAACATGAGAATCAGAGTTGCCGTAGTTCGGCTAAACTATTCCTGTTGGTTTGTGTTTTTTAAGTGGACGACGTCACTACGCAATCTACCGGATGCTCGACCTTTGGAGACTTACTCACCTGTAGTAGAAGGAGTGGACGTATCCTTAAGAGGGGATAATGTTTGTTTGTGTCTTAGGAAAGCTCAAGCAAGAAAGGAAGTCCTATACGAAGGAACCGTGCTACCTTAATTGTCATGCAAACGAGACTACGCGGAGTCTAGCAAACCTAGGGGATACAATCACACCACACAAACATATACAGCACGAAATAAACACACCAACAAGGGGCTCAAACATCAGGATTAGGCTTTAGTCGAGGGGTCATATCAACCTCAACAAACAAGCCTCTGTATCGGGGTCAGGTTAGCTCTTAACCTTGCCATTGAGGGGCTAAGGTGAAGCCAGATGAAAGGTGATGAGGGGTGTGCCTCATTGCTTCTATCTCTGGTCAGAGAGAGCATCAGACAAGGGAGCGTGGGTCCAGAATGGGGGCACCCTTCTACGCTCAGGACATAGACTCGACTGTACAATGTACAAGATCTTGGGCTTGGATCTCAATGCTACAACCATGTAATGGGAGCAAGGAGAAGACTCACAGAATAGTGGGGGATAGATTGCTTATCCCTACCTTCCACCAATTGCCTCAAATGAGGACTTTTCCTGCTTGGGACAAATATAAACATACACAAGCATTGCCTCTTAAGGAGGACTTCAGACAGTTTGCCCGGCCCGGTAACAGCCGGGTCTCCAGACTACATGAAGAAGAAGGTTCTATACCTCAATGCCAATTGCTTATAAGCAAAGCAATGCAAGTTCTTAAGAGAACTGAGCAACTAAGTGTACCTGTGCAAAAGTTAAACAGAATCAGCATCCCATTCATAATCAGACAACAATATAATGATCAATCAGCAATCAAACAATGATGTACATCATGTGCCTAGCACAAAAGTCAAGTGAACCAAGCCCTACAAAACAAACAATTAGTCAAATGAATTCAACTCAATCATGTATCAACCTCCTTAAGGCATTAGCTTTTTAACCTGAAAAATCAAAGTCAAGCTCAAACATAAGTAACTAGACCACTAGGCCAAGCCTAGGGTCCAAGGGAGGGAAAAATACTAAAACAGCAAGCCAATCATGATCAAAACCAAGATATTTCAATTACAAAGGGATTCCACTTGGTCCCATATCCAAACTATACACCTATTTCATTTTATGCAACATGTAAGGCAAAGTGAGCAATGTTAAACCACATACAAGCAACCAGCAAGATCACATCCACAAAAATATCAAAACAGCATGGAAAATTCCACAAAAATTATATCCTAAACAGAGGACATTCAACAAGCTACATGTCAATTTTCATATAATTTGGCCTAGTAGAACTATGGGAATTAATTCAACATAACAAGGCATGCAAAAACACAATCCAATGAAGCTACAAAATGTATGCTAACTTCAATCCAATGGTAAACAGTAACATTTAATGGGAAATGGATGGGACCAAAGCCAAATGAAAGCTACACATTTCAGGAACTACTCTATCAAATTTCATGGTCATAGGGTAAGGTATGAGGATATGGCAACATATATACAAAAGGTTACACAAGTAAAGCCCTAAAAATGCTAGGCAGCAATCAAAAATTCTAATCAATTAGAAAATGGACTATTAAAATCCACAAAAATTCACATTGAAAGTTAACATCTCAAAGGTATCTCATGCAAAAAATCAGAACCATAGGCCTAATGGAAGCATGGTAAAAAAAACAGGGAACTCAACATATCATTTTGTATCACATTTCAATGCACTCAAATTCAATAAATCATAGTAAAAAAACCAGAGGTTTAAAAAATACAAATCCTATGTCAAAAATTCCAGAAATGAGTCAAGAACCTACATCTAAAATTTCATTTAATTTGGATTATGTATGGTGATTTTACAATTAAAATGACAAGGCATGTGAAATTTGTGTACATTGTAAAGACTTCTATGGCAATTTAAATTTCTACCAAGCACAATTTCAATTTCCATGTCTAAAAAAAAGTAGATTAAAAATGGAGATTAACAAAAAAAGTCTCAGATTATTTGGATGAATATTGGTGATTCCATGATTTTTTGAAGTTTTTAGAATATTTATTGAATATTTATTTAGGAATTATTTGGATTTAATTAATTTGGAATGATAATGGCAAGACAGTAATAACGGATGTAGAAGCCAAAACGCAGCGTGTAAATAATTGACGTGGCGCGCAGCGATTGGTCCTGGCGCTTGCAAACACGAATTGAAATTGGAAACAGACGGAAGCGGATCTACGCACGGCTTTTTTTCAGAAAATCTGAACATTCATCGCTGTTCTTGAGTTCTTCATCTCAGAATTAGGTTTCGGACGATTTCTAACGAAAATGCATGAATCGTACACCGTTGGAACCGGTATTGACTCAGGATCATGAATACGGTGGTGATTTTGTCCAGAAGTTCGTATGTGAAGCGAATCGAGCGAATAAAGAAATTACACGCAAACTTCAATCGAAGATAACGTAATCAATACATAACGAAATCGCAATCTACAAATTCCAGATGACTCTACAATGAACGTTCTACAGAATCCCTAACACAATTGGAACGATTATGAGTTTTGATTTCCAACCTTTCTTGAAGAGCAGTGCGGATTGGTGATGTTTTGAGCTTCGTTTCGTGCAAACAGATAGAGTACGTTGATCAAGAAGGCGTGTAGTGAAGTTCTTTCAGCTCCAAAACGCACGGATTATCAAGAATCCTCGACTGCCATTGAAGGAGCAGGTTTTGCTACAGCTTGATTCGGTCACGATTTTGCTTTGATCTTCTTCAACAGAAGTGCAATAATACCTGCAAGTTATCAATCAACAGAGAAATTCCACAAAAGTTGGTAGGATCTTGGTGAAAATGATCAAAAAGTGTTATGGAAGTTAGAGCAAAATGAGAGAGATGAGAGAATTTGCTTTCAGATTTTCTGTTGTGATTTGTGAATTATGATTAGTGTGTGCAAAAACAGTTGTAATTAAGTATATATACCAAGGTTTAATCACAAAGTTAATCATGATTAGTGAAATGGAGGATTTAGTGTTAATATCAAATTTCAAGTGTGGCCAAAATACCCTCTCTCAAACCAGCTAATATATCAGTTCAAATTTGATTCAAGCAAGTCCAAAATACCATATGTGATGTGTAGAAACAAGTCCCATTTCCATTGGCCATGTATTTTGCAATTTCACCATGTCATGGTAAGGTTATGCATTTTCAAGTCCATTTCAAAAGTGAGATATCAAACCATGAGGCCTTGGCATGTTGTGATGATTCCAACAATTTTCAAATGCCATTTATGAGGTGTTGCAAAAATCCCCACTCAAAAATTCCAATTATTTCACAAGTTGGACAATTTTGCCCCTGGTTCATTTAACAGTCCAGTTGAAATTTGACCTTTTGCATTGACCACCTTTGAAGAAATCCAATGATGCACCAGGAAAGTACATGTCAAATGGAGTTTGTGCATATAAAGAACTTGCAATTTGGACACTCCATGTGGAAGTTATGGCCTCCTAATTACGGGTCATTTCTAAAATTCACTGAGCCCTAATTTTCCAACCATGCATTGGATTTTCAAGTTCTTGGACTTTTTGGAAAGGTGAGATCAAGATCTTCAACTTTCATGTTGGACAAAATTCCATTTGAAGCTTGTAGGATGAAGTTATTTTGAGGGGAAAAAGTTTCCATTTTGGGCAGCTGAAATTACAGGTCACCTGCTATTTTTGGAAACTTTCTGTCTGACCTCCAAATCTTCAACCTTAGTCTTTGATATGTCAAATGAGACTCATATGGACATGAATGAGGCCTTTCAAACCATTTCCCACCTTCCAATCCATAAAATCGGGCACAGTTGACCACAGTTGACTTTCTAGGGTTTCTGGTTGACTGAACAATGACTGGTGACTTCTGAGCATCCAACCCTTGGCCCAACCACCTCAAAATGATCCTTGGACCACATGAGCTTGATAAATCAACCCTAGGGCCTTGTCCCAATGAAAATGGCACTCACTTGCTTGATTGACTGATGCTCCTGATCATTCTGACCCAATCCATCAATTGAGCTTGCACTTGGGCAAATGGACAATGCAATGTTATGCAGTGGACATGTTATGTTATGACCTAATATGAAATGAATGTACAAAATGGTAGGGTGCAAATTTGAGGTGCTACAGCTGCCCCTATTCAATCAACTGGGAACCCGAATGGATGAGAGCAACGGCTGTCAGACTTTCAGGGTAAACAGGGATTGAATACCAAGAACCGTAGAAATTTGCACACTGCTGGGAATTTTTTCTGTTGTTTTTTCCTTTTCTATCTTCTCTTCAAAAGCACAACCACATCCAGACATCGACACACGATGACTGGGATCAGAAATCTCAACTAGATGCCAGCGGACAACTAGGAAAAACTCAACGTTTACCAAGACCAACGGAGAGGTAAATCAACTCTACTGTGGATAACCAGGAAAGGATACAACCATACGTCAGCGGACGTAATGGGGAAAAACTCAACGTTTACCAAGACCAACGGAGAGGTAACCAATCATTAATGAATGACTGGAAGGATAGTGATACAACCATACGTCAGCGGACGAAATGGGAAAAACTCAACGTTTACCAAGACCAACGGAGAGGTAACCAGACATCATAGGATGAATGGAAAGAGAGATACAACCATACGTCAGCGGACGTAATGGGGAAAAACTCAACGTTTACCAAGACCAACGGAGAGGTAAATCAACTCTACTGGGGATAACCAGGAAAGGATACAACCATACGTCAACGGACGTAATGGGGAAAAACTCAACGTTTACCAAGACCAACGGAGAGGTAACCAATCATTAATGAATGACTGGAAGGATAGTGATACAACCATACGTCAGCGGACGAAATGGGAAAAACTCAACGTTTACCAAGACCAACGGAGAGGTAACCAGACATCATAGGATGAATGGGAAGACTCAACCAGACGTCATCGGACGAAAGGGAGACTCAACCAGACGTCATCGGACGAAAGGGAGAAGGAGAAAACTCAGCCAGACGTCATAGGACGAAAGGGAGACACAACCAGACGTCATCGGACGAAAGGGAGAAGGAGAAAACTCAGCCAGACGTCATAGGACGAAAGGGAGACACAACCAGACGTCATCGGACGAAAGGGAGAAGGAGAAAACTCAGCCATACGTCATAGGACGAAAGGGAGAAGGAGAAAACTCAGCCAGACGTCATAGGACGAAAGGGAGACTCAACCAGACGTCATCGGACGAAAGGGAGAAGGAGAAAACTCAGCCATACGTCATAGGACGAAAGGGAGAAGGAGAAAACTCAGCCAGACGTCATAGGACGAAAGGGAGACTCAACCAGACGTCATCGGACGAAAGGGAGAAGGAGAAAACTCAGCCAAACGTCATAGGACGAAAGGGAGACTCAACCAGACGTCATCGGACGAAAGGGAGAAGGAGAAAACTCAGCCAGACGTCATAGGACGAAAGGGAGAAGGAGAAAGCCACTTCACGAGGGAAAGGCACCACAACCGGAAACCGAATAGGACGTCTACTGGGGATTCTGGCTGGGAAATCAACCAGACATTAATGAATGAATGGGAATAAGGTACACAATCAAACGTTCGCGGACGAATGAGAAAAACGCAACGTTTATCGAAACCAACGGGGAGGTAGATCCACTTGGGGAAGGGTACAACTAGACGTCATAGGACGAATAGGAAAAACTCGACGTTTATCGACACCAACGGAGAGGAGGACTCTGAGGGGAATCATAAGGCATTACCAAATGATCTGTGGGGAATAAACAACTATACGTCATCGGACGCATAGGAAAAACTCGACGTTTATCGACACCAACGGAGAGGAGGTTCAACTGGGGAAGACCCTGTAGGGAAAGATATCAACTATACGCCAACGGACGCATAGGAAAAACTCGACGTTTATCGACACCAACGGAGAGGAGAAAACTCCACTAGGGAAGAGTGAACACAACCAAATCATCAACGGATAATCGGGAAAAACTCGACGTTTATCGACACCAACGGAGAGGAGGAAACTCTGAGGGGAATCATATGGTATTACCAAATGATTTGTGGGGAACAACAACTATACGTCATAGGACGTACAGGAAAAACTCGACGTTTATCGACACCAACGGAGAGGAGGATTCTTCTGGGGACGACCCCGTGGGGAAAGATATCAACTATACGCTAGCAGACGCATAGGAAAAACTCGACGTTTATCGACACCAACGGAGAGGAGGAAACTTCACTAGGGAAGAGTGAACACAACCAAATCATCAACGGATAATTGGGAAAAACTTGACGTTTATCGACACCAACGGAGAGGAGGAACTTCACTAGGGAAGGGACGACGTTACGCACATCTAAAGATGTTGTTTACCGACATCGAAGAAGACCAGACACTACGCATGACTGGGAAAGCACCGAAAGATGGTGTTTACCGACACCAAAGAAGACCAGACATTACGCATGACTGGAAATCACCGAAAGATGGTGTTTACTGACACCAAAGAAACAACACACGCGGGTGCTGACAGGATACTGGCATCTACAAGATGGCAGGGCAAGGCTAACACTTGCAGGAGATCTCACTGGGGAACAAGGTCACGACAGCGAGCAAATAGGAAGGAACGCCAAGGATACCGGGTTGTAGGCATGAAAACCGGTGACCGACCAAGGCGTGAATTGGTTTGCAAAACACTCAACATCCTGAAGAGGGCTAGAAAAGCAGTCTTGTTAGAGGATGGACATTCGATTCCACAAGGAATACGAATCTTACTCGACTGGGGAGGACGACTTCGACCCAAGAGCGCATGAGACATATTATCTATAGCCGTCGGAACGTAGATAACATACTCGCATGAAAGATTGTCCATAACCGGGTTGGTTGTTAAATGGATAAATCAACCGACATCATCCTGAAGAGAGCAAAGGCAAACTTGTTAAAGGATGGACATTCGATTCCGAACAAAGGAATACGAATCTTACTCAACTGGGGAGGACGACTTCGACCCAAGAGCGCATGAGATATATTATCTATAGCCGTCAAAACGTAGATAACACACTCGCATGGCAGATTATCCATAACCGGGTTGGTTGTTAAATGGATAGATCGACCGAAAAGAAAGGCATCGGGGTACCAGACTGGGTATGCAAAGATGACCAATCAAAAGGGGATAAAATTGCTTACTCGGAGCAAGCATCCAAAAGGAAGGGGAAGACCCACTGGGGACAATACTGCTTGATCAAGGCAAGTATCCAGAGGGGACAAGACTATCAATACCGCAAACGGGATAATGATAACCACAAAGAGGGGATTACATCTACCGGTTTGTAGGCAGAAAACCACGGAAAAGTAACCAGTCATCGATAAGATGAGCACACAGGGTTAACTCCACCAAGGGGATGAAAGTGGGATTTTACAACTACCGATTTGTAGGTAGAAAACCACAAAGATAGGACTTACAACTACCGGGTTGTAGGTAGAAGCCAACCGACAGAATGAACCACAAAGGTTACCTCTGCTAGGGGATGAAAGTGGGATTTTACAACTACCGGTTGGGTAGAAAACCACGACGATAGGACTTACAACTACCGGTTTGTAGGTAGAAGCCCAAAAATCCCGCTGAGGATAAGATGAATGAGTGCCGGTTAGTGAGCAACTATTCATTTATGCCCCAGGGAAAGACAGGAGACAGCCCAAAGAGGCCAATTCAGGATCGATCCCAAAAGGCATACTGAAACAAGACTCATCCTAATGAGGAAAGAACTCAATAGGGAAAACCCATCCCGAGGGAGGGGACGGAAACAACCGTCATCCACGAGGATATAACTCAGTGGGGAGCGCAGAAGGGAATGACAGACACTTTCTGCTTAAGGGGTCAACTCTACATGGAGAGATCAGACACACCCATATCTTCTAGGGGAATTGTACTGCTGGGGATACCCGCTCGACTAAGGAGTCGCTTGCTGAGAAAACACCAACCTTTCAACCATGCTGGGGAACCCAGCTCTGAAGCCGATCCAATGGCGCGATGCTAAACTCTTTCCAACATCCCAATCTCGGCTGGTCACCACGGCCTAGGGATAATGGACATGTCTGCAATGTTGATGCATGAGTTTTTTTTTTTTTTTTTTTTTTGTTCTACACAATGCCCCATGATCACGGAAATGCTATGCACTAATGATGCACTATGCTATGCTTATCTAAATGATGGATGCATAAACACACGTCTCCTCCAGAGACAACACCGGGGAACTCCAGGAACTGCGCTGAAGATCTCATTACCACGTCAATTTCCACCCTACTGGGGAAAGACAATCCTCGCTGGGGATGAACTCCATCGAACCCGAACTGCTCGGCGATTATCCTGCTAGGGGAGGCAACCAATCCTTATCTCTACTTGGGGATGATTCTCCGAATCCGATCCGCTTGGGGACCTCGCTGAGGGAAAACCATCAACACAAACTCTGCTGGGAAGACAACTTCAGACTCACAACTCCGCTGGGGATATGGTAACCTTCAGGCTTGCTGAGGAGGTACCGATCTCGAATCTGCCAGGGAGATAACACTCTCAAACCCACTAGGGAGATACGGCTTATTGGACACGGGCCGCCCTTCGATTCGTCGAACACTGGTGTTCACCATCCTACCACAGTGTTGATTTTCCACTTTTGAAAACTCCCAGGCTCATCTGGACTTTTCTGATTCATCACCCTGTATTCCCGACTCCTCCGTACCCCATGGGGATCGAACTCCTGGGATTATACAAACTTTCCAGTCTTTAGACTTTGAAGAGTCTTCTTGATTAACTTTCCAGGATCGTCGTCGTAATCCTTCACCGTCCTCTCATTATTCGTCTATCCCTTGCCCCTGGTTGGACTTTGTGGGGATCTCCTTTTTTCAAAAGGCTTCATATCACTACTTGCCAGCGAATGAAGATATCTAACAGCACCTGCACCGGAGATTGTTAGATAAAAGCGTGCCCCAGGCGTGCCAACACTTCAACATCTTGATCACTCAAACTTCCGAATAAGATTTCCAGATTTCAATCTCATAAGCATGCATCGGAAGGGACCTCTATGTTTCAGAATGCAAATATTCTTTATCAAAATAAACGGATGTTTTCGTAATCAAAGCGGTAATGAAAACAAAAACAAAACTATTTGACTGAACGCGCATTTTATTGACTGACACAAAAAGGATGGCTCAGAATTGAGCAACACACAGGAAGCAAACCCTGGAAAGAGGTGATTGCGTACAAAGGAAAAAACCTACCCTAATGGCAATGTGAAACCGTGATCTCATCGGGTTCCAACTCTGTTAAGCCTCATATGTCCTCAAGACTTTCCTCACTTTCGGCCTTCTGAACAAGACGCTTCCAATCGATCTCCGTCGGAGACTAGCCGAGTCATCTAAAGCTCAAACGATCATGCTAGACGCAGTTGTTCGTTTCAACCCCTCTTTTGCCTGGACCGCCTTTTTGGGTTTCAGTCCACCGGGATACCCTTTTTTGCCCAAGTCGCCCTTGTGGGGTTTTCGACTTGCCGGGTGTACAGTTTTTTCATTATCCCTAACTTTTGCCCGAACCTTTTCTCTTTTTTCTTGGTTCGCCGGGATGCCCATTTTTTCCTGGACTCTTATTCTTTTTGTCCAGCGGGTCAATTTTTTTTTCACGAAGTATCTTCTAACTGCGTCCGCATTCACAGGGATTGGAAAATCTTCATCATCCGTGGTCGTCAGCAACAAGGCTCTGTCAGAGGAGACTTTTTTTTTTACCACGAATGGACATTCATAACTGCTTATCCATTTGCCCCACGATCGTTGAGGAGGAAGGATCCTTTTCAACATCACATCTCTTCCATGCTACCCACGAGGTCCCACTTCTCGGTTAACAACACGCTTCATTTATTGGGTACAACTACCCCATGACAAGTAACTGTCGAACTCTTTTCTCAATCAGGCTCAACGTGTCATACCGAGTCCTCGTCCACTCGCCCTTTTCTAACTTCTCATCCATCTGGACTCTCCACAATGAGATCTAGCCTCCAGCATGCAATATCACTCCCATCCCATACTGAATGAGGAAGGTGTTGCCCCAGTAGATGCACGTATCGAAGTACGACACTCAGGATACCAACTTCGTACTCAGCCACCATCGTTGGTGCTTTCAAATGTTATCGGGGAAGCACTAGCTCACTCACTTTAAACTTTCCCTATCAGACATCAGAATCCGTTCGGATTCAGGGTCAGGCCCCTCCTCCGGGATCGGTCACTCTCAATCTTTCGATTTGAGTACCTCGAGATGTCCTCATCAGGGACTTCAAACTTCCTTGGTTGAGAATCATCGATGGGTTGTTGGGTGAGATAACCATACAATACCCTCTTCTTGATTGCTTTCTGGGAGGTATACAGAATATCGTATTCAGTCGACATCATTTGCCCTCTCGCTACTCGTCCGGTCCATTGCTGACTTCTCAAGCACATACTTGATCAGATCCATTTTGGACATCCACAAGGTGGTATGAACCAGCATACTGTCTCAGTCGGCGAGCAGCCTATGCCAAAGTACATCAAGTTTTCTCGAACAGTGAGTGTATTGTTTCACAGTCGATAAACTTTTTGCTTAGGTAAATTGCATGCTCTTTTCGACGAAGCTAGTCATGCTGACCCGATACACCTCATAGACCCCTTGAGGGCTGTCAAGTACCAGATTAACAATCGTTTCTTCCAAGAAAGGTATCAGAATCAGAGGTTCCTGCTACTCATTTTTTCTTTCCATGCCCCTTGGCAGTCATCATTCCACCTAACCATTTGATTTCTTTCTTTTTTATTCGTTTTTGGTTCAGGCGTTCATTGCACTGTTCTTTTTTCTTTTTCTTTTTTTCTCTTTTTTTTTCGCAGGATCGACCTCGATTCCTCTTTCATTCCCAACATGCCTCGGCAGCTTGCTGGACAGCACTCCATAAGTACACTGACTTAGACTCAACAGTATGAGTTATCTCAACCGGTCAAATAACTTGATCAAGTCCACCGGGTGCCCCTCTTCTGCTTGGGACTTTGTCATCATGTCATCAACATGGTATTCGCTTTCACGATGAGTCATATCATGAAACAAAGTCACCGTAGCCCTTTGATTCGTGGCACCGGCCTTCTTCTTCACTAAAGGATAGTCTTCTCTCGATGGTAGCTCGTGCCCCACAACATGGGTATTCCACCCTGGTGTACCTTGATGCAACCAGGTGAAGATATCAACCTGCTCTTTCAACAAGGCTACCATTCTGTTCTTGACTTGCCTCTGAAGCGGCCTCAACTTTCATTTCCCTTCTGACCTCGGCGGTACTTGGGATTACCATCTTGACTCGCTCCTCGTGTGGTTGAATCACCTTCTCCTCTTGTTTCAACAACCTAGCTGATTCCAGCAGATCACAATCTTCTTCGCCTTTTTTCTTTGGCATGATAGATCGGATTGTCGAAGTCATATAGAGGTGTAACCAAATTGTTATCGATGAGATCAGGATGGTAATCACTTTTGTGGATGGAACAAGACAAGTTCAAAAGAAAAACGAAAAACATTGCCATTTTTATTTGTTTTTAAACTGTAAAAATGAATGAAAAACAGGGAACACCGCTTTTAATTGAAAAACATCCATTTATTTATGATGCAAAATGTTGCAAAATGAAACATGAGGTGGCCCTTACAATGGACCAGTACGTTTCGGGCAAAACGTATGGCTTTCATGCAAACAAAATTAAAACACAGAAATACTACACTTCCGGATGAGCGACAATGATGCTTTTGGAGGCCTTCCAATCGCCTGGTACGCACGACTTTATCCACAGCTCGAGCTCGCGGTCGCGGTCGATCTCTTCACTTACTGAACAAGCATGATCAGAATTCAGCATTCCTGCCCTGACGAAGATGTACGGTGGACGACGTCCTCTGTTTGGTCTAGACGACTCTTGATCTGGATAACCGATCCCAAACATGTCTGCCTTCACCGGTGTTGAGTGGATCCATCAGTTTGGATTTGTTGCCCCTAGCAGGAAATCTGAGCAGACGAGCTATGCGCACCGGTTGACACCTACAAAACAGCAAATGGGTTAGTATGACTCACGCATGCAGTGTCTACCCGTACCAGGAATATCTGTCCTTTGATTCTAGCATCACAGAGACAAATAATTTTTCATCAATAACATTCTGACATCTGGATGTCTCTCAACCAGAATCTCAATCAACAAAAAGTGGACCCTGAGTACGGCTAGACATGGGTGGAATGCAGATGAATGCGAAATGAGACCGATGCAAATGCATGAATGCAGGTCACTGTGCCACCAAGTCATCTGAAGACCCATTCTCTGAACCAGTCACAGTCAACTGAGTCACCATAAATCCGATTTGGGGAGTTCCGAAATAAACGGAACTGGAGATTACGTCACTATCATCACAGGAACATCCACTGAACGGATGACAATCAGATCCTCTGAACCGGTACTCTCAATTCAACCCTGGGATCCGAAATAAACGGAACCCGCTGATAAACCACGGACAGAACTCCGGCGTCCCAGAAATAAGTGTCCACAATCCATAGTCACCATCAGTACCAAGAGTCACCAACCAGTCACCAACAAGTCAGCAACAGTACCTGTAATAATCATCATCCCCTCCCACTCACGGGTGTCATCTAGGCCAGGGTAAGGTCGAGAGAAACGCAGGATAAACAACCCTTTCAAGAATATCATCCTGTGCACACCAGATGTATGCACCGATAATACCCCATTAGAGTCTGAACTGCTCGTGATATCAATGTTCCGCTAAGTGGCGCATACCACCCGCTTCCCATGAATCACTCTATTCCTAGGTTTCCTAGATTGCACTCATAGCCTGGGCATTGGGCCTTTTACCTCAAGTGTCACCCACCCCCAATCAGAGAACACACAGCCAGCACAGCAGATGAAATGAATGAATGCAAACATTAATGCAAACAATAAATGCAAACAATGAATAATGAATGCAATAAATAACAGTAAATAACAACCAAAGCCCTAACCTAGAGAGCGCTAGGAGAGACTCGCTTAGGGAAGAAGGACCAGCACAGGTCAACTTCAGTATTGTCCCCAGCAGAGTCGCCAGTTGTCGCATTACGCGAAAAACCGGCGGGAAGCAAAGAACAACAGAGCCGCCACCGTGCGTTATTTATCCCAAAAGAGGGAAAGGAAACGCTTAGAGTAAACCTGGAAAAAGCAAGGTCTCGCGACCAAAGAGAATGGGATCGGGAGTCGGTTATGCGAAGGGAAGGTATTAGCACCCCTACGCATCCGTCGTACTCGACGGGATCCACGCACAAAAGGAAGGAAAAATGGTTGCTAAAACACTGCTCAAACACACACACTGGCTGGAAGAGACGCAAGAAAACAAACAAGACTGACTCGGCAGGATATCGCATCCTGGGCCTACTTAGTCTATCAAGCATAGACATCAGAGTCAAAGTAGTTCGAACTGGGGAAACGACACATGCTCGCTAGGATATCGCATCCTATGCATACGTATCTCCTTTGGACGAAGGAGAATCAGAGCATTCGTAGCTCGGCTGACACGCACACAAACAGAAACAGGCAAAGGCAAACGTGGAGCCTGAATGCCAATTACTGGACTTACATCAGCATCCGAACCAAAAACACACACAAGGAGGCAAACGTGGAGCCTGAATGCCAATCACTGGACTTACATCAGCATCCGAACCAAAAACACACACAAGGAGGCAAACGTGGAGCCTGAATGCCAATCACTGGGCTTACATCAGCATCCGAACCAAACACACGCACACTGGAACCCGAATGCCACTCGATGGACTTACATCAGCTTCCAAGCACACAACAAGACACAGGATGTGGAATGCCAATCGCTGGGCTTACATCCACCTCCTAACACCAACACAGGAAGAAGAAGGGTCTCGATTGCAACTAGGGCAAGAGAAAGGGGAGGTCTCAATCGCAACGAGGGCGAGAGAAAAGCATTAGTGTTAGTTGTTAGTCAAACTCGACAAGACATCGCATCTCGTGCCTACGTATCTCATCTGAACATGAGAATCAGAGTTGCCGTAGTTCGGCTAAACTATTCCTGTTGGTTTGTGTTTTTTAAGTGGACGACGTCACTACGCAATCTACCGGATGCTCGACCTTTGGAGACTTACTCACCTGTAGTAGAAGGAGTGGACGTATCCTTAAGAGGGGATAATGTTTGTTTGTGTCTTAGGAAAGCTCAAGCAAGAAAGGAAGTCCTATACGAAGGAACCGTGCTACCTTAATTGTCATGCAAACGAGACTACGCGGAGTCTAGCAAACCTAGGGGATACAATCACACCACACAAACATATACAGCACGAAATAAACACACCAACAAGGGGCTCAAACATCAGGATTAGGCTTTAGTCGAGGGGTCATATCAACCTCAACAAACAAGCCTCTGTATCGGGGTCAGGTTAGCTCTTAACCTTGCCATTGAGGGGCTAAGGTGAAGCCAGATGAAAGGTGATGAGGGGTGTGCCTCATTGCTTCTATCTCTGGTCAGAGAGAGCATCAGACAAGGGAGCGTGGGTCCAGAATGGGGGGACCCTTCTACGCTCAGGACATAGACTCGACTGTACAATGTACAAGATCTTGGGCTTGGATCTCAATGCTACAACCATGTAATGGGAGCAAGGAGAAGACTCACAGAATAGTGGGGGATAGATTGCTTATCCCTACCTTCCACCAATTGCCTCAAATGAGGACTTTTCCTGCTTGGGACAAATATAAACATACACAAGCATTGCCTCTTAAGGAGGACTTCAGACAGTTTGCCCGGCCCGGTAACAGCCGGGTCTCCAGACTACATGAAGAAGAAGGTTCTATACCTCAATGCCAATTGCTTATAAGCAAAGCAATGCAAGTTCTTAAGAGAACTGAGCAACTAAGTGTACCTGTGCAAAAGTCAAACAGAATCAGCATCCCATTCATAATCAGACAACAATATAATGATCAATCAGCAATCAAACAATGATGTACATCATGTGCCTAGCACAAAAGTCAAGTGAACCAAGCCCTACAAAACAAACAATTAGTCAAATGAATTCAACTCAATCATGTATCAACCTCCTTAAGGCATTAGCTTTTTAACCTGAAAAATCAAAGTCAAGCTCAAACATAAGTAACTAGACCACTAGGCCAAGCCTAGGGTCCAAGGGAGGGAAAAATACTAAAACAGCAAGCCAATCATGACCAAAACCAAGATATTTCAATTACAAAGGGATTCCACTTGGTCCCATATCCAAACTATACACCTATTTCATTTTATGCAACATGTAAGGCAAAGTGAGCAATGTTAAACCACATACAAGAAACCAGCAAGATCACATCCACAAAAATATCAAAACAGCATGGAAAATTCCACAAAAATTATATCATAAACAGAGGACATTCAACAAGCTACATGTCAATTTTCATATAATTTGGCCTAGTAGAACTATGGGAATTAATTCAACATAACAAGGCATGCAAAAACACAATCCAATGAAGCTACAAAATGTATGCTAACTTCAATCCAATGGTAAACAGTAACATTTAATGGGAAATGGATGGGACCAAAGCCAAATGAAAGCTACACATGTCAGGAACTACTCTATCAAATTTCATGGTCATAGGGTAAGGTATGAGGATATGGCAACATATATACAAAAGGTTACACAAGTAAAGCCCTAAAAATGCTAGGCAGCAATCAAAAATTCTAATCAATTAGAAAATGGACTATTAAAATCCACAAAAATTCACATTGAAAGTTAACATCTCAAAGGTATCTCATGCAAAAAATCAGAACCATAGGCCTAATGGAAGCATGGTAAAAAAAACAGGGAACTCAACATATCATTTTGTATCACATTTCAATGCACTCAAATTCAATAAATCATAGTAAAAAAACCAGAGGTTTAAAAAATACAAATCCTATGTCAAAAATTCCAGAAATGAGTCAAGAACCTACATCTAAAATTTCATTTAATTTGGATTATGTATGGTGATTTTACAATTAAAATGACAAGGCATGTGAAATTTGTGTACATTGTAAAGACTTCTATGGCAATTTAAATTTCTACCAAGCACAATTTCAATTTCCATGTCTAAAAAAAAGTAGATTAAAAATGGAGATTAACAAAAAAAGTCTCAGATTATTTGGATGAATATTGGTGATTCCATGATTTTTTGAAGTTTTTAGAATATTTATTGAATATTTATTTAGGAATTATTTGGATTTAATTAATTTGGAATGATAATGGCAAAACAGTAATAACGGATGTAGAAGCCAAAACGCAGCGTGTAAATAATTGACGTGGCGCGCAGCGATTGGTCCTGGCGCTTGCAAACACGAATTGAAATTGGAAACAGACGGAAGCGGATCTACGCACGGCTTTTTTCCAGAAAATCTGAACATTCATCGCTGTTCTTGAGTTCTTCATCTCAGAATTAGGTTTCGGACGATTTCTAACGAAAATGCATGAATCGTACACCGTTGGAACCGGTATTGACTCAGGATCATGAATACGGTGGTGATTTTGTCCAGAAGTTCGTATGTGAAGCGAATCGAGCGAATAAAGAAATTACACGCAAACTTCAATCGAAGATAACGTAATCAATACATAACGAAATCGCAATCTACAAATTCCAGATGACTCTACAATGAACGTTCTACAGAATCCCTAACACAATTGGAACGATTATGAGTTTTGATTTCCAACCTTTCTTGAAGAGCAGTGCGGATTGGTGATGTTTTGAGCTTCGTTTCGTGCAAACAGATAGAGTACGTTGATCAAGAAGGCGTGTAGTGAAGTTCTTTCAGCTCCAAAACGCACGGATTATCAAGAATCCTCGACTGCCATTGAAGGAGCAGGTTTTGCTACAGCTTGATTCGGTCACGATTTTGCTTTGATCTTCTTCAACAGAAGTGCAATAATACCTGCAAGTTATCAATCAACAGAGAAATTCCACAAAAGTTGGTAGGATCTTGGTGAAAATGATCAAAAAGTGTTATGGAAGTTAGAGCAAAATGAGAGAGATGAGAGAATTTGCTTTCAGATTTTCTGTTGTGATTTGTGAATTATGATTAGTGTGTGCAAAAACAGTTGTAATTAAGTATATATACCAAGGTTTAATCACAAAGTTAATCATGATTAGTGAAATGGAGGATTTAGTGTTAATATCAAATTTCAAGTGTGGCCAAAATACCCTCTCTCAAACCAGCTAATATATCAGTTCAAATTTGATTCAAGCAAGTCCAAAATACCATATGTGATGTGTAGAAACAAGTCCCATTTCCATTGGCCATGTATTTTGCAATTTCACCATGTCATGGTAAGGTTATGCATTTTCAAGTCCATTTCAAAAGTGAGATATCAAACCATGAGGCCTTGGCATGTTGTGATGATTCCAACAATTTTCAAATGCCATTTATGAGGTGTTGCAAAAATCCCCACTCAAAAATTCCAATTATTTCACAAGTTGGACAATTTTGCCCCTGGTTCATTTAACAGTCCAGTTGAAATTTGACCTTTTGCATTGACCACCTTTGAAGAAATCCAATGATGCACCAGGAAAGTACATGTCAAATGGAGTTTGTGCATATAAAGAACTTGCAATTTGGACACTCCATGTGGAAGTTATGGCCTCCTGATTACGGGTCATTTCTGAAATTCACTGAGCCCTAATTTTCCAACCATGCATTGGATTTTCAAGTTCTTGGACTTTTTGGAAAGGTGAGATCAAGATCTTCAACTTTCATGTTGGACAAAATTCCATTTGAAGCTTGTAGGATGAAGTTATTTTGAGGGGAAAAAGTTTCCATTTTGGGCAGCTGAAATTACAGGTCACTTGCTATTTTTGGAAACTTTCTGTCTGACCTCCAAATCTTCAACCTTAGTCTTTGATATGTCAAATGAGACTCATATGGACATGAATGAGGCCTTTCAAACCATTTCCCACCTTCCAATCCATAAAATCGGGCACAGTTGACCACAGTTGACTTTCTAGGGTTTCTGGTTGACTGAACAATGACTGGTGACTTCTGAGCATCCAACCCTTGGCCCAACCACCTCAAAATGATCCTTGGACCACATGAGCTTGATAAATCAACCCTAGGGCCTTGTCCCAATGAAAATGGCACTCACTTGCTTGATTGACTGATGCTCCTGATCATTCTGACCCAATCCATCAATTGAGCTTGCACTTGGGCAAATGGACAATGCAATGTTATGCAGTGGACATGTTATGTTATGACCTAATATGAAATGAATGTAAAAAATGGTAGGGTGCAAATTTGAGGTGCTACACCCTTGTCCATTTTTCTATTGGAATATTGTGTACCCACCTTAAAGCATTACCATTAGTCATGTCAATTTCATTCCGATAATAGTGAAATGTTAGGTTGGTTTAAAGCATACCCTATATATTTAGAAAAGATGGGTTAATGTTATAATATATAACTGAATAAGATAGAATGTTAGCAAATAGATAGATACTTACCCATGTTAATAACTTTTTTTGGAGATTTTTATCCTTGATTTCTGATGCATGCATGTGTGAAATTAAACATAGGTCAGGTTGAGCAGCAACATGTTTCCCTATAATGTCATCATCTGTATATATGGGTAGTATTTCCATTTCTACCATTGTACCAGGAACAAATTTTTTAAGTGCTAACAAGTAATGTGGAAGTTCTTTGTATGAATTCTCCCTATTGTCGTATACCTATTCAATTGCTTTATTTCTTGAAATCCATGTTTTCCTGTATGACAGAGTGAATTTGTATTCATAAACAATTTTACTGATACAAACGCTCACCTTAAATGAAGGATCCTTGTCTACAAAAAGCATTAAATGTTGACACATCATGTGAGATCTAAGTTTCAGATGATCCTGATTAAAGATAGTTGTTGAAAAACTGTGTGGGGGATTCGTAATGCCTATCTCCCATAAGTCACTTCTTTTACTATAGGACGCCAATAGACGAAACTTGCACATAGCATTTTTACAACATATTAGATATCCCTTCTCACCGGAATCTTTCACCTTAAAATCCACATAGTGTTTCATGTGGTATTTCTTTATGGAAAGCACACAATCAACTTTATTTTTAAATTGTTTACCCACACCTATGTCACCCTCCATCTTCAACATCTTCATTTGGAATTATTACTGGTAATTCTTCTTCTTGAGCATTGGTTATCTGTGACATCTAAGATTGTTGAAATTTTATGTATAAATCAATAAAAAATCAAACCCAGAAAATTCATGATTCATAAACATATTTCAACATCATCGTCGTTTCGGACCTTCAATGGAACATATTTCACATGGTTATTCCCAAAATGAACAGAATTTTGATAAATAATTTGTGAGACAGATCCAGATTGGATCTTTGTTTGTATCTTACCTATCAAGTATTCGAAATTAGCATTTTGACTTAACTTGAAACGATTTTTTTTGGTATTTTGTGAATTTCATGCCCATATCATCAGATGTAAGAATCTATCCTTTGTGATGAGCATTCACTATATATTACTAAGGGTGAGACATGATATATTTTTTGTAATGAAATTGTTTTGAAATGCTGAAAAAATTAGTGCAAGGGTTTCATTTAAATGGATACATGTTTTGTCTTTTGTGACTGGCTAAATGGTTTAATTTTGCATATAAATTGGTCAAATGGCCAAAGCCAATTACACACTTCCAGCCATTGGAGGTGCATATGGAAGACAAAATTAACAATTCCTCCCACTACAGCTGCGGATGCCTTGCATGTGTCACGTAAACTACTATACAGATCCGCCCATAGCAAGTGCGGAAGTCAGACAAAAAGACACACTTCCGTCCATTGCAGGTGTGGAAGTCAGTAAAAAATCAGCAGTTCTGCTCATTGGGGGAGCAGACCTGCATCATCTTTTCATGCATGTCTTTCGCGTACATAAGAGCATGCAAGACCATATTAATAACCTATTAACCACTTCTACAAACATTAATTTTTCTTCCTCTTAAAATCTCCTATTTATATCTTCATCTACCAATATCATAACACACAACAATTTTTACTAAATACCTTCCTCTAAAATCTCTTGTTTTTACTTGCAAAGTTGTTAGAATGTCTTTATTAACTTATGGAGAAGATCTTCGAGGGACACTATCAAACATTATCGCATATGTAAGTGTCATATTACTCATAATTTTTTTAAATTTAGCTATACAAATATCTTCCTCTAAATTTACTTATATGAATACCTTCTTTTTTTATTAGGATGAAAGAAGCTTTGGACCTCGTGCACATTCATATGTCCTAGTTGATAAAATGATTCGTCCATATTTAATACAAGCGGGATTTGGGAACGTTATCGACATAACCTTATACAGTATTGATAGAAAATTTAATCCCGCCTTATGCAAAAGATGGAGACCGAAAATACACACCTTTCATTTTCTAACCGGTGAATGCACACTCACACTAGAGGATGTACATATGTTGTTAGGTTTACGTGTAAACGATTTCGCAGTAAATGGAAAAACAAATTTTTCCTATTCTAAATCTCAAGAAGTGTTGGGTATAGAAATGACGGACACCTATAAAAAAAGTCCAATTCATTAAGATGAAATGGCTCAGGGAGCACTACGACGTTACTCGCTTAAACGAGAATTCCCCCCTCGAAACAATACTCAGGAAGACTATAATTTATATTTTATTGTTTTTCACTAGTTTATTATTTCCTGATACTAATGGTAACACTATACATATTTAGTATTTACCATTATTAGAGGACTTTACAAAAATAGGTAGATATAGTTGGAAAGCTGTGACTTTAGTGCAACTATACATAAACCTGTGTAGATGTGCTAAAAAAATATCCATAACTTTGTTGGTTTACATTATTACTTCAGGCTTCGGGATGGTCTAGAATGTCGGGACTGGAGTCAAGAAATCCTAATCTATTCCAATTTCCATATGCGACCAAGTACATTTAAAACATTTTGTTTTTAATATATGTTTATTCTATGTATTTTCTAATTAATAACTGTTTCTTTTTAGGTGGTCTGCATATGAGATGAATTACAATAGAACTCCCCGTCATTGTACTCCTGCATATTGAACTTTCATCGATCATTTTCAGATGAATGATGTAATATCTTAAAGACTGAACTGCTAATACTTATCGTTTATATAATTTTTTAACTAATCATCTGAATTTATGTAAAAGTTTGTATGAATACCATATCTTAACCTTCAAGATGAGGATCCAACTGAGCATCGTCAATGGCAAAACCACCACCATATTGTCTTATAGGGTGATATCATGCCAGACGAATGCAAACCGAGTAGGGAATACATGGACTGGTATGCATTTGTATCAATTTTGTATCTATCACCGGATAGATTCTTATTTGACCCTCGTAACCAACCCACATCTTCAAACTTCCAATACATCAGACCATCAACAAGCACTTACACCCAACAATCTAGCTTTAACACCCAACAACCTAACTTTAACACCCAATAATCTTTCATCCCAATACAACCCCCTCCCTTATACCCCAAGCCAACAACATCATCAACAAAACCCTTCATTTAACCTAACTCCCTACAACACCTAACAACTAAATCCAAATTTACCCAATCAACATCATACTCCCAACTGCAAACACCATTCAGCATCCATAACTACCAAACACCCTAAACACAAATCCCTGTTTCCCAGTCACAATAATTTACCCTGAATACATCACAAGACTGTTACGTCCCCTTTCGGCGTAGCTCAATACTTACCACTACCCAACAAAACTGGGAGGGAACCAGATTAAGTTATGACAGTGCGACGACGTCAGACTTTCTAAACGCATAAATGGTCGAGGAATTGATGGATCGAACAAACTACGTGAAGCCTTGTACTCAATCATTAAATGATGATTTGCCTCGTAGTGTCTACGCGATTTGGACAAGGTCCTGATTGTAGAACCGACCATCGATTACCACGACGGGGTCAAAATCAACGCCATTACTAAATATTGTTTATTGTAATTTTATTTTTATTTATGATAATTAATTAAAATATTTATATATTTTATTATCTAGATAAATAATTACTTATAAATAATTATAATAAACTTAAATTAATTAAAATTTATATATTATCTTAATTATAGGACAATACTAACTTGTGCCCTCAAGAGCATTAGTTAAGAAATTAAATAGAAAATTTGTATTGAAAAAAGTAATAAAAAATTAATTATAAAATTTCGATAAAGACAATCCATAAATTCTAAGAAAAAAATTCTACAATTAGTTTTTAACATGTGTTATTAGAGCACAAATTAACATTATCCTTAATTTTATAATTAAAATTTAATTCATTTATAACCAAAGTAATAGGTGGAGCCTCTAAACACTAAGACACTTTCGCTCATTGAATAGACTTCCGTCCATTGAATTGGGGGGATGTTTTATGCAAATAAAAAAAAAATTGAAACTAAGGTACATTGATATATACTTATATTTGTATATTTTAAAAAAATAGCTAGACAGTAAAAAATTGAAACAAAAACGTGCATTAAGCGACATGTCAATGTACAATAGAAATTATGCAAGTCTTAAGTCAATCAAGAGAATTTATTAGTGAAGTATTATTAAACCTAATCCCAACACATGTTTATCTTTGGAAATTATTAAAGTTTATTGTCATTGTGTTTGAGCAAACAATAATTTTTTCAAACCCCTAACTTAAAATTATAAAAACAATAGAACAATAATGATATACGGCAAGTGTATGTAGACTATAATTTAAAAAAAAGAAAAAACTACTTTGATACTTTGACTCTGTTAGGAACATTTAAAAGGGAAAACTGTAATACAATTAAGCTCAATGAGTTGAAGCAATCATGAATAGGGAAGGCCAAATTTAACATTAAAAGTAACAAAAATGTAAGCGATTTGTTTTAGTTATTGTTGGTTGTAGCTTTTTTTCTCGAATTTAAACACTTCCAATACTCAGTAGTTTGTAGTTGTATGAGTTATTTATTTATTTATATATTATCCTTGTTATCAAAAAACTAAAAATGTAAGCGATTTGTTTTATTATAATAGTTTATGGAACACGTTTATTACTAAATAGGGGTAAATCCACACATTTATAGTTTCCCTTTAAAAACTTGTCTTAATAGACTATAATCTGATTTTTTTATATACAAATAATAATTCAATTATAAACAATCAAATATAAATTATTCTTAATCAGTCCAAACCTCATTTATTTTAATTTTTAATTAGCATTATTGATATCCATTTCTTTTATCAATAATAAATAATTTGGGATAAATTTTTAACATTCCTCAAACATTATATTTTATGTTGTACTATTTTACTTTGAAAATATAAATTATTAGTACCAAAAAGTTGCCTGTGACAATTATATGTCAGCACTATCACCACAGAGTGAACGTGGTAAGACTCATTTCCAAAGACACAAAAAAGTGAAGCAAAATAGAAGGCAAATCATTCAAATCCCACAGTATTTTCTGGTCGGGGAGAAAGAGTTATAAAGGATTTGCATCAAAGTTTTACCCCATTAATTGATCATAACACAACCTAAAACTATGCGTTCACTAAAAAGAAACAAAAATATTTTCAAACAAGGAATTTAGTTCAACTGGGGCAAAGATTTATCATTAACAGTGTGGTTGTAATCTGCAAGTTGGACAATACCACTTTCCCTTGAACCTTGTTTCTTGGGTAAGGCCAACACATGAATAGTGGAACCATTCACCTCCTCGGCACTATCAAGAATAACAAGAAAACTCGGTCACAATAATCAAAGAGAGAATAAAAGAAAGACATGAAACAGAATCAGCACAAGAGAGAGAGCAAAGAACAGTGAACTCACATTTTCATTGTCACAAGCAATCATGTCTCCAAAAGACACCTGAAGTAAAAGATAACTCAACTGACTCAGTTGAAGCAAAAACAAAAGATACTACGGAACTATAAGACATATTATTAACAACATATATATCATAACCTGATGACAAACACAGTATGTAGGTTCATTGGGATCAATGGGTTGATCGACATCCATAGGGGTCGCATAATCCTTCTTATGGCCTCCTGGTGGAGGCATTAGCTCAAAGTCTCTATCCCAGTCTCTTTCCCTGTAATCAAGTCTCTTTGATTGAGGTGTACCATATCCGTGCCTGCGTTTTTCAGGTTTAGGGACAATAGGCAGTGGAGGGAGAATGGCTGGCTCATCTGGCGGTATTTTCCCCTCTGATAAAATCAAATGTGAAAGAAAAAAAGAAAAAAAGAAAAAAAGAAATATAAAAACTGAAAATGTAGAGAGAGAAAATTCGATAACAATGTAGATTATAGAAAAAAAGGAAATTCCAGGGGAGGGGGGAGACGAAAAAACAAAACTCGTAAATTCCAAAACAATATTCCTTTTTTGCTCTTCTTCCTCTTTCTTTCTAGTGTATTACATTACATGTTTCTTTATACAGGTCAAGAAACCCCAAATGATGTACTTCCCCAGTATAAATTTGAGGTAAACGAAAAAATCAGTAAGAATTGGAGATCATACTAGTTTTATAGGTTGATTTTGAAAATATAATTTGTGATTAATGACACAATAAATCAGAATGCAAATCAAATGGTTATTTTACCTTGCTTTAAATCTTCAGCGAAGTTGTTTAAATCCTCATCAAGTCGTTTTACATGGCTATCTATCTGAAGCAAATACAAGAAGATTGAAACTTGAAACTTAAGTTGTACAATCTTCCTTGTATGCAATATATAACCAGATATAAAATGCAAAAATTTACATGACTCTGAAACAACTTAAAGCAATTTTTTCTACATTATGCATGGGTAGATGATAAGAACATAGAACCATATTCCCAATTATCTTCAGTCGTATAATGTAAATTGAGACAAAACATAAAAAAGATGAGTGAGAATGTTCTAACTTCTAAGAAGAATCGCAAAACAATATAGTTATATGATATCATCTCATCGAAACATAAGTATAACAGTTTCTGAATCTCTGATTACATATTATAATCTATAAGATATGCTCAGTGCTTATTTTGATAACAAGTTAATCACATTACCATTAAGACATTCCGCTACTCTTTAGGTATTATTTTGTTGCAACAATAATTCCCGCGTAATACAAGTTAACCCTCTTGTCCAAGTCATAAAAGCTATTGAAAAAATACAACTGAATAAAGAAAAAAAGCTAACCAGTTCATATGCTTGCTGTGCCAGCAAAACCTTCTCAGTGCAGAGACTCAAAGCACTATCCTGGTTTGCCTCAATTTCTTTTAGCAGTTTCTCAATAGAAGCATCATCGTCGCCGTTGGCGTAATTATTATTATAACTATAATTATGATTATGATTACCCTTCTTAGAGCCATGAGATGAGAACCCCATACAGTACTTTGTCTGCTGCCTAGTCTGATTTATCATAGCTTCAATCACACAACAAAACCACAAGAACAACATAAAATGATCAAAAAAGCTATTAATGAAGAGCAAAAAAAACGGAAAGTTTTTTTAGTAGGAATTTACATTGGGATCGTTCATCGAGTTCCCGAACGGTGTTAAGCAGTCTCTGAAGCTCAGCGGGCAACGTGTTAGCGTCTGCGGAATATAAAATTTTGACAAAATTGAAGAAATTCGTTGAAAAATGGGGGTAAAATTAGGGTTAGAATGGAGAGAAAAAAAGGGAAAATAAAAGATGCTTACACTCCAAATAGTCGTCGACGTAGACTCCAGTGCGTGCAATTGCCATTTTGATGGGATGATGAACGCAATAGAAGAAAAGTTAGGGTTTGCGATTGGGATTGGGATTGGGATTGCGAGCCCTAGAAGAGTGTTTGCAGGTTCAGATACGAGGTAGACGAAGAAGAGTTAAAACGCTGTCGTATGAGCATGGAATATTTATGTTGTTTTAAAGAAAATAAAATTACCGTTGATAAGGCGGGGATTTCTGTTGTTGTGGATACCAATTAGGAATGTATTTAACTTAGGAACTAAGTTCACACACTAATTTCATTCACCTTTCACCTCAAGATGAATCATTCAATTGACCAAATCATGCATATTAAAACATTAAAAATTGTATTATTTATAATTAAAAATTGTATAAATAATTTATCAAAAAAATTGTATAAATAAAAAAAGACAAATAGTTTGTTTAATGAAGGAATATATTAGTGTAATTAATTTAACCATAAATACAAAGTAAAAATATATTGACTTGTTAATGATAAACATGTTAATGTATCTTCTTTTAAATATAAATTTTAATGGTCTTTTAATAGTTATTATATCATATTATCCTAGAGTATTTGAGATGACGGAGTCTCCTTCAACCGTCTTTAAACACGCAATAATATTTAATTTAGGAGAATTTGCCGTTTATTATGGTCTTACAACGGTCTTACAACGTTCGAGAGATTAATTTCTAAAGTTATTCGCAGAGGATATTTGGTTTATACTAAACAAAAATTGTTTAAACTATCTATTAAGACAACTCAATTCATAGTTGTATACCAAACAAAAATTGTTTAAACTATCCGTTAAGGCAACTTAATTCAAAGTAAAAGTATGAAGTCATCAAATTCATATTTGTTTCTAAAAGATTTTTGAATGGGTGGAAAAGAGTGTAACGTTTTGGAATTCTGGGATTATTCATCTTTTTAGAAGAAGCAATGGGAGTCCTAACTATTTTTGTGGAAACTTTGTTGTACTTAGAAGGGCAACCATAGTTAATAATGTTGGGGATTTCCACACTATATAAGGTATGATTTGTTCGTGTTTTTGATGTCCACTCTTAGTAATTTTTGTATAATGTTTTGGTATATTTACGCAGGGATATACTAAACAAACAGATGTGATTATTTTGCTTGACATTACGATGAAGTGAAAGATGATAAAGACATATTTATCATGAAGAAAAAAGACATTGGAAATGTTAACAAAAAAAAATGAAGATTAAAGAGGCAAAATTAATGTGCAAAAAATAAGAATTAAAAACCTTCAAATGACTCTCAAGAATACGATGAGTGAAAGAATTTGTTAAAAAGACTTAAACTTATGTTTATTAATTATAAGATTTTTAATGTGTAAATTGAGAATGAAGTTTTTTATGAACGAAATGAAATTCAAATTTATGGAATGTGTGAGTTGAAATTGTATAAAAAAAAAATCTATATAAACTTTAACAAACAAACTACTACCAAAAATACCAAATATTCCTTATATACATTTTTTCATGCTAAGACATGTGTATATTTTTATGCTAGATTTGTATTTGATCATAAACATAAATATACATATTTAAAAATATTATTACATTATTAGCTTATAGTTCAAACTACTCAAACTATTATTTATAAAAAATATATTTTTTTTTGAAAATCACAAATAATCATTTATCAACTATGTCTTTTTAATATGTCATTTAATTATTTTTAGATTGTTTTTATAAAATGATATATTAAAAAGTTGTTGATATATAAATTCATACACAGAATATTTAATCACTTAGAAAAATTTAAAACTTTTTAAATAAGAACCAACAAAAACCATAATAAGAAGAACGTAAACTAAAACAAGTTTTGTACATTAAATCACCTCCATGGTGGATAAAAACATGAACAAATTCATCCATTTTTTTTACCTAAAAGGAAAACTAATTATTCAGAACCAACAAATATTGTATTTTAGAAACAACACAAACACAAATTCACAAACCCCCACAAAATCCATACACTAAAAATCATACAATCACATAACTACAACACAAACTCCTAAGGCTAAAATAGAATCATATAACATAAATTAACATTTCGAATAAGAACCAACAAAAACCATAATAGGAAGAACATAAACTAAAACGAGTTTTGTACATTAAATCAAACAAATTACAATCAGTAAATTAAAAACCAAGTAAACCATATATTAGAAAGGGGAGTAAATTGAAAATCCACTAAACCCTAAGTTTGAAAGAGGTGAAACTTTGGATTGACCAGTAAATATGTCTTCCTTTTTTTGATTCAGCCTTCGTTCCTTCGTTCTCAACCATCATTTCTTTGTTCTCAGCCTTCATTCGTACCTTCTAAATCATTTTGAGCTCTTCGTTCTTAGCCTTCATTCGTCAGAGATAATGAAACATTTCCCTAAGAAAAATTCGAACAAATGAGGTCAATTAAGCCATATTAATCCACCTGAGTTAAATTAAGCCCTAAGTGTTCCAACTCAACATTACTTATTCACATAATCAAATACTAATCCACCTAAGAGACATCTAGCATCCTCCATTGACTTTGACTAACGTCTTTGACGTCAAAGACAAACACGACTCTGTTTAAATAATCAAGGGATCAAAATGGTCATTTTTAAAATTAAGGGACCAAAATGAACCCCAACCAAAAGATATGGGACAAAAAAGGATATTAAGCCTTGATTTTTCGTATTTTAAAATATTTAGCTCATTTTCTAATCAATGAATGAAAAAAGGGAAATGGTTTTGTGTTAAGTCTTTGATAATGCTAGAGAAGTTATAATTTATTATGGCAAAAATGGTTCCCTTTGGAGTCTTCCCTATAATTTATCCTATAAGATCCTGACACTACCAATGTAAATTATACGTGAAGGCATTTAAGGATTTAGGTTTCAATTAATCTAGGAAACATTCATTGAATTTCATGGTTCACAAGCATCAAAATAATGATTGTTTCTATCGTACATAAACTATTTTTATTAACAATTTTCAGTTTGTTCTTCAACTATAACACCTAATAAGGTATGCATCTAATAGCTTCATAACTTATTTTCTTACCACTTCTTTCAAAGTTGGATTAAGTCTTCAATGTGATTGTCATGCTTATTTATGGTTATCTTCCATAAGAATATTATGCATGCAAAAAGTAGAAATAAAGCCTTTCAAATCTTCTATGGACCAACCTATTTAACCATGGTATTGCTTGAGGATCTTAAACAGTTTATATTCTTCAAGAGTATTCAAACATTCACTCATGGTGGTTTTCATCATTGTATACTTTAAGAGTTATTGTACCATCTTCTAAATCAATCATACATTTATGTGTTAATAAAAATGGTCTACCAATAATTAATAAAATGTTGTCATCTTTTAACATATCTAACATGACAAAGTCCTCCTGAAATATGAATTTTTCAACCTTCATCAAAACATATTGGACATTACCATAAGGGTGTTTAATAGAATGATCACCAAAATGGAGTGTCATTATTGTGTCACTTAGTATCCCAATACTGAGTTTCTTGTAAATAAACAGTGATATCAAACATACAATAGTTACTAAATAAATAAGAGTTTTCTTGAAAGTTATATCTCTAATGGTACAATGGATTATGATATTACCTAAATCTTTGCACTTTATTGGTACCTTCCTCTATAATATGATGCTACACTACTATTTTAATCTCAAAGATCCATCTCATATGGTCTTTTTCTTAGAAACAATATCTTTCATGAACTTAGCATAAGTATGTATTTTCTCTAGTGTTTCTGCAAACATAATGTTGATTTTGTAGCTTTTTGAACATTTCATAGATTTTGCTAAAACTTTTTTCATCTTTTGAAATGACATGCTTTAATAACACGAGAATATTAGCTCACATGGGAAGGCTTTCGAGGAATACAATGCATATGGTAGTTAAAACAAGCTTACTTCAAATAATTTATCTTAACTTTTTTGCAGGACTAGGCCATGAAGATCCCTACAACCATCTGTCAAAAATATATGAGACATCAAAAACCCTTATGACCAAGGAAAAATTTGAAGAACTATGTTTCTAAATTTATTTCCACATTATCTCATATGAAAGGAAAAAGATTGGTATCTTAATCAAACTACATAAACCATGACTAATTAGAATTTATTGGAAGCAAAGTTTCTTACTTGTTTCTTCTCTAAAAATAATTTTTGGGGAAAAGACAACAATAACCGTCTTTCACAAAGTGAAACTAGGTTCCTATGTGAAGCATGGGAAAGATGCAAGTCAATGTTGAGGTGTGCCCAAATCACAATTTTGATGACTTGATTCAGATCCACTTATTCAAAAATGGACTTTTACAACAACCATAGTTATTATTATGCACCACTAGTGGTGGATTGTTAATGGCTAAAAGTGTTTAAGTTGCAGTTATTATCATTATAAGAATGACACTTAGTGAACGTCAATGTCAGTACAGTTGATGTATCAGCCAAAGGAGTAATGAACTGAATAGAAATGCTGAAATTTTTTCAAAAAACAAAATTCTCGCAGAAACCGTGAAAGAATAGTCAAAGAAACCATTTAAACTTGCATAACAATTTAAAGAGATAAAAAAATATTCTGGTAAGCCCAAACAAAATTATTTAATTGAATTATGTGCAGGTGACAACCTAATTGGGTATTGTCCCCTTTATGATGAGGAGATCAGTTTTATGAACAACCAAAGATAGAATTCTTACTAGGGGGGCAACAACAATTTCCAATGAGGAAATAGCTTTAAAAAGTTTAACAATTTTATAGCTATCAGAGCCAGCACCAAATTGAAAAGAAGCTAGAGGATACTCTAAAATAGCGTATCTAAATGTTTGTGGCTAACAAAAAAACTTGAGGCCTCTACTAAGAACTTAGAACATCAAATATGAAAGCTAGTAAATCACATAAATGAAAAACCAATTATTGCATTCACCGCCAACACCCACCCAAATCCGAAAGAACATTACAATCAAATCAAAATGGATGGTATGGCAAGTGAATGCACTTATTTGTTAAATTCACTTGTTTCTAATGATTTTGTTGTTATATAAAAAAATTAACAGTTTGAAGACTCAAATAATGAGTTTGACTAAAACTAAATAAAGGTTCTTTGATTTCTTCATCCATACAGAGATATATCTTGAACAAGGATTTATCTTGTATGAAGGCATTTGTTGTATTGTGATCCAACAAAGGTTCTCACACTTCTAGTCTTAATTGGAGGCATGAATATTGGAGAAACTCCAGTAGATTTAGGACCAACCATTAACCTAATTCCCCTATCAGTAGTTGAAAAGATTAACTATACAAGATAAAAGAAAAGGATAAATACGACAAATCACTAACAAAACCATCAACCAACCAACTAAGGTTGTAGAGAGTGTAATAGTACATACGAAAACTCGTCCTTCTCAATTTACTTTATGATTATAGATATTTAGAAGGATCCAAAAGTTCATATGATTTTTGGACAATCATCCATGCAAACTACAAGAATGAATATATATATATATATATATATATATATATATATATATATATATAAGAGAGAGAGAGAGAGAGAAAATGCCAATAAAAATACATAACAAAGATGTCGTATTTCTTATGTTTGATATAAGGAAATGAAATGACATAAACAAATAACTAACTTTTGAATTATACAGAACCCTTTCCCAGATAAAGGACAAGACATTAAAGTTCAGGCGGCAACTTAAAAACAAATGGTGCAAAAACCAAAATGGTCAAACACTCTACTTGGCCCAAGTATGTGCTTTGATTCATCCTGAATTACATGAAAAATACATTTCAAGCTAATGACATGAAAAGAGCGCTTGTTGGAAGGAAACTCAATCATATTTTAAAAATGTTAAGCGCTTCCAATTTTATTTTTTTCATAACAGTAAGCAAAATTTTGGTGCAAAATTTGAAATTACAAATTGTCTATAACTTGCTGAGCAAAATTTAATTTGTTCACCAAATTTGACCTGAAAAACATTTCATTTCCCTAGGCACAATATGCTCGGTGAGCATAAAATTCACCCAACATATTTTTCGCATAATATTTTATATTAAAACACATAATTCTTTTTCAAAATCATTTCAAACTTGAAACAAACTTCACTATGAGGCAAATTTTGAGCATTGAGAACTTAATTTAAAAAAACTAAAAACAAATAATCAAATCATATTAAAACAAGCTTGCACACTCACTACATTGATTAATTTAGGTTTAAAGTAACTCTCAATCTTTCATCCAAGGCAAATATATGCCACTTTATTTCTAACTACTCTTTGCAAATTAAAAAAGATAAACATGTTTGGGATTAACTGGTAGGAATATAAGTAATATGACATGAATTTAGTAATACTTCTTCCTAGGACCGTCCCAATCAATTTGGAGGCCCTGTTCTATTTTAAAATTAAATATTTAATAGATGAAAACATAATAAATTAAAAAATATATATTTTATTTAATTGAAAATAAAATTAAATATATAGAGACAAAAATAATAAAAAATACTATGTAAGAAATTTGATTTATCAAAGTTTAGTTATTCGCAGTTTTCTTCTCTTACCATCTTCAATTTATAAAAAAAATTCATACCATTTAATAAAAGAAAAAAATTCTTTAAACAATTTCCACAATATTAATAATGAAGTGTTTTATTTAATAAACAATCAACAATATAAAATTATAAATTTTTAAAGTCTCACAACTACTATTTCAAATTTATTAATGTAGTGATTCACAATGATACAAAAATATAAATATTTCCAAACTTACATCTCAAAAAATTTCATAGATCTATAAAATATATTAATAAAAAAAAATTGATTAGATTAATTGCGATATTAAATTTTAAATAAATTTAAATATAATTTATTTAGATTATAGGTTGCTGGATAGGATATGCTTCAATATATTAATAAAAGAAAATATTTATTAAATTAATTGCAACATTAAATTAAATTTAAAAACAATGTGGTGGCGTTTTTTTATAAAAGTAAAAATATACATAAAATATAAGAATAAGGAATCGAACCAGGTTGTATTAGTACCAAAATAAAATAGTGGCCGCTCGGCTAAACTATAATAATATATTAAAATGGAATTAGTGATATATATTCGTTAGTATTATATTTATATTGACCCTATCTATCAAATTCGAGGCCCTAAAAAATCGGAGGCCCTGTGCGGTAGCACTCCTCGCACCCCCACAGGGCCGACCATGCTTCTTCCCCCAAATTTTGAATTATTATTAGTACTTTCTAAGTTTAGCATTTGAGTTATCGAACCTACAAACTAAGTGTTTGATAAAATGTTTGAACCATGTTTTAGTTCGAATTGTTGAATTTATAATGATTGGATTGAGTGATGATATTAAATGAGATTGGTAGGCCATTATTTACATTTAAAAGTTATATGAGAATACAAAAATTGAAAAGCTTATTTTTAGGTCAAATTTGTAATAAAAAGTGAAAAATCATTTTCATAATAGAATTAAGTCTAAAATGTGAAAAACTTCTTTAACTCTGGGTGAAAATGGATGTGTCTGAAACTTCATAAAAGGACGAACCTATAATTTCTGAATGAAATGAAAAGTAGTAACAATTACATTGTAATCTTGATTTTACCTAAACTTTGTACATTTTCATTTCCGATGAAACCTAAATCAATAACACAAAAAGAAAATTCTCACAAGAAGTGATCCCACATTGAAGTAGGATCAAACTGTGCTTGTTCGGGAAGATTCCATGGTGAATTCCATGAAGAAAAATTCCTAATCATCAAAGATCGTAAAATCATTATTAAAAGAAGATGACATTGATTACAAACGACAAATATGATACCAAGTGTGCCTTAATAGATAACAAAGTTTATTAAATTATATCATAGCCTGAGGCCTAGTACAACATTGTCCTGATAAGAAGAATTCATGTTAATATAATACCTACAAAGGAAGAGCCATTAGAAAGATACTCCAGATTCAAGGCGTGAAAGCTAAACACGATAACAAAATAATCAGCGTCTATTTAGTAAACCCCTTTGAGAAGAAAAATGAAGAGTTTGATAAAATTTCAAGTACGTTGATGAAAACATAATTAGAATTTTGACAAGATTGCTCGATATATCTGTAATAGAGACAGCTATATCAAATGAACACTAGCAACATACCAATTTGTTTTCTCATGCAAGACTTAAAACTGGAAGCATAAGTGTGCGTGGCACTAATCATCAACAATTTCATCATAATAAGCCATAACCCAAGCATCATGATCATGTGGAAAATCTAGTATAGTTCATTATTTAATATGGAATCGTTGATATTGCTCGACTCATATATAGTGAAATATGGCACATCATCCACTCAAGAAACTAACCACTCGCCTTTCTTATATTTTTGATGGACTTATTTCAACTCTTCTAGGTGCATATGACTCACTCAAAATTAGTCTTCATTAAACATGACATCAATGATTCTTATATTGAAAAATACTATTAGAAATCCAAAATTCACACAATCTCGCCATCCAGAAACACATTTGTAACCACCAATTTTGACTCCATGGACCTTGGAATAAGACCATGTTTATCATAAACCTGAGACATATTAGATGCACAAAGTAGATGAATGATATCACTAAATAAGTCTTTATACTAGTTGCAACTGCAACAACCCAATCCTTACTTTTATCAAGTGTCATATCCATACAATTTTAATGTGATATGTGTTTGGCCTAGGTACATATCATTCTATCAGGGGAAGGCCCATTAGATTGAAGATGGAGACATATATGGTGAGGAGGTGATGGAAGAAGAAAGAAGTGAAGAATAAAATGACTGAGAATACGCACCAAAAACCATGCTACTTTTAAATTTTTCAATAATTTATTTTCAAGTCTTTTATGTTTGAAATTTTATATGTTTGTGTTGTTGTTGTTTATTTGATGTTTTTAGTTAGGATTTCATGTTTTGATTTACTTTTTTTTCAGTTTATGTTTCATGTTTCCATGCTTAGTTTACATGCTTTCTAAGATTAGATTAAATTAAAACTGATAAACTACCTATGTTACCTAACATGGTCTAAAATCACTACTTAAAAACATGATGTATGATTTAGATATTTGATTGAACAAACTTGTATGAAGTATTAACAAAATTTTGTCAAAATTTGGATTTTAAGATTAATCGTGTTTTGGTCGACCACAAGTTTGTGCCACTACAACTATGAGATCTTGTCCGCTTTGGATGCGAGAACTCGTCAAAAATTTGTCCTTTAGAAAAGGTATCTCATTGAGTTGAAGATTATGAGTGTTTTATATAAACTACCCTTAACTTTGATTCCCAAGAAATATGAGATTATTTTTGTGTACTCAAACAGTTTCCCATACAAGCATGTGGGCCAGACCCCTCCTTCTAGTAGCAATATTTTGGTCAACCTCAAGTCTGAGTCATTTCACAACATTTTCATTTTATGTATGAGAATTTGTCACGACATTTTGTTTAGAAAAGGCGCCTCGTTGTTTGAGGAGTGTGGGTGATGTATATAAACTACCCTTAGTCTTGATTACCAAGCAATGTAAGACTATTTTTGTGTATTATAACAAATCTCTTGGTTAATTCTTAGATACAAGTATGACAAATTTTATTAAGTATACGTATATTGAAATTTAAAAATTGATAAACCATCCATTCTTTATTTGCAAAAGGAAAAATTGTGATATTGTGTGAGATTTCCATTGTTTACTTAAAAAAATATGTGAAATCATCAATGCATGCTTTAATGTTATTTTAATTAATTATGTTGATTTGTTTGACTTTTTTGAAAACCAAGGAAATGATCAAGACATTGTTTCTATTGGAAAAAATCATTTGACCTATAAAGCCAACACATGAGCGAGCAATCCCCCGTAACCCTTTTGAGGATAATGTAAAAGTTGTTTTTTTTAAGTTACAACCCTGAACCCTAATAGAAAAAAAATGTTGTCCATTGTCTTTTGAATTAGGAAAAAAATCGTTACAAATAAATTTATAAACAAATTTGAAATATGTATGTTGAATAAGTCAAAGTGTGAAAAAAAATCAAAATTCAAAATGATGTCAGAGTGAAATAAAACTAAATTGGCCAAAGCATAACCCAAAAAATGAATACAATGCGAAGAAAATACAAAACATAAAAAATAAAGAGAAAAATAAAAGAATATGGTATAGAGAAAAAGAAAAAGAAAAAGAATAGAGAGTGTAACAAATGATGAATGATTGTTCTCTTGAACCTAAGGACTCTTTGAGTCCATGACAAATAATGATTTTTTCTAAGTCTAGTCACATTACAACATACGAAAGACCTTATCTCAAATATGAGGGTAAAACTCCATGTGATTGATAATTCACGAAGTAGCCATACCACAATGCTTACATTTCGAGTAAGACAAAGAATTTATCGTCTGCGAAAGAGTCATCAAGGAGCAACTCATCCTTTTTTTTTGTTTCATGGATCCTTTAGATGATTGGCTACCACATTTTTAGTTCCATTGTCTCAAATTTCTAGATCAAATTCATGAAGGAGTAATATCCATTGGATCAACCTAGGCTTGTCATCTTTCTTACTCAAGAGATATTGGATGGTTGCATGATTTGTGTAGACGATTATTTTTTATTCCACCAAGTATGATCGAAATTTATCAATGGAAAATACCACTGCCAACAATTCATTTTTTATGGTGGCATAGTTTGCTTGAATTTCATAATTCGATGCTATAGTAGATGAGATGTCTTTTTTATCTTTTTCCTGCCCCAAGACAATACCTACTGCATAGTTACTAGCGTCACATATGATTTCGAAAGGTATGCTCTAGTTTAGAGATAACGTGATTCAAGCTGAAGCATATCTTTCAACCTATTAAATGAATCAAGACAAAGTTCATCAAATACAAAATATGTGTCCTTAAGGAGGAATCAGATTAATGACTTAGAAATCTTAAAAAAGTCTTTAATAAATCGAAGGTAAAGTCCCATGTGGAGATAGGATGTGATAATTTTCAATTGCCTCTATTTTTGTATTGTCCTAGTCAATATTTCACTAAGACACTACATATTTAGAATGATTCCTTCTCTAATAATAAAATGACATTTTTCTCAATTTAATATTAAGTTAATATTTACGCATCTTTCAAAAACTCTTTTAAAATTAGATAAACAATAATTAAAATTAGATCTATGCACAAAAAAAAATCCATAAATACTTTAATTATGACTTTAACAAAATAAAAATAAATAAATATCATGCAATGTTGAAAAGTGATAAATACGTTAATTAAAAGATATTATTTTATAAGAGCGGAATGATATAAATAGAGATAAATATAAAATTGATAAAGATGAAACCAGTTCTATTCTATTCGGAACTAAGAAAAGTAAAATGATAGATAATTAATGATTTATTTAGTTAAGTTATATTTAGAGAATTTAATTAAATATTTATTATATACTTATGGCATATTTATAAATAAATCAAGGGTAAGCAATAGGATATTGGGACCAAAGAGGAATATGTGGTAAAGGTTTTTTCCGTGGCACAAATGAATTTCTTTCTTTTTTTCGTTTTTGTTTTTTCCTTAAAAAATCAATGTCCTTGCTTTACAAGTTTTTCTTCTACCTCAAATTTGCAACAAGTTTTCATTGAATGATCAACAAATACAAAATATCTGTGTTGGAAGCAAAGTTTCAGAACAAAGTTACAACCTTTATGAGAAAATAAGCAAAGGGTATGGCACAGTTCACTACTCACGGTCGCTTGAAGCTGTTTTTCAATGGGGAAAGTGTGTCATCTTTTTTGGAGAACAGAGACCCTTTTCAATTCAAGTGTAGATCAGTTCAGACCCACAGGAGAAGATCAAGTTACAAAGGTTCTTCTTCTTCTTCTTCCGCTGCTAGATTTCACCATGCATCTTCTTCATTGCTCAGAAGCAAATCAAACTGTTACAATGCTGAAGCACGCCCAAGTGAGGGTGTTCATGATGAATATGGATATGTTTTTGAATATAATGATTATGATGATGATGATGATAGTGAAGATGATGATGAGGATGATGTGTTTGAGGGAGATGGCTTGTCTTTTTTCCGGGGTCTTGTGTTGGATATATCTTATAGGTCATTTCTTTCTCTCAATATTTTAATTAATTCCTGAGCTAAATATGCATTAGTTTCTGATATTTAGTTTCCAAGCTTATGTAATTTAATAAACATAAAAAATGGTAATGAGTTGGTTAATTGTGCATGAAATAGTGCTTGCTTTTTATCCTAAGTGTGTTTGTCACAGACACTTGTGATTAAGTTCGATTTATTCGTTTTTACAAATTATTACCGGTGTCAATCTGGCAGTGTCGGTGTTCATGCTTCATAGCTTAGTGTTGTGTGTGTAGATGATATGAAATTATAACATGCTATTTTTTGTTGTATAGTCACCAATATCAAGACTTCTTCTGCTCAGTTGTTTGCTTATGGTTCTGACTGCTATCATCCTGCTCCAGGCCAGTCAATGTTGTATGCTGGAAGCGTGCCATTTGTTTAGAGTTCATGGAGAAGGTTAAGTTTCTTAGCTTCACTTTGATTGATTTCTAGTTGATTTATTTATTCTAAGCCTGTTTCATTTCCCCAGCCGCTATGCTCGTGGCGTGTGCACATATCAAAACCTGTTCACAACAAGAAAACTTCATTTTCTTGTTAAATGAAAAAATGTTTATCTAGTTATGATTTCAGATTTTGTTTTATACAGGCTGATGTACTAGAGTACTATGATAAGACTGTGAACTCGCCCAGCGGGTCTTTCTATATACCAGCTGTGTTAAGGGTATGTTCACAATTCTACTTTGTTTTTATTAATATTTCTTGTGCTTCACAATTCTAAAACCACTGGTTCTATTTAGATATCAACATTTATGTTGTATTTTGTATAAAATGATTTGTAGCTAACGAATAAGAAGAAGATAGAAGTGAAAAGAGAATGATTCATCATCTCATTCTTATTGAAACAACAGTTCTACAAGAGACATCTTCCATCTCTTGTGGTCCTGGAGCGTTGGGCACCTGTGGTTGCTCCTGGCTTCCCTGGACTCTCGAACATAACTAACCATAAGCAAACTAGTTGAACTAACTTCTAACCTTCTAACTACTTTGCACTTGTGGAACTAACTGGTAACATCCCCTGCAAGCTGAGGGTTGATAGATGTCAATCATGCTTGGCTTAGTTAGTAGATGGTTGAAAAGCTGACGTAGCAGGGTTTGGTAAACAATCTACTGTTTGATTTATGGGAGGAAGAGGGAGTAGCTTCATGAGGCCGGAATGAGACCTCTCCAAATGATGCGGCCGACCATCTATATCCAAATGCTTCTACGTTCATTGAATACTGGATTAGCCACAATGTAAGGGCCCTGTGGTTATCACAAGAAAAAATTGCTTGCTTGGAACAAATGACACGAAGGTTACTGAGAAAATAGCTAATTATGGCATAAAAGAACTTCCTTGGATGAGCGAGCCACCTCAAGGTTAAGGAAAAACTTCAGACCCTAAATTTTTTATGCCAAACTTTAAGAGTAGGACTGATTTAACGATCACAAACTTTATGCAATTAGTTGCAAGTGAGTGCACTATCATCTATGTAGATAGTGTTGGGTCCATCAAGAGGAGCATCCACATTAGGCCAAGAGCAATACACAAGTGAGAGACATACCACATATTCACCCAAAATCTTAAGGTGATAGGTGTATGAGTCCTCTCACTTATAAAGTGCTCAACCTCCACTTTTCTAAGCAATGTGTGACTTCCAACTCACACTTGCACACAACAGGCAGCGCAATAAATGAATCAACATGGTGAATGAGCATGAATGATGTCAATTTTTCTCAACATATCCGCGTTGAAAGAAGAGAGATGAATGTCTTTCATACCACTTGTGGATGGATCTGAGTAAAGAGAAGAAGCTTTAGGAGCGGATGAGGCAAAGTTGTAGCAATGATCCCCAGGGTGAGAAGGTTTTCTTTTGGTTATGGTAGATTTTCTGGTTGCAATGGGAACAAGTGAAGGATAAGTGTAAGGTGCGGGGACATATTTGGATGAAGGGGGAAGAAGAACTAGATGCTTGATCTGCTTCTAACATAAGCAAGGCCGCATGGTGGAATTGTTGAGAAGCGTGGAGAAGAAGGTTGTTCTAAGTATTGCCAAGGTTCTTGGGAGAGGCAAACAATGTGGTCTTTGTAGGGGAAGACTAGCCCCTAGAGCTTACATTTCTGTAACTAGAATCTAGTTGGCGGTGAGAACATAACCGGAGTACATCTGTGGAAGCCGGAGCTATGGAAGGTGTTTGTTATACTAAGTATGAACATTGAGTTTCTGTGAAGGCTTTGAGATTAACAAAGCTCTATATTCGTCCGTTGTTAAACTAGGCACAATTTGCTCTTTAATGGAAGTTGTATTATCAATCTAGGAATCAGATTTCATCACCAATAGAAGTTTAATTATCAAACATAACTATCTCCAAACTTCTACAACGTTCTCCATGTTAACTACACTATGTGCAATCAATAGCAAGACTGAGCTCAGAGTCCATGAGTGAACCATGTTGTTACACCTTCCATAGGCATGAAAGCTGGGATCAATGCAACTTGGAAAAAGTATTTCCATCCAAGAACCAGAACTGGATTTTAGATATCACGACCCTCTTCGGCAATTTTGCCAAAGAATGGTAATTATTACACCATTAAATGATGGTTTTACTAATATATCCGTCAGATTCTCTCTAGGATGAACATAATAAGGATCACTAGAATCAAACGGAGCTGGCGTTGAAATATTCATATTAGTTCATGAACTTCAACCATTATGATTCTTTCTAGGCATTTTGAGAATGGTGCGTCAGAGCTCGAGAAGATTATTGATTCATCATCTCATTTTGACCGAAACTATAGTTCTGTGCACATATATAAGGTATAAAGAGGAAATGAGGAACTGATCCGAAATGAACTAACTTCTAATCCTCTAACTACTGTTTGCATGTGGCACAATCTGGTGTAACAATAACATCAAACAAAGAATGACTGCACAATGTTTTTGTTATTTTTCTGCTGTAATGCAGATAAGCTTAACATATGTTTATTTTGGTGCAGATTCGTCATTTACTTCAGGTTATTAAAAGAAGAAGAGTCTCAAAGAACACTCTTAGTCGGAAAAATATTCTGTTTAGAGACAATTACACCTGTCAGTAAGTGCTCTAATATTGAACTTTGATTTTAAATATGTGTTTACTTCATCCACTAAACCAAACACAACCCTGTTTTTATACATTGATATTTACATGAGATTACCATCGGAACACAACAGGTATTGCTCTTCGCATGAGAATTTGACCATTGATCACGTTGTGCCAGCTGCACTAGGGGGAGGATGGACATGGGAAAATCTAGTAAGATAATCTTTTCGTATAGAAAACACGAACTATTTGATTATTTATTGTTGTCCTATTGCTCTAAAATTCGGTATTCAAGATCATCATGATGATTACTTATATTTAATAACTAATCTGTATCGGTATTTTCTGTTACAGGTGACTGCTTGTTACAAATGCAACTCAAAGAAAGGTCGAAAGTCCATAGAGGAAGCGAAAATGAAGCTGAATAAGGTCCCAAAGGTACTTCCATCTTAAGAAACAGCAATGAATATGATATCTTTGTATGATGGCTTAGCATAAACGAATCTTATCTTTGTTATTCAGGCACCAAAGGACTATGACGTTCTTTCCATACCTCTAACTGCAGCAGCTCTAAGAGTGCTGACAGCAAGAAAGGGGACACCAGATGAATGGCGTCAATATCTAAGTTCCGACTTTAGAACCATGAGTTAGTGCGTGTTTGGATTCATGATGAGTTTGATAAAATCACCGTGCAAAAGCTATAATTTGGAGCTTTAGCAAAATTACAATGTCACTGTGACTTTGTCAAACCTGTCGTGATTCCAAACATGCACTTATGGCTATGCATTCCTGTGTGTGATGCGAGTCACGCCGATTCTCTTTGCTTTGCCAGAAAAAGAAACTTCACAAGTAGGTTACTGTAAGTAACTTAAATTGATGATAAAGTATTAATTGTAAACAATACTATCCAATATCAGGGATTGTGTAAAATTTATGTATAGTAAGTTCCTGCCTAATGTATTTTATGATGGCACAGACCTCTTCATTTGTATGTAGTAGTCTTGGTGAAATGAACACAATTGATGTAACTAATATATCCTTAAAGTTTAACCCTTTGATCTGTTATGTTTGCATACCCTTGTTAGTTAGTAGAATTTTTCTTTTAGTAATAGTGTATCAGAATAAAAAGGTTCATGATACTGAACCGATTCTATGTTTTTTTTATAAGCAAAATACATTATTGATAAGGGGAGTACAAAGGTACTCCAACCCTTACAAATAATAGAGAAACAAAAGTTTCAAAGAAAAAGAAAAAATATTGATACAAAAGCTAAAGAATGAGAACAGCTCAAAGGCATAAAGTAGATTGAGACAAGCAACAGAGGAGCAACCAACAATGTGTTTATTAATAACAATGATTCCTATATACTCTTCATTTTGAATCACAGCATATGATTCTGCAAGGCAACTAGCAACTCTTCTGCTAGGGATATTGAGCACACCAATAATCTATGGCCAAGGACACAGAGTTAGAGAAGCAAGCAGTTCCTAAGAGTTCAAATACACTCCTAATCCTTGATGATTAAGCAAAGAAGAAATCTAACACCAAACTGCATTGTTCCAACCACAGGCCACCATCAGTTAATTATCAAACTCAAACCTGCAAAAATTAACACCAGACATATTAGAATTCCAATAGTTGAAGTAATGTGTTAAAACTTTTAAGTGATGAGGATGTTGAGTTGTAATTCTTTGTGTCGAAGCAGGTTGCTCGACAGAAGCAAGAAAGTGTCGAACCACCTAGTGTCTCAAGTTGTGTTAGTGTGTCGAAGTGTCGAAGGATGTTGCTTCACACAGAATTTTGACTTAGGCCTATTTTAGTAGTATTAACTATTTTTGACTTTTATAGTTTTGAACTTTGTCTTGGGGTGCAAGTTAACTTAAATCTATAAATAGATGGAGTAACCCCTATTCTTGTATGAATGAAGTGAATAGAGCGCATTCATAACATTGTATTCACAGTATTTTACAGTTGCAAAGTGAATAAGAAGTTTTCCGCACTTTGTGGGTAGAGAGAAACTTTGCAGAATATTACTCTTCTCCTTCGTTCTTTCTTTCTTTCTTTCTCCATTGTTCTTCTCTTTTCATTGTTATTGTGTGGGTGATAACAATCTTGTTCATCAAGATTGATTGAAGTTCTCCATAGGTTGTGGTGGATTTCCAACATCTGGTATCAAGAGCTTCGGTTGAAACGATTCGTAGGAAGAAAATCACTATGGCAATGAATCATCCAAACAGACATTTTCCAGCAAATCTTCTGATTCTCAAGAACAACAATTATGAGAATTGGTGCAAGCAGATAAAGGTTGTGTTTTGTTATCAAGATCTTTGGGATCTTGTGAAGGAATGAGTAACAACGCTTGCAGAGAACACGACAGATCAAGAAAAGGCTGCACATAAAGAATTGAAGAAGAAAGATTATAAAGTTCTCTTTATAATTCATTAATGTGTTGATGCAGACAACTTTGAAAAAATTAGTGATGTAGAGTTAGCGAAAAAAGTATGGGAAATTCTAGAGAAAACGTTTGGAGGCGCGAAGAAGGTGAAAAATGTGAGGTTACAAACTCACAAAAGGACGTATGAATTGCTTCAGATGGAAGACAGTGAAAGCATAACTGATTTCTTCACCAAGGTTACGAAACTCGTGAATCAAATGAAGGTATGTGGAGAAGTGTTGACATCAAGATCTGTTGTTGGAAAGATCTTGAGGTCCTTGGCTCCAAAGCTCGACCACGTGGTAGTAGCCATAGAAGAATTAAAAGTTTTTCAAAATTGACAAAGGAAGACCTTCAAGGGATGCCTGAATCTCATGAACAAAGAATGAATGAAAGAGTTGCAGGAAAGTCGAAGAGTGATATGGATCTACAAGCGCAATCAACAAAAGAAAGGAAAGGCAAAGGAAGTTGGAATGACCACAAAGGAAGATGAGGCTACAACAATTCGACTGGTCGAATCAGCAAGAAGGAAACTGGTCGAATCAGAGGAAACCTTGAAATCAAGGTAACCAAAGAGGTGGTGTTGCCGGTAGAGGAATGGGTGGTGGTCAAAATCCAGACAAGAGTCACATTCAATGTTACAATTGTCAGAAGTATGGTCACTATTCTAGTGATTGTCCAGAAAAGCAGAAGAATCAAGAAACATAAGCAAAGTTGGCGAAACATAAAGAAGAAGAGACGTTGTTGATGGTTACAACAAGAGATGAAGAGAGACTCAAAGATCAATGGTAGTTGGACTCAGGATGTTCATTACACATGTCTGGAAGGAAAGATTGGTTTGTCAACATAAATCCCTCAATGAAGAACATAGCGAAATTTGCAAATGACAACACTCTAGCAACTGAAGGTGTTGGTGATGTTATGATTATGAGGAAAGATGGCAAGAGGTCCGTAATTTCAAATGTGTTGTACATACCAAACATGAAGAGAAATTTGCTCAGCATAGGGCAATTAGTCGAAAAGAACTACAAAGTGTCGATCAAAGACAAGATGATGATAGTTCTTGACTCAAATGGAAGGTTGATCTTGAAGGTTCAAATGTCTCAGAATAGAACCTTCAAGATTGAGCTTAATGTGATGGAGCATAAGTGCCTTGCAACAGAATCCAACGGAGATGAATGGATATGACATTATAAACTTGGCCATCTCAATTTCAAAGACATCAGAGATTTGAAGAGAAGAAATATGGTTTCAGGATGACCAGAAATCGACATTCCAAATGAATTGTGTGCAGGCGAAGCAGCACAAGAACAACTTCAGTAAGGATGCAGGAAGCATGTTGAAGGCAATTCTTGAAGTCATATACTCTGATGTATGTGGTCCTCTGCAGGTTGATTCGATTGGAGGTAACAAATACTTTGTTACATTCATAGATGATTTCAGTCGAAAACTGCGGGCTTACCTGATCAAGAAGAAAAGTGAAGTGATCGAGGTATTTGCCAAGTTTAAATATATGGTCGAAAGACAGAGCGATCGAAAGATCAAGATTCTAAGGACTGATGGTGGTGGAGAGTATGTGTCAAAAGACTTCGATGCATTATGTGTGAAAGAAGGGATTATGCATGAGGTGGTGTCATCCTACACTCCACAGCGGAATGGAGTCGCAGAAAGGAAGAATAAAACCATCATGAATATGTTTAGAAGTATGTTAAAAGGAAAGCATCTACCCAGAGAATTATGGGGAAAAGCTATGTCGACTGCAACATATATCCTGAACAAATGTCTAACGAAGAAGATAGAAGGAATCACGACAGAAGAATGTTGGTCTGGTGTCAAGCCTAGCTTGAGTCATATGAGGGTGTTTGGATCTATAGCACATAGACATGTGCCAGATCAGTTGAGAAGAAAACTATAAAACAAGTCGAGTCAGATGATCCTGATAGGATATCATTCGACTGGAGGATACAAGTTGTTCGACCCAGTGAGTAAGCAAGTGGTGATCAACAAGGACATGATCATAAATGAGCTTACAGATTGGTATTGAACTCAGAATGTTAAGAAGGATTCAGTGAGAATCTTATGTGATAAACCAGCTAGTGACGTTGAAAGAGAAGTTCGACAAGAAGTCAGAGGTGAAGCAGGCACAGACAGACCTTAAAGAACAAGACACATGCCTGCAAGGATGCAAGAATGTGTGATTACATCAGATGATGTGGTCAATGAAGAATGTGAGATGATATATTATGCTTTCTATGCAGATGTCGAACCTGTCAATGCAGTTGAGGCATTGAAAGATTCGAAGTGGATAAAAGTAATGGCCGAAGAGCTGAAGTCAATCGAAGTCAACAACACTTGGTCACTTGTTGAATTTCCCCAAGACAAGAAGGCAGTCGATGTGAAGTGGGTATACAAGGTAAATTTTAATCCCAAAGGAGAAGTGACTCGACACAAGGCGAGACTTGTGGCGAAAGGATTTCTTCAAAAAGAAGGAATCGACTTTGATGAAGTTTTTGCACCTGTTGCTAGGATCAAACAATCAGGTTGGTTATTGGTCTAGCAAACATGAACAACTGGAAGATATGTCAGATGGATGTGAAATGTGCATTCCTAAATGGCCCCTTAGAAGAAGAAGTTTATGTTGCACAACCAGCTGAGTTTATGAAACAAGGCGAAGAAAGAAAGGTGTGCATGCTGCATAAAGCCCTGTACGGGCTTAAACAAGCTCCAAGAGCTTGGAACAAGAAGATAGATGGCTTTCTAGGGGAGAAGGAATTTGTGAAGTGCAAATATGATCATGGAGTATATGTAAGAAGAAACAAGAGTGAATTACTTATACTATGCCTCTATGTCGATGACCTGTTGATAACAGGTAGCTGCAAGAAGGAGATCGAAGACTTCAAAGGTGATTTCAACAAGGAACTTGAAATGTCAGATCTGGATGACATTTCATATTTCATTGGCATCGAATTCTACAAGAGTGATAAAGGTTTGATGATGCATCAAAGAAAGTATGCATGCGAAATACTCAAGAGATTTGAGATGCAAGATTGCAACCTAACTTCGACTCCAGCTGAGCCCATATTACAATTGTCGAAAGATTCAAATAAAGATGATGTCGACCCAACCCAATATAGAAGACTTATCGGGTCACTTCGATACCTTTGTCACACAAGGCCTGACTTAGAATAAAGTGTAGGTATGGTGAGTAGATTCATGCAGAAGCCAAAGGTATCACATCTAGCAGTGGCGAAGAGGATACTAAGGCATATGAAAGGAACTCTCGACTATGGATTTTTGTTTCCTGCAGTTGATGAAGGAAAAGAATGAAAATTAGTGAGATACACCGACTCAAGTTGGTAGAGTGATGCCGAGGATCGAAAATCCACAGCTAGCTATGTGTTTATGCTAGGTGGTGCACCAATTGCTTGGAGTTCAAGAAAGGAGCTAGTATTGGCATTATCGTCGTGCAAAGAAGAATGCATAGCTGCTTCTCTTTATGCATGTCAAGCAGCATGGATGGTGAATCTGGTCGAAGAGATAGCATCGAAGAGTCATGGAGAAATTACCATGAAGATCGAAAACATGTCAGTTATCAATCTGGCGAAGAATCCGATAGCACATGATCGAAGCAAGCACATCGAAATGAGGTTCCATTATCTTAGAGAGCAGGTAGAATATGGGAAGATGAATGTAGAACACTGCAGAACTGAGAATCATATTGCAGACATCATGACAAAGGGATTGCATGTAGAAGTGTTCAGAAGACTAAGAGCTATGATGAATGTAGATAGACTAGACACAATTAATTAGATGGTGTGTTGAATTGTAATTCCTTGTGTCTAAGCAGGTTGCTCAACAGAAGTAAGAAAGTGTCTAACCACCTAGTGTCTCAAGTTATGTTAGTGTGTCAAAGTGTCGAAGCATGTTGCTTCACACAGGATTTCGACTTAGGCCTATTTTAGTAATGTTAGCTATTTTGGGCTTTTATAGTTTTGGGTTTGGCTTGCGATACAATCTAACCTAAATCTATAAATAGAGGGAGTAACCCATATTCTTGTGTGAATGAAGTGAATGAAGCATTCATAACATTGTATTCACAGTATTTTACAGTTGCAAAGTGAATAAGAAGTTTTTCACAGTTTGTGGACAGAGAGAAACTCTGCAGAATATTACTCTTCTCCTTCGTTCTTTCTTTATTTCTTTCTCCATTGTTCTTCTCTTTTCATTCTTATTGTGTGAGTGATAACAATCTTGTTCATCAAGATTGATTGAAATTCTCCATAGGTTGTGGTGGATTTCCAACAGAAGAGAAAGAAAACATGTTTTAAGATTTTCAAAAATTAGAAATATAAAATGTAGCAAGAACATAGACATAAGACATCTTGGAGTTGCAAAAGCAGGTCCGACGAGCGGTGGTTTGACCCGGGTGGTTCGTGTGTATCAAATTTGATCGGTTCGGTTCGTGGATCTGTTCATTAATGTTAGAATATTATAATTTTTTATATATTAAATACTCTAAATTAATATAAAAGATATTTATAATACTTTTATTCTAAAATTAATGAGTTGTGTTTTTTGTCTGTCAAGGATTCGTTGGATTTCAATCGTTATAAATATGTATCTCTATCACTCTTATCTTTGCAACTTTTTGAACTTTAGAGTGAGAAACTGCGAAACATTTGAGTAGAAAATATAGTTTGGTTTTGAAAATTTTGGTAACTATTTTCTTGTAACTCATTTTTAATCTTTTGTAACAACTCTTGGAAGTATTGTCTTAACTTTATTTTCTTCTCTTCTTCTGCCAAGTTAAATTGGTGTCTTATTGCACCTAAATTTATTTTTGTTGAAGACCATTTATTTTGGTTGTCATTGTTATTTGTCCACACAAATTATATTTCTTAATGTGTTTGAAATTTTAATAATTCTTCGCATGTACTTTTAATTATTCAACTAATTTTTCACAACAAATGGTGCCCACCATGGGACAAATGTTTTTTTTACAAGTGACCCATCATGGTTTCTAAATGGTATATCGAGATATATTTTGGAGACAATGATTTTGGGTAGTGAAAAGTCAAGATGAAAGCAATCTTAACTCAATAAAAGTGCATTGAATTTTTGAAGGATGAGGTATCGATGTCTGCAATCCTAACAGAAGCAGAGAAGACTAAGATGGTGGATAAGGGCAGAAGTGCCATTCTCTTGTGCCTCAGGCCTCAACGATAAATTTTGAATGGAAGTTGCCAGGAGAAGATTGCAGTTTCGATATGGGCACAACTTGAATCATTATATATGACCAAATCTTTATCTTACATGTTTTGTCTGAAACAACAACTCTACTCATTCCGAATGATAGTGAACAAATCCATAGTGGAACAGTTAACAAAATTTCACAAGATTATTGATGATCTTGAGATTGAGGTGAAGATTGAAGATAAGGACAAGGTTTTACTTTTGTTTTGCTCATTGCCCAATGTCGCATCCGCGAAAAACAACCGGCGGGCTGAAACAAAAACAACACAGAGCCGCCACCGTGCGTTATTTATCCCAAAAGAGGGAAAGGAAACGCTCAGAGTAAACCTGGAAAAAGCATGGTCTCGCGACCAAAGAGAAAGGGTACGGGAGTCGGTTACGCAAGGGGAAGGTATTAGCACCCCTCACGTCCGTCGTACTCGACGGGATCCACGCTCTAAGAGAAAGAAAAGGTTGCTAAACAAACATCACACACACACACCGAAGACAACGCAGGTGGGGTAAAAGAGGAGAGGGCTCGCTAGGACATCGCATCCTATGCCTACGTATCTCGTCTGGAACGAGAATCAGAGCTGCCGTAGTTCGGCTCACGCACGCCAAACAAGACACACACAAACACAGGCAAACATGGAACCCGAACGCCAATCGCTGGACTTACATCGGCTTCCGAACCAAACAAACACAAGAAGGAAAACATGGAGCCCGAACGCCAATCACTGGACTTACATCGGCATCCGAACCAAACACACGCACACTGGAACCCGAATGCCACTCGATGGACTTACATCAGCTTCCAAGCACACAACAACCAAACAAGTTAATAGGGAGTCGGGAACTCGAGCCTATAACCGTCAAGCACACACACAAAAAGAAAGAAAAGTGCCCGGAGAGACCTCGCACGGTCTCCTGCCTACGTACCTCATCTGGTATGAGGATCAGGGCGACGTAGTTCCCCTGAAAGGGAAAGAAATTCTAACCAGAGACAAAGGGGAGACACACTACCAGGGAGCTGTACTCGAGCCTAGTGTTATCATGCATCATTGCCCTATGTTATGGTTTCTACCTATTTGCACAACAGCAAGCTAATCCTATCCAGGAAAACAAGCATGCAAGCATCAACAAAATAAAACAAACATTTTAAGCAAATATTCACAAAGCACACACTATATCCAGTCAGAAGTGGGCTCAAACAAAGGGTTCGACTGCCGAGGCAAGTCATCTGTACAAGGGTAGAGTTAGCTCTTAACCTTGCCATTGAGGGGCTAAGGTGAAGCCGATGAAAAGTGAGTGAAGATTAGACTTCACAGCTCTTATCCCTGGCCAGGGAGAGCTTCAGACAAAGGAGCGTGGGTTCAGAAAGATGGAACCCTTCTACGCTCAAAGACTCTGACACAAATGTACAAAGTACAAGATCTTGGGTTTGTGTCCCAATGCATCAACACAGTGGTGTGAGCAGAAGGACGACTCAACAGAATAGTGGGAGATAGATTGCATATCTCTTTGATCCACCAATTGCCTTAATCAAGGTCTTTACCTGCTTGGCACAAAAGTAAACAATCACAAACATCGCCTCTTAAGGAGGACTTCAGACAGCTGCCTGGCTAAATAACAAGCCAGGTCTTCCAGACTACATGGAGACAAGAGAGTCTACCTCAATTGGTTTAAAAACCAAGCAACAGCAAGCAAGTTCTCAAGGAACTGTAAGCAACTAAATGTACCTGAAATCAATCAAGTATCATCAGTGCTCAGACAAACCAACAGTAAACAGCAAATGTTAATCTGTACAGTTAAACACAAGTTAATGCACACAAGTGCAAGCCATGAGCCCAAGCTCAAGCATCAAACCCTACAAAACAAAACAAGTTAGTTTACAACATCAAACAAAACTCAATTTAATCGGCTTGCAATTTTCTCCTTAAGCCTTTTGCATTTCAACCTGAAAATCCAAACCAACCATGAGAAACAAGACCACTAGGCCAAGCCTAGGGTCCAAAAGAGATGAAAAATCCAAAACAGCAAGTGAAAATTATCCAAAATCACATTCAAACAATTTAGAAGCAAATGCAATTAGTCCCATGCTCATATCAATCACCATTATCATTTCATGCACAAAATAGTATCAAACATGCAATTTGCAACTCCAAATGACCAAACAGAAAGATCTCAATCAAATCCATATCAAAACAATTCAATTAATTCCACAAAAATTCAAGTCTAAACAGAACCTATCCAATGAATAGCACATCAAATTTCAGCTCAATTGGACAAAAGGAAGTAGGTCAATGAAAATCGAGAAGTTTAGACCAGTTCAAGCAAGCCAACACATGGTACCAAAACAATCACCAACTTCCATAAATCATAAAACAGTGACACAACAAGATAAATGAATGGGATCAACACCACAATGACCTATAATGTGTCCAGAATTACTCCATCAAATTTTACATTCATCCAATACATAATGAGAATTTCACAAGCAAAATGCAATCATGTGTCACATGAAGTCACAAAATGAGCCAACAGAAGGGAAAATTCCAATCAATTAGGAAACTCAAGCAAAAATTCCAGAAAAAATCACATGTGATCTCAACATACATATGTTCATTCATGCAAAATTTCAGCTCAATTCAACATCCCTAAGCATCTTAAATAAAATCATGAAGTTGACCTAGCTTGGTGTGACACAAATTGTCACACCTCTAACCAAAAATTCATATCTCATCAACCAAGTATCCAAAAATCACAAACTCTACATGAAAATCACCATCAAAGAGTCCAGAACATGCACAAAAAATTTCATCCATTTATTTGAAAGTATCATCCTTTCATGAAGGATATGGCATGGCATGTACAAATGTGACACATCAAACAATCCCTAAGCCAATTAATTTTCCACACATGCACAAAAATAATAAAAATGATGATTAAATTCTACACATCTCAAGGATCATCATGAAAAAAATCTCACTCAATTTGGATGAAAAATGAATCCTCTAGGATTTTTTTAAAGTTCATGTAACAAAATGTAAAATGAAAAATGAAAAAGAAATGAAATAATATTAAATTAAATGAACCAGTGGCATTTTTGTAATACTAAAGCACGCGGCCAAAACGACGTAGTATCGTTTAGAAGCGCTGGAGCGCTCTGATTGGCCAGAGATGGCGCCAAACACCAATTCGAACCAAGGCCATAGCATCAAAGATCAAACGCGTGTGTTCATCAGGTTCTTGAACAAGAACAAGTCCAGAAATTGCAGAAAATCAAGAACATCAAATCTCCATGAAAATTGGCAAATGATATACCAAAAGAACCGTCTGAACATGCACATTACGAATACCTAATTGATTTAACCTAACTCTAAGCATGTTAAACGGATCGATCGAAAATAGAAACGAGCAACAAACTTCAAATCGTGATTTCTCATTCAATACTCAATCAATTCAAAAACTATTCATATCATGTTAATCTGCAATGAATAAACTACAAAACGCATGTCATAATTCAAGAAATGGTGAAACTCGAATTTGCACCTTATGAATGAAGCAGATGAGGATCTTGATGTTTCCACGTGCAAAAGGTCCAAACAGGTGATGCTTAATGTTCAAGAAGATGTTTGGAAAAGGTTCCTTAGCTTCAGCATGCTCCAGGTGCGAGAATTCTCAAAACTCCATTGATGTGCAAGCTATGAACAGTCACGATTCTTGATGCTTTTGGCCATGAATTCAGCAAACAGTCCTTCAATGAGGTTTGTGGAGGATGAATCCAAAAAGAATTGTCCAAAATGATGCAGAATCGATGAAGAATTGTTGAAAAAAGTGATGAAGATTTTTGAGAATTTTGAGAGGTTTTGGTGAAATTCAGTTACAGATCTTTGGAGAATGTGATTGTGATTACAATTCTGTTAGGATTAGAAACTTATACCATCTCCTTAATCACTTTGTTAATCATAATTAGCAAAAACCAATTGATTAGTGAAAATGTGCATTTAGGTGAAAGTCCAAAAATGACCTTGCCCAATAATGCAATGTGACAGCTCATGACAGTCCAAACAAGTTTCAATTGTCATATGTGATGTGTTGGAAGTGGTCTTATGTCCAAAGGCCTTGTATTTCTCAATTTCACTATGTCATGCCAAAAATACACATGAATTCACCTGAAATTTGACTTTTTGCATTGACCATTTTTGGTGAATTTTGATCATACACCATGAAAGTACATGTGAAATGGGGTTTGCTCACAAAAAGATCACCCAAATTGGACATTCCATGTGAAAGTTATGCCACTTTGATTATAGGCATTTTTGGAAAATGAATGGACCATAACTTGTCAACCATACATGGGAATTTCAAGTTCTTGGACGTTTTGGAAAGGTGAGATCAAGATCTACAACTTTCATGTTGGACAAATTTTCATTTGAAGCTTTTTTGGACATGTAATTTTGTGGTAAAAAAACTTTCCATTTTTGGAAACTTCCATTACAAGTCACTTTCTATTTTTGGCAATTTTTGTCCTGACTTTATTTTCTTCATTCTTGAGCTTTGACATGTCAAATGAAACTTATTTCAACATGAATGAAGTGTATCCAACTCTCTCCCACCTCCAAATCCATAAAATCAAGCACAGTTGACCACAGTTGACTTTTTCAACTAATAGATGAATTTGGCAATGCACTGATCAATCTGAGCCCCAATCTTCTGATGAAATGGCTCAAGGATGAAACCCTAGCCTCCATAAGCTCAATACAATCATGAAATGATCCCCATATCCATTGTAGACCCCATCTCCTTGTTATGCCCTGATTGGCCCAATGCAACTCATTAGGGTTGACCAGTGGTCAAAACCCTAATCCCAAGGTATCTTGATCAAACACTTGAATCTTCTTGGATGATCTCAAAATCATGATGATGATGATGTGTCATTGCAACCAAGATGTAGACCAATCTCCTTGAGAACCATGAAACCCTAATTTGGACCACCACCCTCAGACAGTTAATGATCCAGTCCAATGAAACCCTAGCTTGCATCATGAACTCTTCATCTTCTGATCAAGACTTAGGAGGATGATTTGCACAATGTAACCACATGATATGCACCATGCAATGCCTAATGACCTATAAATGACATGCAATATGTTATGCTAGCCCCAAGAGAGGAGGGCAAATTTTGAGGTGTTACAGCTGCCCCTATTCAATCCACTGTGAACCTGTCGATATGAATAGCCTCGGCTTTCAGATGATCAGGATGAAGAGTGATTGAATACCAGGAACAGACGAACAATTTGCACTCTGATGGGAAAAAAATTAACAACGCCTGTCAGAATTGGCAAAGAAACACAATCTCGAAACAAACATCCGTCTGGAACGGAGAAAGTCGGCCTGATCACCGAAACAACAACATCAACCTGGATACCAAAATAAATGGTAACGCAGGGATAACCTTGGCCTGAACACCACTCGTCAGTCTGAATACTGAACCTCGGAATATGAGAGTATTGATGTCGGTCTGAATACCGGAATACTGGCCTGAATGCCACATCCACTGGGGATTATTATTCCCCTTTTTTTTTATGCTTTTCTTGAACCCCGAAATTTTCCTGATAATTTCTTTTTTTCATTTTCTTGAACCCCGAAATTTCCTTTCGCGCAAATGATCCCTGATCACTGCATTTGAACCCCGTTACTCCTGTTTGCCAAAATAATGAACCCCATTCTCCAGTTTGAACCCCCAGTCGCCTGACGATCACTTGTGATCGCCAATGTGAACCCCATCTCCAGAAAACATCTCATGTCTCCTTTTCTCCATTTGGACCCCGCTCTCCAGAAAATGCCTCAACATCTCCCCTTCTCCATTTGAACCTCGATCTCCAGAAAATGTCGCAACATTTCCCCTTCTCCATTTGAACCCCGTTCTCCAGAAAATGTCGCAACATTTCCCCTTCTCCATTTGAACCCCGTTCTCCCATCTCTCGTGATAATTCCGCTGGCAACGACGGAAATAACACCAAACACCACTCTGAGGGCGACATATCAGAGGGTACACCTTCACAAAAGGAAGGCAACATGTGCATCTCTTCATCCGAAGACACCCATAACGACCTCTGCTGGCATCCGCCAAAGTCTAAGGTGACACATGAACAGAAGACAATCCTGAGGACCTCATCCCGGATGTAATCTTCAACTCCAATCTTCATATGAACCCCAGAAAATGCCTCAACATTTCCTTTTCTCCGGTTGAACCCCGAAAATCGCGCTGATCGCGTAACATCCTTCGATTTCACTTCCATCTCCGCTCGACGGAAAAATCTCATCCAGTATCGCACTACTGGAGAACATTGCTAATTTGACATCATGATGTTAAACTCCTCAGAGTAACACCTTCACCCTCGAGCAAAACCACCTCTCAAGCGGTAACTACGGCTTGAGTCGCGTTGATCGCGTAACCTTTCCATCTCTGTCCGAAGGAAAAATTTCCTCCAGTATCGCACTACTGGGGAACATTGCTGACTAAAATACGGTGCCAAACTCCTCGGAGCAACACCTTCACCATTCGGCGAAACTAAATCTCAAACGGTAACCACGGTCTGAGACTAGCTCATGCTTGCAACATGATGCATGATTGATTTTACTGCGTAATGCTCCATAACTATGGAAATGCTACGCGATTTATTTTCTCTATGCAACATGCTATGCTTACTCTACATGATGAATGCATAAAAATCGTCCCCCCTCAAGGGATTCTGCTGGGGAGCACGAGACACTCTGCTGAGAAACTCGTCATCGCTCCGATCTCCACCCCGCTGGGGAATAGTACTGCTGCTGCTGGGAAAAGGTATCCCTTGCTGGGGAAGAACCTCCTTTGCACCCAATCCGCTCGGGAAACTGCAGGGGATAAGAACCACCAACACTCTGTGGGGATACAACAGTCTTCGACTTGCTGGGAATATCAATCCCGACTCTGCTTTGGGGAACCCCCACAAATACCTGGCGACTTCACTAGGGAAATGCTCACATCTACCTGCTGGGGAAACAGCAACCTCCAGGCCTGGCGACTGGGGAAGCATCGATCTGACACCTGCTGGGGATAACGATCCCGACCCTGCCAGGGTAACCACAGACCTTGGATCTGCCGGGGATTTGGTCCTCATGACTCCGCTTGGGGATATACATCCCGACTCGTCTGGACCTTTTCTGCTCCATCATCTTGTATTCCCAACCGCTCCGCGCCCGACGGAGAGCGAACTCCTGGGGCTTATACAGATTTTTCAATTTTCCGACTTTGAAGAGTCTTCTTGATTAATTCCAAGGGTCGTCGTACGTCTCAACGTCTTCTCATCGTTCGTATATCCATTCATCCCTAATCGGACTCCGCGGGGAATTTCTACAGACCTTCCAATCTTCCGACTTTGAAGAGTCTTCTTGATTATCATTCAAGGATCGTCGTACGTCTCAACGTCTCCTCGTCATCCCTTCATCTTCATTCGTCCCTGATTGGACCCCATGGGGATTTGCTTTTGTCAACAGCCTCTGCGTCACAACCTGCAAGTGAGTGAAAATATCTAACAGTACCTGCAAAACAGACCGTCAGATAAAATCGTGCCCCAGGCGTGTCAAGATTTCAACACTTGGGTCACTCAACCTTCCAAATAAGATTTCAAGTTTTCAATCTTATAAACATGCATTGGAAGGGACCTGTATGTCTTAAAATGCAAAATTCTTTATCACAATAATCGGATGTTTTTGCAATCAAAGCGGTAGTGAAAAACAAAAACAAAATTACTTGACTGAATATGCATTTTATTGATTGGAAAAGTGTGGCTCAAATTGAGCAATACAAAGGAAGCAATTCCTGAAAAGAGGTAATTGCACACAAAAGGAAAAATCTATCCTAATGGCAATGTGAAACCCGTAATCTCATCGAGTTCCAACTCGGTTACACCCCATATGTCCTCAGACTCTCCATGCTTTCTGCCTTCCGAACAATACGATTCCAATTGATCCCTACCGGGTATTATCCATGATGCTTTAACCAAAGCGCAAACGATCATGCTGGACGCAGTTGTTCGTTTCAATCCCTCTTTTGCCTGGACCGCCCTTTCGGGTTTTCAGTCCACCGGGATACCCATTTTTTCCCAAGTTGCCTTTTCAGGTTTTCGACTTGCCGGGTGTACAATTTTTTCATTTTATCCCTAATTTTTGCCCGAACCTTTCTTTTTGTCTTTTGGTTCGCCGGGATGCCCATTTTTGCCTGGACTATTTTATTCTTTTCGTCCAGCGGGTCTCTTTACACGAAGTATTTTTTAACTGCGTCCGCATTCACAGGGGATGGAAAATCCTCGCCATCCATGGTCGTTAACAACAAGGCTCCACCAGAGAAAACCTTCTTGACCACGAATGGACCTTCATAATTAGGTGTCCATTTGCCCCTTCGATCGTTTTGAGGAGGAAGGATCCTTTTCAGCACCATATCACCTACGTGATATACCCGAGGTCGCACCTTCTTGTCAAAAGCACGCTTCATCCTTTGCTGGTATAGCTGCCCATGACAGATGGCTGCTAGCCTCTTTTCCTCTATCAGGCTCAACTCTTCATACCGGGTCCTTATCCATTCAGCCTCTTGCAACTTGACGTCCATCAGGACTCTCAAAGAGGGAATCTGAACTTCAACAGGTAATACAGCCTCCATTCCATATACCAATGAGAAAGGAGTTGCCCCAGTAGACGTACGCACCGACGTTCGATACCCATGCAATGCAAACGACAACATCTCATGCCAGTCTTTGTAGGTTACCACCATTTTCTGCACAATCTTCTTTATATTCTTGTTGGCTGCCTCAACCGCCCCATTCATCTTCGGACGATAGGGAGAAGAATTGTGATGCTCAATCTTGAATTCCCGGCACAACTCTGCCATCATCTTATTATTCAAATTAGAACCATTATCAGTAATGATTCTCTCGGGAACCCCGTATCTGCAAATGATGTCTCTCTTGAGAAACCTGGCAACGACCTGCTTCGTCACGTTCGTATAAGAGGCTGCTTCAACCCACTTGGTGAAATAATCAATAGCCACTAATATGAACCTGTGTCCATTCGAAGTTGTAGGCTCAATCTTCCCGATCATATCAATGCCCCACATAGCAAACGGCCATGGAGACGACATTAAGCTCAACGGATTTGGAGGCACGTGCACCTTATCAGCATAAATCTGGCATTTATGACACTTCCGCACGAAATTGAAACATTGGGCCTCCATTGTCATCCAGTAATACCCTGCTCTCAGCAGCTTCTTTACCATTTCATTCCCACTGGCATGGGTATCGAACGACCCCTCATGAACCTCTTTCATCAATTGGCTTGCTTCTCTATCATCAACACATCTGAGCAAGACCCAATCAAAATTCCGCTTGTACAGAACCCCATCCTTATTCAGGTAGAACACCATGGCCAACCTCCGCAGAGTCTTTCGGTCCTTTTTCGATGCTCCCTCAGGATACTCTTGAGTCTCTAGATAGCGCTTGATATCATAATACCACGGCTTCTCATCATCAGACGCTGTATCAACAGCAAACACATAAGCCGGTCTATCCAGACGACCTACTTCAACACTGGGGAACTGATTCCACCACTGCATCTTAATCAAGGCAGCCAGTGTAGCCAAAGCATCTGCCAAAGGATTCTCCTCTCTAGGCACATGATGCATCTTCACCTCGGTGAAAAACGTCAACAATCTCCTCGTATAATCCCGATACGGAACTAAATGAGACTGATGCGTATACCATTTTCCGTTAACCTGATTTATCACCAGAGCTGAATCTCCATATATGACAAGGTTCTTGATCCTCAAATCAATCGCCTCTTCATTCCCCAATATGCAAGCTTCATATTCAGCCACGTTGTTGGTGCACTCAAATGTTAGCCGGGCAGCAAAAGGAATATGGGATCCTTTCGGCGTAACCAAAACAGCACCAACACCGCTTCCATTCACGTTAACGGCCCCATCAAACATCAGAATCCATTCGGATTCAGGGTCAGGCCCCTCCTCCGGGATTGGTTCCTCGCAATCTTTCGACTTGAGAAACATGATGTCCTCATCAGGGAATTCAAACTTCATTGGTTGATAATCATCAATAGGTTGCTGAGCGAGGTAATCAGACAATACACTCCCCTTGATCGCCTTCTGGGAGGTATACTATATATCATATTCTGTCAAAATCATTTGCCACCTCGCAACCCGTCCGGTCAATGCTGGCTTCTCAAAAATGTACTTGATTGGATCCATCTTGGAAATCAATAAAGTGGTATGAACCAGCATATACTGCCTTAGTCGGCGAGCAGCCCAGACCAAAGCACAGCAAGTTTTCTCGAGCAGTGAATATCTTGTTTCACAGTCGGTAAACTTTTTGCTAAGGTAGTATATGGCATGCTCTTTTCGACCAGACTCGTCATGCTGCCCCAATACACACCCCATAGACCCCTCGAGGACTGTCAGGTACAGAATTAACGGTCTTCCCTCCACAGGAGGCATCAGAATCGGAGGCTCCTGCAAATACTCTTTTATTTTTTCAAATGCCGCTTGGCAATCATCATTCCACCTGACCGTTTGATCTTTTCTCAACAATTTGAATATCGGTTCACACGTGGCTGTTAGATGAGATATGAACCGTGAAATGTAGTTCAATCTACCTAAGAAAACACGAACCTCCTTCTCTGTTCTCGGTTCAGGAATTTCTCTTATTGCTTTTACCTTTGCAGGATCGACCTCGATTCCTTTCTCGCTCACAATGAACCTCAGCAATTTACCGGACCGCACTCCGAAAGTGCACTTATTCGGATTCAACCTCAGTCTGAATTGTCTCAGCCGGTCGAACAACTTGGCCAGATCTACCAAATGCCCCTCTTCTGTCTGGGACTTTGCTATCATGTCATCAACATAGCATTCAATTTCATGATGAATCATATCATGAAACAAAGTCACCATGGCCCTCTGATAAGTAGCACCAGCGTTCTTGAGACCAAATGGCATCACCTTGTAACAAAAGGTACCCCACGGTGTGATGAACGTTGTTTTCTCCATATCATCTGGCGACATTTTAATTTGATTATAGCCAGAAAAGCCATCCATGAAGGAAAACACCGAGAATTGAGCTGTATTGTCTACCAACACGTCAATGTGAGGTAGTGGGAAATCATCTTTCGGACTAGCTCTGTTCAGATCTCGGTAGTCCACACACATTCTTACTTTCCCATCTTTCTTCGGGACTGGCACAATATTTGCAACCCATGGCGGATAATTAGTGACAGCTAGGAAACCAGCATCCCACTGCTTCTGCACTTCTTCTTTAATCTTCATCGCCATATCAGGTCGAGTTCTGCGCAACTTCTGCTTCACTAGAGGATAATCTGTTCTCAACGGTAGCTTGTGCACAACAATATCGGTATCCAACCCTGTCATATCTTGATAAGACCAGGCAAAGATGTCGACATACTCTTTCAACAACACTACCAATCTGCTCTTGACACTTGCCTCCAAAGCAGCCTCGATTTTTACTTCTTTCTTAACCTCATCGGTACCCAGATTCACCGTTTCAATCTGCTCTTCATGCGGCTGAATCACCTTCTCCTCTTGTTTCAACAACCTGGCTAATTCCCCTGGCAGTTCACAATCTTCTTCGTCTTCTTCTTCAGCAAGATAGATTGGATTGTCGAAGTCATACGAGGGTGTAACAGGATTGTTATCAATGAGATCCGGAGGGGAATCGCATCTGCATGAATGTTGATTCATGCATTGCTTTAGAACCGGTGTGAGACAAATTGAAAAAGAAAAATGAAAACATTGCCATTTTTATTTTGTTTTTATTTTTAAACTGCAAAAATAAATGAAAAACAGGGAACACTGCCTTTAACTGAAAAACATCCTTTTATAGATGATGCGAATTTGCAAATTTAGACATGAGGTGGCCCTTACAATGAACCATTACGTGTCGGGCAACACATATGGCTTTCATGCATATAAAATCAAAACAGGAAAAATATTACTCTTCCAGCAGAGTGACCCGGATGATCTTTTCAGCCTTCCAGTTCTGGACTCCCATCCCTGGTGCGCACGGCTTTATCCACCGGTCCATGTCGCAGTCGCTATCAGCTTCATCACCCATCATGCAGATGTGATCCGGATCCAGCATTCCGGCACTAGTGAAGGTGACCGATGTACGACGTCCTCTGCCTTGTCCTGAGCCTCGGCCCGGCTGGTACCCCACTCCGAAGCGATCTTTCTTCGCAGAGACATCCATCATTCTGCCCCAACCAGGAGCCTCTCCACTCTTCACCACCTCGGCGGCCTGCTTGTATGAAGATATGGACGGTTTCTCTTCCTCTTTGGCAAAAAGAGCATTCTCCACCTTAACGGTTTCGAACGCTTGACTTGGCGTCTCCCATATTTCGCCGTCCATTTCAACATATTTGAATGAGGACAAGTGGCTGACAAAGATGTCCTCTTCCCCACAAACGGTAACGACTTGGCCTTCCCAGATATACTTCAACTTCTGGTGCAAAGTCGAAGTTACTGCCCCAGCAGCATGGATCCATGGACGACCCACCAGGCAACTGTATGCCGGCTGAATATCCATGACATAGAATGTCGACTTGAACACCTCTGGGCCTATCTTCACAGGCAGCTCAACCTCTCCAAACACGGCCCGCTTCGACCCATCAAACGCCCTTACAATCAAATCAGTCGGGGTCAGAATCAGCCCATCACAGTTAAGCTTTGCCAAAGCCTTCTTTGGCAACACATTCAATGAGGAGCCGGTATCAACCAGCACATGCGAAAGCACGACTCCTTTACATTCCATCGCGATGTGTAGAGCCCGGTTATGATTCCTCCCATCCACAGTCAGGTCCATGTCTGTAAAACCCAGCCCATGGCTGGCATGCACATTAGACACGACCGTTTCCAACTGATTTATAGTAATCTCTTGAGGAACATAGGCTTTCTTCAAGATTTTCAACAAAGCCTCCCTGTGCCCCTCAGAGCTTAACAGCAACGATAGGATAGATATTTTGGAAGGAGTCTGCTGCAGATGGTCAACCAACTTGTACTCAGACTTCTTGATGATTCTCAAAAATTCCTATGCATCATCATCAAGTTGTTCATCTGACCCCACAGGCGCCGGTGTCACCACTGGAGTACCATCATTAACCACCGCCTTCCCTTTTGCCCTGGCTAAAGCCTCGGCCTTTTCTTTTTTCTCTTTCTCTCCTTCTCCTCCCCTCAGGGCCTCTGGAGCAAATAATCTTCCACTGCGAGTGAAACCGCTGGGACCGGCATTATCCACCTTTGACACGGTGGTTTCACTAGCAGTCTGGTCTTCCACCTTCTCCCCGTTGCAATACACTTCTCCACCATAATGCCATGGCACGACATCCTCTTTGTCGTACGGAATTGGTCCAGGTACCGTGATGGTAACTGGAGCCGCTTCAGCAAGAGTAGACAAATCCACCGGATCAAAGTATATTGTTATGGTGGAGACCTCATCTTTCCCCTTATCAGCCCTCTCAATCAAGATACTCCCCTCGTCCATCAGACCCTGAACAGTCTTCCTCAATAACGAACACCCGCTCTGAACAACAGTGCACTCAACACAATCAATATCACAACCCGGGTAGACCCCATTTAATAACAACTGCCTCTTGACCTCAGCCAAAGGAGTCTTCAACTGATCCACAGTAGACAGCCCAACTCTATTCTCTTCAGAAACAGCATTCACCCCCCTTTGACCATGCGCGGGCATGGGATTAGCATTAACATTGGGAGATGGTGCGAAGTTGATGGCCTTCGAATCCACCAGGTCTTGAACTACGTGCTTAAAAGCTTTGCAGTTCTCTACATTGTGTCCGGGAGCACCCGAATGGAATTCACATTTGGCATTTTCATCATAGTTGGATGGCCTTTGATCAGGTCTCAAAGGTGCCAGCGTCCTCAACTGTACTAACCCCAAATCCATCAACTTTTTCAGTAAGAAAGAATAAGTCACCGGAGGCCTATCAAACTGCCTGTCATTCATTCGGCCCCTGACTTGGTACCCGGCCCTCTGTGGCCTCTGCTGAAACGGTTGTCTCTGTTGCTGTTGAGGTTGTTGCTGTTGCTGTTGTGGTGCAGGCTAATGCTCAGCAGGAATAGTTACCGCAGCGGTATGCTGGAAGTAACGATCCCTACTGGGTCCCCTCTGTGCATAGACAGCACTGGTATCACCCTCTTTCTTCCTCTGACCATTACCAAAAGGCTTTTTCGACCCTGAAGAAGAGGATGCACCCTGAATCTTCCCGAGCTTTAACCAGCTCTCAATCCTCTCTCCAGCCACAACTATATCCGAAAAGTTGGTCACCGGACAACCAACCATCCTCTCAGCATAAGCCCTCTGCAGGGTCCCCATGAAAAGATCAGACATCTCCCTATCAACAAGAGGAGGTTGCACCCTGGCAGCCAACTCCCTCCATCTTTGGGCATATTCTTTAAACCCCTCATTACTTTTCTGAGACATACCCTGCAGCTGGGTACGACTCGGGGCCATATCAGCATTGAACTGATACTGCTTGAAGAACGCGTCCCCAAGATCTTGCCAGTTCTTGATATCTGAGGACTTGAGCTTGGTGTACCACTCCAGTGAGCCTCCAGACAGGTTGTCCTGAAAGAAGTACATCCACAGCTTTTGGTCCATGGTGTAAGCGGAGATCTTACGGACGAAAGCCTGAAGATGAGTCTCAGGGCATGAACTCCCATTATACCGGTCAAACGCGGGCGCCTTAAACTTTTGTGGGATCACTATCCCCTCCACCAGCCCCATGTTTGACATATTAACCACCCCAGGAGTGGCATAGCTCTCTAGAGCTCTGATTTTCGCAGCCAACAGCTGAATCTCTTTGTTCTGCGGTGGAGCACTGTACTGACCCAATGGCTCATTGTGCATTGAGAACTTATCTGCTTCCCTGTCTTCCTCTCTGTCGTCATCAACACCGAAGAAAGGTGGGAACAAACTATCTTTCAGATTCTGACCCGGCCCAGGTTGACCACCAGCAGCAGTACCAAAACCAGCGTTGTTCACCACACCCACTGTTGTCCTCTTACCACCGCCTCTAGATCCCAGCCCCTGGTTGGAGACACCATCCAGGTTCACACCACTGTTTGCTGCAGAAGCCCGCTCGAGCTTCTCGACCTTATCAGCCAGAGCTTTCTGACCAACTGCAAAGCCTTGCATGATGTTGATCAGCTCGTTCATCTTGTCCTTCAGCTCGAGGATATCAGTATTTGGGAGATCCATCAGCCTGGGAGTATTGCGCCTTGTGAAGTATCTGTGAGGACGAGTTGAGTGCAAAGGTACAGCTCTGCGAGCACGAGCAATGATTCCTGAAACAATCAAGCACGTTAGCAACAGATACCTGCAAAATAAAACACAAGTTATTATGATCAATGCATGAATGCAGTGTTTATCCACATGAGGAACACTTTGTCTCTTGATCCTGGTTTCATCGAGACAAATAACAATTCGGCAGCAATATTTTGATATTCAGCATTTGATTCATCATACAAATCAGAGATATATGATTCAGCAAAATACCCCTAACCATGTGTGTGCTTGTGAGAGTGCATACGGTAAAGCAAATAAAGCTTGAAGATCAATCACTGAATGAAAATAACCATCACATAACAACATGCACAATAAGTGCCATAGTCATACATCAAATCAGATACAAATCTCTAGAATCGGGAAAGAAATACAAGCAAATGAATTCCGTCAACAAGCCTGACGGTAATCCACACAAATGACAAAGCTAGCCTGATGAGGGTCCCACAGATGGCCCTATCTCATCTTCCATCCTCGCGAACTCTGCGGCGAACCTGAGCTCGGTGTTCTCCTGCTGTAATCTCCCCACCTCTTTCTGGTGAATCTTCATCTGCCTGAAGTAATGATCTCTCTCAGCAATGTAATGATCTCTCTCGGCGATGATCTTCGCTTTCTCCGCTTCCCACTCTGCAGCGAGGACTCTGGCTCTAGCATCTCTCTGATCTCTCACGAGGATTTGCCTCCGCTTCTCATCTTCAATGACCTTTGAAGCTCTAGCCAATCTCTCTTTAGTGATGTCGTGCTCTCTGGTAGATGATGCTAAGGCTTGGCTGACCTTCCCATAGTAGGCAGTATCCATCTCAAAGCGCTTTGCTTCCAAGGCATGTCGCTTGTCTTGATCTTCCATCTTCACTCTGATCTCCTAGTTGGCCATCTGAATCCGAGCAACACTCATCTCCAATTCCGCTTTCTCTGTAAGCAGCTGATCCCTGGCTCTCTTCATCTCGAGGAATTCTTCCATACTGACAGAAGAACTCGGACCCTCAATCATAGGACACCGAGGATCACCTCCTGGAAATGGTAGAAGTGTGAGCTCTATCCTCTTCCGCAACCAATCATCAAATAAAGGAAAATACCGACAGTTAACCTTGCCAAACGAAACCTTTCCTTTCCTTTGAATGTTATGCCATGACCCAGACACCTGCATCAACTTGGCCTGATTGCCCTCAATCGGAAAGTAAAAGGACTCCTGAGTCTCACACTCAAGGGGAGGAACCTCCATAGCAAATCCCATCTGTCTCCTAAGAAGCGTTGGGTTGTAATTAATGCAACCCTGAACTCCTATGAGAGGCACATTGGGAAAATCCCCGCAGCTATATATAAAATTCCGTCCAGCCAAACCATTATGAGTCCATGCTATGTCATCAGCCCGCAACCCCATCAACCTGAAGGACCACTTGACCGAAGGATCAAGATGAGCAAAAGCACCTCTGGAAGGCAAATACCCCATAAACCACCTGAAGAGTAACTGAGCACAGCAGCGGATCGAACCCCCACGCCGCTTCTCGTTTCTGTTATGAACCGAGTAATAGACATCTCCGATCAGAGTAGGAATAGGGTTTCTCTGCATGAACAATCTGATAGCATTATGGTCCACAAAGCTCTTCTGATTAGGAAACAGAATAATCCCATAAATGCTTACAGCAATCACCGCACAAACCGTCTTCCAGTTACCCACTGCAGCATGTTCCTTGGCTTTTGCCTCCAAGAAACTCAAATGAAAACCCGGTAATTTCCCCTTTTCCTTCAAACCCTCCTTAGTCATTTCCGGACTCAAATAAAGAGCACGGGAAATCCCAAGGACGTCAGGCTCTCTCCTAATAGCACAGAAAGGAATCTGATCGCGGATCTGAACACCCAGGATGCTAGCATAATCCTCCATCAGAGGTCCCAACAAATAATCCGGAAATACAAAGCATCTCAGCCCCGGGTCATAAAACTGGAGAAGAGTATGAATGGCGCTCCTGTCGCTGTCTGTGAGTCTGAAGACCATCTTCAGGATACCACGGTATACCTCTCTGAACATACCCACATGGTCGGGCGTGATCAAAGCTGTCATATCTTTCAACTCGTCAATCTCTGGGTTGAAGAAACTGTAGGCAACATCATCCTTCAAACCGGGCCTCATATCTAAGCAGAAAGTCTCTCAACCAGGATCTCGATCTAAAGGGTCCATGCATATGGATAAACATGTGTTAGATGCAGGTAAATGCAAGATGTAATGATGCTGATGAATGAATGTAATGCATTGCCATCCTCCAAGTCATCTGATCATCTGTTGCTCTGAGTCACAGCCCTGATCTCTGAACCGATCATAACCATCTGAAGGAAAATGTAACCACAAATCCTACTCAAGGGTTCTGAAATAAACGGAATACATATACATCATCATCATCATCATCATCAGACCAACTCTGAGCAGATACCCATAACCTCTGAATCGGCCCGGGGAATCCTGAAATAAACGGATCCCCACTGATAAATAACTTGGACAGCACTCCGGCGTCTCGGAAATAAACGGCCATAAATCCGACTTATAAATATGACTCTGATCAACGGAACCAAAAGTCACCATCTGAACAATGCATCTGAAAGAATCACCCTCCCCTCACAGGTAAATTCTAATCAGGTTATCCTAAGGCGGATAATGGTTTCGACAATCGGGCGGAGATACTCAATGGGTTTGCCCTTTCGGGTGTGCCATTGTAGCTCCCTTAAGATTGTCTAAACCAAAGATCCGGGAAATGATCGGTCACCAGAGTCAATAGTTCAGATGAAGTGACACAACCAAAGTGGATTCTCCACAAAGGAAGGGCACTATCAAATGAACCTCGTCTGGCTTGTGGTATGTCACGTTGCAACAATATGCTGATAAAGCAAATGAGGAACATGAGACCACACTAATCCTAGGTGTATACTCGGGCCTGGGTTTTAGCCCCACTCAGAACACCCACCCCAAATAGAGGAACCACCTGCACAGAGGACGGCAACAACATGATAGTATGATGCATGCAAATATTTATGCAAATATATACAAAGTCAGAATAATAAATGCAATAAATAGAACACAAGCAACCTAAACTATCCTAGAACGCTAGGAGAGACTCGCTTAGGGAAGATGGACCAGCACAGGTCAACACCCAATCACGATTCCCCAGCAGAGTCGCCAGCTGTCGCATCCGCGAAAAACAACCGGCAGGCTGAAACAAAAACAACACAGAGCCGCCACCGTGTGTTATTTATCCCAAAAGAGGGAAAGGAAACGCTCAGAGTAAACCTGGAAAAAGCATGGTCTCGCGACCAAAGAGAAAGGGTACGGGAGTCGGTTACGCAAGGGGAAGGTATTAGCACCCTCACGTCCGTCGTACTCGACGGGATCCACACTCTAAGAGAAAGAAAAGGTTGCTAAACAAACATCACACACACACCGAAGACAACGCAGGTGGGGTAAAAGAGGAGAGGGCTCGCTAGGACATCGCATCCTATGCCTACGTATCTCGTCTGGAACGAGAATCAAAGCTGCCGTAGTTCGGCTCACGCACGCCAAACAAGACACACACAAACACAGGCAAACATGGAACCCGGACGCCAATCGCTGGACTTACATCGGCTTCCGAACCAAACAAACACAAGAAGGCAAACATGGAGCCCGAACGCCAATCACTGGACTTACATCGGCATCCGAATCAAACACACGCACACTGGAACCCGAATGCCACTTGATGGACTTACATCAGCTTCCAAGCACACAACAACCAAACAAGTTAATAGGGAGTCGGGAACTCGAGCCTATAACCGTCAAGCACACACACAAAAAGAAAGAAAAGTGCCCGGAGAGACCTCGCACGGTCTCCTGCCTACGTACCTCATCTGGTATGAGGATCAGGGCGACGTAGTTCCCCTGAAAGGGAAAGAAATTCTAACCAGAGACAAAGGGGAGACACACTACCAGGGAGCTGTACTCGAGCCTAGTGTTATCATGCATCATTGCCCTATGTTATGGTTTCTACCTATTTGCACAACAGCAAGCTAATCCTATCCAGGAAAACAAGCATGCAAGCATCAACAAAACAAAACAAACATTTTAAGCAAATATTCACAAAGCACACACTATATCCAGTCAGAAGTGGGCTCAAACAAAGGGTTCGACTGCCGAGGCAAGTCATCTGTACAAGGGTAGAGTTAGCTCTTAACCTTGCCATTGAGGGGCTAAGGTGAAGCCGATGAAAAGTGAGTGAAGATTAGACTTCACAGCTCTTATCCCTGGCCAGGGAGAGCTTCAGACAAAGGAGCGTGGGTTCAGAAAGATGGAACCCTTCTACGCTCAAAGACTCTGACACAACTGTACAAAGTACAAGATCTTGGGTTTGTGTCCCAATGCATCAACACAGTGGTGTGAGCAGAAGGACGACTCAACAGAATAGTGGGAGATAGATTGCATATCTCTTTGATCCACCAATTGCCTTAATCAAGGTCTTTACCTGCTTGGCACAAAAGTAAACAATCACAAACATCGCCTCTTAAGGAGGACTTCAGACAGCTGCCTGGCTAAATAACAAGCCAGGTCTTCCAGACTACATGGAGACAAGAGAGTCTACCTCAATTGGTTTAAAAACCAAGCAACAGCAAGCAAGTTCTCAAGGAATTGTAAGCAACTAAATGTACCTGAAATCAATCAAGTATCATCAGTGCTCAGACAAACCAACAGTAAACAGCAAATGTTAATCTGTACAGTTAAACACAAGTTAATGCACACAAGTGCAAGCCATGAGCCCAAGCTCAAGCATCAAACCCGACAAAACAAAACAAGTTAGTTTACAACATCAAACAAAACTCAATTTAATCGGCTTGCAATTTTCTCCTTAAGCCTTTTGCATTTCAACCTGAAAATCCAAACCAACCATGAGAAACAAGACCACTAGGACAAGCCTAGGGTCCAAAAGAGATGAAAAATCCAAAACAGCAAGTGAAAATTATCCAAAATCACATTCAAACAATTTAGAAGCAAATGCAATTGGTCCCATGCTCATATCAATCACCATTATCATTTCATGCACAAAATAGTATCAAACATGCAATTTGCAACTCCAAATGACCAAACAGAAAGATCTCAATCAAATCCATATCAAAACAATTCAATTAATTCCACAAAAATTCAAGTCTAAACAGAACCTATCCAATGAATAGCACATCAAATTTCAGCTCAATTGGACAAAAGGAAGTAGGTCAATGAAAATCGAGAAGTTCAGACAAGTTCAAGCAAGCCAACACATGGTACCAAAACAATCACCAACTTCCATAAATCATAAAACAGTGACACAACAAGATAAATGAATGGGATCAACACCACAATGACCTATAATGTGTCCAGAATCACTCCATCAAATTTTACATTCATCCAATACATAATGAGAATTTCACAAGCAAAATGCAATCATGTGTCACATGAAGTCACAAAATGAGCCAATTGAAGGGAAAATTCCAATCAATTAGGAAACTCAATCAAAAATTCCAGAAAAAATCACATGTGATCTCAACATACATATGTTCATTCATGCAAAATTTCAGCTCAATTCAACATCCCTAAGAATCTTAAATAAAATCATGAAGTTGACCTAGCTTGGTGTGACACAAATTGTCACACCTCTAACCAAAAATTCATATCTCATCAACCAAGTATCCAAAAATCACAAACTCTACATGAAAATCACCATCAAAGAGTCCAGAACATGCACAAAAAATTTCATCCATTTATTTGAAAGTATCATCCTTTCATGAAGGATATGGCATGGCATGTACAAATGTGACACATCAAACAATCCCTAAGCCAATTAATTTTCCACACATGCACAAAAATAATAAAAATCATGATTAAATTCTACACATCTCAAGGATCATCATGAAAAAAATCTCACTCAATTTGGATGAAAAATGAATCCTCTAGGATTTTTTTGAAGTTCATGTAACAAAATGTAAAATGAAAAATGAAAAAGAAATGAAATAATATTAAATTAAATGAACCAGTGGCATTTTTATAATACTAAAGCACGCGGCCAAAACGACGTAGTATCGTTTAGAAGCGCTGGAGCGCTCTGATTGGCCAGAGATGGCGCCAAACACCAATTCGAACCAAGGCCATGGCATCAAAGATCAAACGCGTGTGTTCATCAGGTTCTTGAACAAGAACAAGTCCAGAAATTGCAGAAAATCAAGAACATCAAATCTCCATGAAAATTGGCAAATGATATACCAAAAGAACCGTCTGAACATGCACATTACGAATACCTAATTGATTTAACCTAACTCTAAGCATGTTAAACGGATCGATCGAAAATAGAAACGAGCAACAAACTTCAAATCGTGATTTCTCATTCAATACTCAATCAATTCAAAAACTATTCATATCATGTTAATCTGCAATGAATAAACTACAAAACGCATGTCATAATTCAAGAAATGGTGAAACTCGAATTTGCACCTTATGAATGAAGCAGATGAGGATCTTGATGTTTCCACGTGCAAAAGGTCCAAACAGGTGATGCTTAATGTTCAAGAAGATGTTTGGAAAAGGTTCCTTAGCTCCAGCATGCTCCAGGTGCGAGAATTCTCAAAACTCCATTGATGTGCAAGCTATGAACAGTCACGATTCTTGATGCTTTTGGCCATGAATTCAGCAAACAGTCCTTCAATGAGGTTTGTGGAGGATGAATCCAAAAAGAATTGTCCAAAATGATGCAGAATCGATGAAGAATTGTTGAAAAAAGTGATGAAGATTTTTGAGAATTTTGAGAGGTTTTGGTGAAATTCAGTTACAGATCTTTGGAGAATGTGATTATGATTACAATTCTGTTAGGATTAGAAACTTATACCATCTCCTTAATCACTTTGTTAATCATAATTAGCAAAAACCAATTGATTAGTGAAAATGTGCATTTAGGTGAAAGTCCAAAAATGACCTTGCCAAATAATGCAATGTGACAGCTCATGACAGTCCAAACAAGTTTCAATTGTCATATGTGATGTGTTGGAAGTGGTCTTATGTCCAAAGGCCTTGTATTTCTCAATTTCACTATGCCATGCCAAAAATACACATGAATTCACCTGAAATTTGACTTTTTGCATTGACCATTTTTGGTGAATTTTGATCATACACCATTAAAGTACATGTGAAATGGGGTTTGCTCACAAAAAGATCACCCAAATTGGACATTCCATGTGAAAGTTATGCCACTTTGATTATAGGCATTTTTGGAAAATGAATGGACCATAACTTGTCAACCATACATGGGAATTTCAAGTTCTTGGACTTTTTGGAAAGGTGAGATCAAGATCTACAACTTTCATGTTGGACAAATTTTCATTTGAAGCTTTTTTGGACATGTAATTTTGTGGTAAAAAAACTTTCCATTTTTGGAAACTTCCATTACAAGTCACTTTCTATTTTTGGCAATTTTTGTCCTGACTTTATTTTCTTCATTCTTGAGCTTTGACATGTCAAATGAAACTTATTTCAACATGAATGAAGTGTATCCAACTCTCTCCCACCTCCAAATCCATAAAATCAAGCACAGTTGACCACAGTTGACTTTTTCAACTGATAGATGAATTTGGCAATGCACTGATCAATCTGAGCCCCAATCTTCTGATGAAATGGCTCAAGGATGAAACCCTAGCCTCCATAAGCTCAATACAATCATGAAATTATCCCCATATCCATTGTAGACCCCATCTCCTTGCTATGCCCTGATTGGCCCAATGCAACTGATTAGGGTTGACCAGTGGTCAAAACCCTAATCCCAAGGTATCTTGATCAAACACTTGAATCTTCTTGGATGATCTCAAAATCATGATGATGATGATGTGTCATTGCAACCAAGATGTAGACCAATCTCCTTGAGAACCATGAAACCCTAATTTGGACCACCACCCTCAGACAGTTAATGATCCAGTCCAATGAAACCCTAGCTTGCATCATGAACTCTTCATCTTCTGATCAAGACTTAGGAGGATGATTTGCACAATGTAACCACATGATATGCACCATGCAATGCCTAATGACCTATAAATGACATGCAATATGTTATGCTAGCCCCAAGAGAGGAGGGCAAATTTTGAAGTGTTACACCCAAATCCTTTAAACACTTTAAGGATTCCATTCTTTATGGTAAGGAAGGTATTATTACTTTATATGAAGTCTAGACGACTGTGAGATTTAAAGAATTTTCAAAGGCGGAAGATTTGAAGATTGATGATAGTGGTGAAGGCTTAAGTGTCTAAAGAGGAGGATGTTGTTGGTGTAAGCCCTAGAGGCCAATACTTTTGGTACTTGTATCGAATTATTTATTAATAATAAAAGGTTTTTTCTTTATTATGTTTGTTTAATAAAGTCCCTAGAATATATAGTCTGTTTAATGTATCAAGTGTGACTTAATCATGAGATCACATTAAACATAAGGACATTATTCTTAAAGTATCCGTAGTCGAGCTTTATTGTGAAGTGGGATAACATTAAAGCATTAAGACTATTATGTATATAGACTGATGATCACATCTCATGGATCATGGACAAGGAGTTATCAAGTCTTAAACATAGGTATGAATATTAAGAGTAATATTTATACTGGATTGACCCGCTATGAGAATACTATATAGAATGTTATGCAAAGTGTCATAAGTTATTCTCATGGTGATAATGGTGTATACCACCCTTCGACCTGAAACCACTATGGACCCTAGATGTAGAATCGAGTACCTTATTGCTGATCAAATGTTGTCCGTAATTGGATGACCATAAAGACAGTTGATGGGTACTCCAGAAGCATGCTAAGGGACATGAGTGACCTAGATGGAATTTGCCCATCCTGCGTAACAGGATAAATGTCTATGGGCCCAATATTGAACTGGACAAGGATGACACGGTCTATGCCTTGTGTTCAATATAGACATAAGGGCAAAAGGATAATTGTACACATAAGTATTATCACAGAAGGATTCGTCAGATCACATGACATTTTCGTGTCTTGGGTAGTAGTGATGTGTTGCTAGATACCGCTCACTGTTTATTATGTTAAATACGTGATTTAATATAATTACCAATGTCGCGAAAACCTACAGGGTCACACACAAAAGGACGGATTGATGAGAGATAAAGTAACTAAGGAATACCGTAATGTACGGTGCACTTAAGTGAATTGTAGAACATCGTAAGGTACGGTGTACTTAAGTAGAATACGAAATATGGTAAGGTATCACACGCTTAAGTGATATTGGCATATTATAAGATATGGGCCACATACACTTGAGTGGGCTTTTTAGCTTGCAGCCCACACAAGTGGTTCTATAAATAGAACCCTTGTGTAGAAGCATTTGTGTAGTTGGAATTTCGTTTCTCTCTCTCTCTCTCTCTCACTCAAAGCCTTCATTCGTAGCAGCTAGCACTGAGATTGAAGGAATCCGTTCGTGTGGACTGAGTAGAGGCGTTGTCATCGTTCAACGTTCGTGATCGCTCCGTAGATCTGCATCAAAGGTTACAATTGCCACAAGAGGTAACGATTCTATCACTGATCATGCCCATTCGTAAGGATCACTAAAGGAGAAATTTTAAATTCCGCTGCGTTTTGGATCGCTCTTCTCCTTCAGATGTGAGAATAGAGGAAACTCTAAATCAAAGAAGTTTAACAAGTCAAAGGCAACATGATTTACTTGTTAGAAACTAGGCTACTTCATAAGGGATTGTCACGAGAGGAGAGACAATGATGATTATGTTCAAATTACATTTTTCTCAAATGAAGATAGTTATGAGAGTACCGACATACTAGTGGTGTTGAGTTTGAAGACTAGATATGTTTGAGTCATGTAACCAGCTTTCTCTATAAACATGTGTCCAAGAAAAGAATACTTTGAGACTTTGAAGTTGGAGCAGGGTGAAGTAGTCCTCCTTGGTGACAATAAGGCTTGCAAGGTTTGTGATATTGGTATGGTCAGAATTAAAATATTTGATGATTGTGATTTTTTCTCCACTATGTGAGGTATATTCTAGAACTCATGTCAATTTTTTTATTCATAAGCGTGTTTGACGATCTAAGAGACTGCACTATAGTTGAATATGGGATGTTGAAGATTCCGCATGGTGAGGTTCATCTTATAGAAGTGACCTACTCCTCTCTCCAAGAATTGATCTTGATAGTATCCAATAATACTTGAGAGCTTTTAGAAAGTTAAGCCCACAAACTCATTTATACAAGGAAAATGAAGTTTCATGTTTACTTCCAATCAAACAGTGAATAGTGGAAAGAAGCGGTTACTTTTCATGCCAAACAACAAACAGAGCATCGAACGGGTGGTCTCTAATCCAAAGTGGGATTTGTACGGAATTATATCCAACCAAATTGGAGTTTTGAGTTGACTATCCTAAAAAATGAACCAATATTTTACACGGATAGACCATGAATCGAAACAAGATTTTACACAGGATGACCACGAACCAAACCAATATTTTTACTAGGATTATCTCTAACCTATTGAGATTTTACCTAGGTTGAACTTAGAAATCGAGTGATATTTTGTAATAGAATGATCTCAAACTGACAAAGCTTTTGACCAGACTGAGCTCAAGAACCACTATCAAGATTTTTGTATGGTTTTTCTTCATGAACCCAAAAGGAGATATTTTTCTTAAGTGGTGGAGCTCACAAATCAAATGGAGACTAACACTAATCCCCCCAAAAGATATTTTAACAGGTTTAGCTCTACACCCAAACAAACACTTACTAAAGAAGAATAATTCACCAAAGAGGAGAAAAAAGTCTTGGTGAATTTAAAATGATACCGCTTCCAAAACAACTTTCTAACTAGACATAAGAAATTTTCTTAAAGCACTATTGCTAACAATATGTAAGAAAAAAAAATTAGAGAGAAGTTTAAAGAGAGAAGGGTGAGATATCTCAAGTTTCTTGATGAAAATAAATGAATGGGAATGCTTTTATTTATAGGCCAAAGGATGCTTCAAAATAGGAAATAATTTATGGGCAAAATTAATTGCCTAATCGATTAGGTCCCAAGACTAATCGATTAAGTACCACAAGTAATCAATTATTTGAGTCCAATTTGGAAAGGTTTTATAAAGAGTTGCTACCATTCATTAAGACACTGCCATAACCGATTATATACTTATTTTTCCCTTATATAATCGATTAGGCACTTGGTCTAATCGATTAGGCAATTCAAAAACTTGCCCTAATCAATCTAACAGTCATCGGATCATCTAGCTATGATTCAAACACATTTTAGGTGATTTTAATTGAAAAATAGAGGCTTCAAAAATAGTTTTGGTGAGTTTAATTTATACATAATACTTTTACAAAAGTTCCTTTGTATTTTTACAAAACACTGGTGTCATACCCCAATTTTGGTCCTGAATTTTTTATGTTTTTGGTCTTGGTCCAAAGTCATGGTGTTGTTCATGTGATTGTTAATACATCTATGGTCTGGGTCATCTGAACAACCAAGCTTCTTGTGTTTCAAGCCAATTGCCAATCATGCCACTTGATTCATGAATATCCCTTTCAGATCCTAATCTTATACCATCATTTCATGGCCCTGTTAACATATATTGCCTGTCAAGTCATGTTCTTTTCAAAGTCAAACATTCAAGTCATAAGGCAAAACAATTTGGAAACCAACTTCAAACCATTTGTTAATCCATTTCAATCTATTTCATCCATGTTTAAACCATTACATGTGAGTCCATACAAGAAAATACAAAGATTGGACATTTTTGACCAACTGTTGACTTTGGTCAACAGTTGACTTTTTGGTCAACTTTGACCAAAGTCAACCATAATCCATTAAACCCTAATTCTATCCACAATTGTCCATTGAATATCCATTTACAAAGAAGTCATAAAGGAAATACAAAGAAATGCTATTTGTTGACTTTGGTCAACAATTGACTTTTTTTGGTCAACTTTGACCAAGGCCAACTCACTTTTTTTTACCACCTAAGACCTAAACTAGTCTTCCTTCATTGATCCACCATCCAAAAGTCATGCTTGGGGTACTATGCTATTGGGCTTTGATGCGTTTCCAAATGTGGCTTCACATTGCATTTCAAATGGATTTGGCCTTGAACTCCTCTTGGTAAATGTCCTGCCATCATAATCCTATAGCAGGCCTAAATCTGTCATGAAATAAGGCAGCGTGCATTCAGTCTCATCTGTCCACTAGCAGTGTCACATAACCAAGAAAGACAACTTACGAATCTGACCGTCACCATGTTAAACCAGAATTATCAGCCAGGTCTTTGTATTGATAAACCTGGTTGCTTTACTTGAGCCTACAAACAACATCAGTGGTGCAACAGAACATCAGTTGGTAACCTGCAATGCCACGACACACCATAACACTATGAGACATATTTCAAACCAGATGTCAAACTGAATCAACATGGATACAGTAACATCAACTGATCTTGCAGCATGAAGTTTACACCAGCAGATATGCAAACCAAAACCAATTCAGCAAACAAGAACACCAACCTTTACCCTGCTGAACTGGCCCTGCATTCATCAATAACCAAATACCCTAATCACATGATCAAACATGGTACATACATGATTGATTTGGCAAAGCAATGCACATGAATTATGGTTTTGAACTCACCTTGACACACCTTGTACTAGCATCCTGTCATCATGGTCCTGCAGCTGCCAAATCGAAACTTGAATTCCATAAGGTCATGGCGTGATGACTGAACTTAGAGCAAATGATTTGAAGCAATTCCATTTGAACAAACTTGTACCAATTCACAATGCATCACAAACCAACCTGCGATGTATCAGCTGCAGTTAAGGCTTCATTGCACAATTGCCTTACAAAACCAAACCACCATGGTTCTCATACCTATTATCCACGAGCACCTGCTGCAGAACTAGTACATGAACATTAAGCCAGCATAAGCCTTGAGCAACAGAAGATCCTCCCTGGTTCAGCCATGACACCCAAAACAGACAAATGCATCCGAAGTTGTAAGTCCACAGCAACTGGCCTATAATCAAAACAAAATATCCAAAGACTTGTCTTCCAAACTGAGTGCCAAAACACAAGCCTTGAAACATAATCAGACTGGCAGATGGTTGTGAGTCTACTAACCTGTTAGAAAAAGCCATCAAACAAAATCAGAATACCACAAGGTACATGCTAAGGCATTGTTTAAACCAAGGACGGATATCCCATGAGATGCACCAAACCATCATGCCAATAGTTCTATGAGATAATAGAATATTAGGAGCAGTCCAAACTTTGAAACTCCATACCACTATCCTGAACTATCATGGAACCATCAAGCTTATCATTCCATCATCATCATCAACAAGCTCTACTCATTGAATTGTCAAGCTATGCACATACTAGCCTACACCAATAAAACCAGTTCAGATTTGTTATAAAGCATAATAATTCAACTGAACTTATGCCAATTAGGGCCATTTGACAATCAACAGCATACACTAACCTACAGGATTGCACCAATACTAGCTGCACACCGTGCCAGGCCTTGGAGTGTGTTAGCCTATCATCTTGTTAGCAAAGCCATCAGTTGTGACAATAAAGACCAAGTCATACATAACCACCACTCTCATGAGCTGTAGTGTGAAAACCATTATGCATCAAGGAGTACCTTACCTGCTGCTGCAGTACTGGCCAAGTTGGACTTGGGACATCATGATCCTCATACCTGTTGCAAATCCACTAGCCTTGCCATCATCAATAAACACTTAGACCAAAACAGCTTGCAGGGGAGCCATTCATTTAAATCAATCATGATACATGAACTGGAATTTTACATAATAAACCTAAGACACATAACTGTAACATAGCCAATTCAACTGCCAGCTGACCTTTGGCTTGCTTACTACATTGCTTTGAAATCTAAGCCAAATGCTAGCAGACTTGCAACCTAGGCAAAATCCCTCAGTGCACCAAGCTGTAATGGTACAATTGTCTTGGCTATCTTGGAATCATGGAGCAAGAGGCAATGGTGATTGCACATAAAAACCAAATCATATCCAACAAGAAACACCATCAATGCACAAGACATGAAGTGTTGTTGACATACCATGAAACTAAAGCCTTAAGTTTGTTGTCAATGTCCAAGTCATAATCTGTTGTGAGCGTAAGCAAGCAGGACCTAATGCGAAATTGCAGCTAACATTGCCTAGCTGAAAGGTCATCCTACAATACAAAGACAGTCCCAACAATTGTCCAAAAGCTCACCACAAGACAAACAAGGTCCTACAACATGAAGCATGCCAACTCAAGCACATGGTTTTTTTTCCTTGCATTTCAATAAGAAATCAAACCATGCTTAGCCACTCACCTGCTGAACTGAAAAATGATCCAACATGACATTGCAAGACCAAGTGAGCAGCAACATTACACCTTCATCACAATGTGCACACCTCAAAGCCAAACAGTTTCCAAGCTTGCATCATAGGCTACCAGGGCTAGACCTTAGCTTGAACATGATAGGCCAAGTCCATGTTGCAGCAAGAGAAACAAGTGAGGGCAAGGAATTGAGTGCAAATAGTGGGATTAAAACTTATAAGGCATTGAACCAGAACATGAGACAAAGGACTAACCTACCAAACATGAACGAGGATGCATCAAACCAAGCTCACCATTTTCACTGCAGTAAAAAGGTAAGTAATCAGCCAAAGCAGTAAAAATTTAAAACATCAGAAATTTCCCAAATTGGATTAGAAGCAAAATTCAAGAAGAAAGCGAAGGTTCAGATTACCACTTTCGAACCTAGCACCAAAGAAGCCCATCCAAACTGAGCACATCAGAAAGGAGGTTACAGAGTTACTCTTTTGGAAGAAGGGCACCGAGTCAAAACCCTAAGCTGCAGAGATAAATAGGCAGAAGAAATCAGTAAGAGGGGATTCGAAAACGAAGTGGAGGCGAAAACAGAGAAAAAGAACCCTAATCAAAAAGAGCACAACAAAAGACCTGGAGGCGACGATTCAAAATCAACAACAGAAACCTGGAGGCGAAAATCTGAAACAGAGAAAACCTAAAACCCCAAAATCGTACCTGGAGGCCAGCTTCTTCGCATCCTTCACCACCACCGCAGTGACACTTTGTAAGGACCTCTTTTTCTTTCTCTTTATGCTTGTTGATTGAAAATATTGTGAGAGCTGAGAGTGATTGAGAGGGGTTCGTTGAGAACGAGAGTGGGATTGAGAGAAATGTGAAGTTTGGTGTGAGTGAGATTGTGAGTGTTGATGAATGTTACCGAGAGAAGAGAGAGTGAAGGAGTGAGTTTGGGAAGGTTGAGTTCGTGAGGTGGGGAGGACGATGGCGATGAAGACGAACTTCTGTGTTTCCATTTTCTTTTTTTCTTTTTTTAATTTTTTCTTTTATTATTTAATTTAATTTGTTTTTAACACAAAAACCATAAAAATGTTTATTTTGTTTTTTTATTTTAAATCTTTTTATTTTTTTAGCCCGGTTCATATATTTAAGGTAGTATTTCAGTAGCATATAATCTTAAGTGGTCTGGTGGAGAGGAGTGATTTCATGGTCTTGAGTGGGGTGGGTTCAATACCCAGGTTTGTTGCTTTGGTTTTCCAACATTTTTTATCTTTCCATGTTTTTTTCTAACCTTACCATTTAACTAACATATTTCTATCATTTATTCATTTTTTATTGTTTTATTTTTAATATGGCTTATGTGATTACTCATTTTTTTTAGGATTTATGTGAATTATTACATTTGTGTTTGTTCATTTCATTTGTACAAATTATTTGCCTTTATGTGTGGGTTATGTTACAATCATGATAAATCATCACAATCTCTTTGATAAAAAAAACATTCAAAACCATTTCAAAATTAAAAATCATATTTTCTCGACTCAATGTCGAGCCCATTTTCACACGCTTGTAAGTCGATTGCTTTTTAAACATCGCCATCGACCTCACATAGCTTACTCTTGGGCTTTCTTACAATGAGCCGGTTCCCTTACACTTACACTCACACATTGTTTAATGCTTCATTATTTCATTCTTTGATTATTTGATTCGATTATATACTTGTTTATATCTTACTTGTTTGATTAACTGTGGCCTACTTGTATGGTGTTTGAGGCATGTATTATTATTGTTTGTTTGCCATGAACAATCCCCATTCATAACAAATGTATCCCTCTCCCATGAAATGTATAATATTCTTTCATTCTTTATTCATCTGTTAATACAAGAAATAAAATGAATACCCGATAACCATTTCAAAACAAGACCAAAACCTCAATCCAACGTCGAGTAATCACATTTTTCAAAACCTAACAGAACCAGCACGTATTCATCCACCCTTTTGTAAGTCGATTGCTTTATGCATCGCCATCAACCTTGTAAGCCGATTGCTTTATGCATCGCCATCAACCTTGTAAGTCGATTGCTTCATGCATCGCCATCTACCCTTATCCCTAACACTTCTCCTTGCTCCATTCGTTGATTCTTGTTCCGATTAGGTAGCACCCATTAGATAGAACCCTTTGTATGATAGCATAGATAGGATTCCCATATCCTTTTGTATGATAACATAGGTAGGATTCCCTTATTCTTCTGTATGATAACATAGGTAGAATTCCCATATTCTTTGCATGCTAACATTAGGTAGATATTCCCATTTGTAAATCCTAACACTTAAGTACATATTGCATGACAACTCTAGGGCAGAGCTTCCCCATTTCTTTTAGACCTTTCGTGCGTCTCCGATCTTGTGGCATGTAGTCCGTCCTATTGCAAAGAGGTAACCGCCTAAGACTCGATTCAGCGAGCTGCGACACCTACTGCTAGGACGTGAACCACATCGCCCACTCTCCTTTGACACAACTGATGTCCTCCTTTTGTAAGTCCATGTTCAGATGGCAATCCCTATGTATGGGAACTACGTCGCCCTGATTCTCATACCAGATGAGGTACGTAGGCAGGAGATCGTGCGAGATCTCTCCGGGCACCCTTTTTCTTTTTGTGTGTGTTTACTTGACAGTTACTAGGCTCGAGTTCCCGACTCCTTAGTAACTTGTTGCTTGTTTCTTCTTGTGTGTGTAGGAGACGGATGTAAGCCCAGCCATTGGCATTTCGTATCCTATTGTTGTGTGCTTGGAGTCCGGTATAAGTCCATCAAGTGGCATCTGGTTTCCAGTGTGGGTTTGTTTGGTTCGGAAGCTGATGTAAGTCCAGCGATTGGCATTCGGGTTCCATGTTTGCCTTTTGTGTTTTGTTTTGTTTCGGCGTGCGTGAGCCGAACTACGACAACTCTGATTCTCATGTTCAGATGAGATACGTAGGCACAAGACGCGATGTCTTGCCGAGTTTGACTAACGACTAACAACTAATCCTTGTTTGCTTTCGCCCTCGTTGCGATCCTTTCTCTCGCCCTCGTTGCGATCGAGACATTCCCTTTCTCTCGCCCTCGTTACGATCGAGACTTTCCTTTTCTCTTGCCCTAGTTGCAATCGAGACCCTTATTCCCGTAGTTAGCTGAACTACGTTTTTCTCTGATTCTCATTCCCGATGAGATACGTAGGCATAAGACGCGATGTCTTAGCGAGCACACATCTCTTTCACCCATAGGTAGCCGAGCTACGAAGACTCTGATTCTCATATTCATATGAGATACGTATGCAGTGGATGCGACATCCGTGCGAGTCATTTTCTTTGACCCGTTCTTTTAGTAAATAGTACATTAGATAAACATACACCCTTTAGACAAGAAACAACAAGAGTGGATCCCGTAGAGTACTACGGATGCGTAGGGGTGCTAATACCTTCCCTTCGCATAATCGACTCCCGAACCCAAGATTTGGTTGCGAGACCTTGTCTTTTCCTTTCCTTCTCTTCAGGTTTACTTCGAGCGTTTCCTTTCCCTCCTTTGGGATAAATAACGCACGGTGGCGACTCTTCTGTCATTTTCTTTCGCCGGTTGTTTTTTTGCACCACTGTATTTTTCAGGTTGCGACAGCTGGCGACTCTGCTGGGGAATCGGTTTCCCTAAGCGAGTCCCTCCTAGCTTTTGTAGGTTTCTTGTTTGTTGGGTGTTTATTCTTTTGTACAGTTATTTATTTTCATCATTTACCTGCTTTACCTTATTGCATTCACGTACATATGTTTGTTGTATCTGTGGGTTCTGTGGGTTGTCTGTTTGTTGGGATGGGATATTTTGTGAGAAATAAGCCCACTACCCAGGCTTGAGTGTACACATAGGTGTTAGAGTGGATAGTCATGAGGCTTGTGTGGTATGTTGCTATGATAAGTCGTTCATGAGACCCACATTCCAGACGAGGTTTCTGTTGGATATATTTTGTCCTATGGGTGTTCCATAACGACAGATATTCCTTTAGAAATCGTCGACTCTGGTGACCATTTCCCGAGAACTCAGTCGAGGCCTCTCCTCCGAGACGTGATTATGTTAGCTCTGGTGGGCGCATTCTCGCTGCTCAATCCGAGGACCCCGAGACTGGGAACTTGCTCTAGGATATCCTGTTGAGGGGAGTCAGCAGAGGTCTTTTATCCCGTAATAATGCCAAACCTTCAGTGGTAAACGTATTATTCTCGACTGAAGGGCTGAAGCTGACAAACTTCTGTTCTTAGAACCTACCAGTGAGGGGAGGGTTTGATCTCTACGGATACGGTTTCTGCCAGTGGTGCTGTGATGGTGACTTTGGTTCAGCCAAATTTATGGACATTTATTTCTGGGACGCCGGAGTTCTGTCCGTGGTTTATCAATGGGTTCCGTTTATTTCGGATCCCCGGGTTGAATTTGAAAGTACCTGTTCAGAGGATCTGACTGTCATCCGTTCAGTGGATGTTCCTGTGATGATAGTGATGTAATCTCCAGTTCCGTTTATTTCGGAACTCCCCAAGTCGGATTTATGGTGACTTAGTCCCGATGACTGTGACTAGTTCAGAGAATGGGTCTTCAGATGACTTGGTGGCGCAGTGACTTGCATTCATGCATTTGCATCGCATTCATCTGCATTCAACTCGTGTCTATCCGTACTCAGGGTCCACTTTTTGATTAAGATTCTGGTTGAGAGATATCCAGATGTCAGAATGTTATTGATGAAAAATTATCTGTCTCTGTGAAACCAAAATCAAAGGAATATTCCTGGTACGGATAGACATTGCATGCGTGAGTCATACTAACCCATTTGCTGTTTTGTAGGTGTCAACCGATGCGCATAGCTCTTCCATTCAGACATACAGTCAGACTCAACAAATCCAAGCTGATGGATCTTCCCAACGCCGACATCCTTGAACTGAAAGAGATGATGAGGGGATTGTTCAGTATTGTGCAAGGGCTTGCCTTGGGGCAGAAAGCCATGTCTGAGAGATTGGAAAGGATTGAGAGCTGGATGATCAAGGAGAAAGTTCAGGGAAAGGCTCCATCATCCGATGTAACAAATCCCTCTGGTTCGGTAGCAAAGAAACTCTCTGACAGTGGTCCGCTCAAAAAGGAGGTTGAGTCAAGTGGTGTGCCAGCAAAGAAAGAACGCAGTAAGGATCGTTATCATCCTTATGCTGTTGCTGTAACCACTCTTGTTGGTAACTCACCTGTACCCCCGCAACAACCACCACTTCAACAGAAAGCACCAAGAGCTAAGAGCCAGGTGAAGAAGAAGAAGGAGGATCGTCAGTTTGAGGAACCACCTGTGACTTATACCCTTTTGTTCAGGAGATTGAGAGATTTGGGGTTAGTCCGGCCAAGGATTTTGATTCCCATAGCACAACAGAAGAGGCCTGCACACTATGATGAGAATGCCAGGTGCGAGTTCCATTCTGAGGTGCCCGGACACAACATTGAGGGTTGTAGAGCTTTCAAACATGTCGTCCAGGACATGGTAGACTCTAAAGCTATCAGCTTGGCACAGATAATGGATGGCGAGGCCGACCCCGTATAATGGCAGGGTCCGGTCAAGGTGAAGATGGTGAAAAAGGACAAGAAAGGAATAAGGGCGACTGAGGAGAATCAGTTAAAGGTTCCAATGTTCGTGGTCTCAAAACCTCTGGTGCAGGATGGAGCTTTCCCTGTTGTTGATTTTTGTTGTGCGACCGTCACCACAGAGGGGTGTGTATTGATGAAGGACATGACCCAAAAGATGAAGAAAGTAGAAATGGACGATGTAAGATGTAAAGCGCCCAGTCTGGCCGTTGAGACCGTCCCGGTGGAGAATGCCTTTGTTGCTGAGAAAGAGAAGAAACTGTCCATTTCTTCTTATAAACAAGCTCTGGAAGTGGTGAAGAACAAAGAGGCCCAAGGCTGGGGAAGGATCATTGACATAGTGGTAAAAGCAGACATGTTTGGGGTCGGTTATCCGCCAGATCAAGAGTCGTCTAGACCAAACAGAGGATATCCCCCACCGTACCCCTTTGTCAGTGCAGAAATGTTGGATCCTGATCATGCTTGCTCAGTGAGTGAAGAGATTGACCGTGACCGCAAGCTCGAGTTGTGGATAAAGTCGTGCGTACTAGGCAATTGGAAGGTCTCCAAAAGCATCACTGTCGCTCATCCGGAAGTGTAGTATTTCTGTTTTAATTTTGTTTGCATGAAAGCCATACGTTTTGCCCGAAACGTACTGGTCCATTGTAAGGGCCATCTCATGTGTTTCATTTTGCAACGTTTTGCATCAGTAATAAATGGATGTTTTTGTGATTAAAAGCGGTGTTCCCTGTTTTTCATTTTTTACAGTTTTAAAAAAAAATAAAAAAATGGCAATGTTTTTCGTTTTTCTTTTGAACTTGTCTCGTTCCAACCTCAAAAGTGATTACCCTCCTGATCTCATCGATAACAATTTGGTTACACCTTTGTATGACTTCGACAATTCGATCTATCATGCCGAAGGAGAAGGTGAAGAAGATTGTGATTTGTTGGAATTAGCCGGGTCGTTGAAACCAGAGGAGAAGATGATTCAACCGCATGAGGAGTGCTCAGAATTGTTGCTCCAAGCACCGCCGAGGTCAGAAAGCGAATATTGAGGCCGCTTCAGAGGCAAGTCAAGAACAGGATGGTATATGTGCGCCTGGTTGTATCTAGATACACCAAGGTAAGATACCAATGTTGTGGAGGCACGAGTTACCATGGAGAGAAGACTGTCCTCCAGGGAAGCGGAAACCGGTGCTGGAAGATGAGAATGTGTGTGGACTGTCGAGATGTGAGCTGAGCTAATCTGAAAGATGAATTCCCGGTACGTCACAACGAGGTATTGGATTGATTATAATGCTCAGTTTATCTTCATGGATGGCTTCTTGGCCGAGACCAGATTGAACTGTTGCCAGATGATATGACGTAAACCATGTCCATCACACAAGGGGCACCTTCTGGTTATAAGGTGATGTCGTTCAGTATCGAGAAGGCCGGTGCCAAGTATCAGAAGTCTGGGGTGACTTTGTTTCATGATATGATTCATCGTGAAAGCAAATGCCATGTTGATGACATGATGGCAAAGTCCCAAGCAGAAGAGGGGCACCCGATGGATCAAGTTGTTTGACAGGTAGAGATAACTCATACTGTTGAGTTCGAATTAGCGCACTTATGGAGTGCTGTCCAGCAAGCTGCCGAGGCATGTTGCGAACGAAAGAGGAATCAAGGTTGATCCTGCAAAAAAAAAAAAAAAAAAGGAACAGTACTAGAAACGCCTGAACCATAAACAAACGAAAAAAGAAAGAAATCAAATGGTCAGATGGAATGAGGACTGCCAAGGGGCATGGAAAGACAAAAAAAAAGGGAGTAGTAGGAACCTCTGATTCTGATACCTTCCGGGGAAGAAACGACTGCTAATCTGGTACTTGACAGCCCTTAAGGGGTCTATGAGGTGCGTATTGAGTCAACATGACTAGTCTTGTCGAAAAGAGCACGCAATTTACCTAAGCAAAAAGTTTATCGACTGTGAAACAATACACTCACTGCTCGAGAAAACTTGATGTACTTTGGCATAGGCTGCTCGCCGATTGAGACAGTGTATGTTTGGTTCATACCACCTTGTGGATGTCCAAAATGGATCTGATCAAGTATGTGCTTGAGGAGCTAGCATCGAACGGACGGGTTGCGAGAGGGCAAGTGATGTCGATTGAATACGATATTCAGTATGCCTCCCAGAAAGCAACCAAGAGGAGGGTATTGTATGGTTATCTCGCCCAACAGCCCACTGATGATTGTCAACCAAGGAAGTCTGAAGTCCCTGATGAGGACATCTCGAGGTACTCGAATCGAAAGGTTGAGAGTAACCGATCCCGGAGGAGGGGCCTGACCCCGAATCCGAACGGGTTTTGATGTCTGATGAGGAGAGTTTAAAGAGAGTGAGCTAGTGCTTCCCCGATAACATGTGAACGCACCAATGATAGTGGCTGAGTACGAAGTTGGTATCCTGAGTGTCGTACTTTGGTACGTGCATCTACTGGGGCAACGCCTTCCTCGTGCGGTATGGGATGGAAGTGATCTTGCCTGCTGGAGGTTAGATTTCATTGTAAAGAGTCCGGATGGATGAGAAGTTAGAAAAGGGCGAGTGGATGAGGACTCGGTATAACGCGTTGAGCCTGGTTGAGAAAAGAGGCTGACAGTTACTTGTCATGGGGCAGTTGTACCCAGTAAATGAAGCGTGTTGTTGACCGAGAAGTGCGACCTCGTGGGTAGCATGGAAGAGATGTGGTGTTGAAAAGGATCCTTCCTCCTCAAGACGATCGTGGGGCAAGTGGATAAACAATTATGAATGTCCGTTCGTGGTCAAAAGGGGTTTTCTCTGACAGAGCCTTGTTGCTGACGACCACGGATGATGAGGATTTTCCATCCCCTGTGAATGCGGACGCAGTTAAAAGATACTTCGTGAGAAAGAGACCCGCTGGACAAAAAGAATAAAAGAGTCCAGGCAAAAAGGGCATCCCGGCGAACCAAAAAAAAAAGAGAGAAAAGGTTCGGGCAAAAGTTAGGGATAATAAAAGAAAAGAACTGTACACCCGGTAAGTCGAAAACCCCACAAGGGCGACTTGGGCAAAAAAAAAAAAAAAAAAAAAAGGGTATCTCGGTGGACTGAAACCCGAAAGGGCGGTCCAGGCAAAAGAGGGAATGAAACGAACAACTGTGTCTGGCATGATCGTTTGTGCTTTGATTAAGACATCACAGCTAATCTCCGACAGAGATCGAATCAGAAGCATCTTGTTCAGAAGGCCGAAAGTGCGGAAAGTCTTGAGGATATATGAGGTGTAACCGAGTTGGAACCCGATGAGATCACGGTTTCACATTGCCATTAGGATAGATATTTTTTCCTTTTGTGTGCAATCACCTCTTTCCAGGGTTTGCCTCCTGTGCGTCGCTCAGTTCTGGGCCGTCCTTTTTGTTTCAGTCAATAAGTGCGTGTTCAGTCAAATAATTTTGTTTTTGTTTTCATTACCGTTTTGATTACGAAAACATCCATTCGTTTTGATAAGAATAGTTACATTTGGAAACATAGAGGTCCCTTCCGATGCGTGCTTATAAGATTGAAATCTGGAAATCTTATTCGGAAGTTTGAGTGACCAAGGTGTTGAAGTGTTGGCACGCCTAGGGCACGCTTTTATCTAACAATCTCTTGTGCAGGTACCGTTAGATATCTTCATTCACTAGCATGTAGTGGTATGAAACCTTTTGACAAAAGAGATCTCTGCAGAGCCCGACCAGGGGCAATGGATAGACTAACGGTGAAAAGCCCGTGACAGAGTTGCGACGACGATCCTGAAAGCTAATCAAGAAGACTCTTCAAAGTCTAAGGACTGGAAAGTTTGTATGAATCCCAGGAATCCGATCTTTGTGGAATAAGTCAGAAAAGTCCAGGCGAGTCTGGGAGTTCTCAAAAGTGGAAAGTCGACACGGTAGGTGGATGATGAAAGCCGTTGTTCGACGACTCGACAGGTGTTCCGTGTCCAGTAAGCTGTATCTCCCCAGTGGGTGTGAGAGTGTTATCCCCAGCGTGGTCGTGAGCACTCATCCTCAGCAGGTTTTTGGATGTCTCTCCCCAGCACAGAGTCTGGTATATTTGCTTTCCCACCAGAGTTGTGCTTCCCCAACCGAGCGGATTTCCCTAGCAGATCTCCCGAGTAGAGGTTTGTGTTGATGATTTTCCTCAGCAGTTCCCCGAGTGGAACGGGTTCAAAGAAATATATCTCCAGCAGTTATCTTACCTGTGGATTGGTTGAGTTTTCCGTAGTGGGAGGATATCTGCATCCCTAGCTGAGTCTATCCTACCTGTGGATCGGATGAGCTTCACCAGCGGAGTAGTATTTATTTCCCAAAGCAGAGTTGATCCTACTTGTGGATTGGTTGGCTCTCCCCAGTGAAGTCGCCTGATTATCCCTAGCAAGTCGTCTTGTCACTCCCAGCAAGGGTTGCCTTTTCCCAGTAGCAGCGCTATTCCCCAGCAGGGTGGAGATCGGAGTGTTGGCGAGTTCCTCAGCAGAGTGTCTCGAGCTCCCCAGAAGAGTCCCTTGAGGGGGATACTTTTTATGCATTCATCATGTAGAATAAGCATAGCATAAAAAAATATAATAAATCGCGTAGCATTTCCATAATTATGGAGCATTACGCTTGAAAAAGATCATGCATCATTATTGCAAGCATACGCTAGTCTCAAGCCGTGGTATTTGTTTGAGAGGGGGTTTTGCCCAAAGGAGAAGGTGTTACTCTGAGGAGTTTGGCATCGTGATTTTGAATCAGAGTTTCTGTCGAGCAAAGATGGGAATGGTAATCAAAGAGGTTTCGGGGTCCAAAAAAGGAGCAAAACAAGAAAGATTAATCCCCAGCTAAACGCGAAGTGTTCGTGTGCTAGGGTGGAATAAAGAATAGCCGGTTCGTGGCGCGTTATCCCCAGCATGGGTCTTTGGCATGCGTGCTGGCTCACGTATCACTGTTTGTTATCTTCGTCGATGCTGATAGACATGAAGAATTTTCCGGTGTTCAGACCGAGGCGGTATTCAGACCGAAGTGGCGTTCAGGCCAATTTCCGATTTTCAGATCGAAGAAGTTTCCGACATTCAGGTCGATGCAACTTGTGGCATTCAGGCCAGTTCCCGGTATCCAGACCGAAGTGGCATTCAGGCCAGTTTCCGATATTCAGATCGAAGAAGTTTCCGACATCCAGGTCGATGCAACTTGTGGCATTCAGGCCAATTTCCGGTATTCAGACCGAAGTGGCATTCAGGCCAGTTCCCGGTATCCAGACCGAAGTGGCATTCAGGCCAGTTTCTGATTTTCAGATCGAAGAAGTTTCCGACGTTCAAGTCGAAGTACTTGTGGCATTCAGGCCAGTTTTCCGATTTCCAGGTCGAAGTGGTGTTCAGACCAGATTTCCGATGATCAGACCAACATTGATACTCTCATATTCCGATGCTTAGTGTTCAGACTAATGTGCGGCGTTCAGGCCATGGGTATTCATGTGTTACCATTTATTTTGGTATCCAGGTCAACTTTCTGTTTCGGTACTCAGGCCGATTTTCACCGTACCAGACGGATTCTTCTTTTGAGATTGCTTCTTTGCCGATTCTGACAGACACTGTTAATTGTTTCATAGGGATTCAGGATCAAAATCCGGGTCTTCTTAGTATTTAATCATCTCCCACTATGATCATATGAAGAACGTCCTGCTCCATATTCTCTAGTTGAAGACGCTTAAATAGGGGCAACTGTCATACCCCAATTTTGGTCCTGAATTTTTTATGTTTTTGGTCTTGGTCCAAAGTCATGGTGTTGTTCATGTGATTGTTAATACATCTATGGTCTGGGTCATCTGAACAACCAAGCTTCTTGTGTTTCAAGCCAATTGCCAATCATGCCACTTGATTCATGAATATCCCTTTCAGATCCTAATCTTATACCATCATTTCATGGCCCTGTTAACATATATTGCCTGTCAAGTCATGTTCTTTTCAAAGTCAAACATTCAAGTCATAAGGCAAAACAATTTGGAAACCAACTTCAAACCATTTGTTAATCCATTTCAATCTATTTCATCCATGTTTAAACCATTACATGTGAGTCCATACAAGAAAATACAAAAATTGGACATTTTTGACCAACTGTTGACTTTGGTCAACAGTTGACTTTTTGGTCAACTTTGACCAAAGTCAACCATAATCCATTAAACCCTAATTCTATCCACAATTGTCCATTGAATATCCATTTACAAAGAAGTCATAAAGGAAATACAAAGAAATGCTATTTGTTGACTTTGGTCAACAATTGACTTTTTTTGGTCAACTTTGACCAAGGCCAACTCACTTTTTTTTACCACCTAAGACCTAGACTAGTCTTCCTTCATTGATCCACCATCCAAAAGTCATGCTTGGGGTACTATGCTATTGGGCTTTGATGCGTTTCCAAATGTGGCTTCACATTGCATTTCAAATGGATTTGGCCTTGAACTCCTCTTGGTAAATGTCCTGCCATCATAATCCTATAGCAGGCCTAAATCTGTCATGAAATAAGGCAGCGTGCATTCAGTCTCATCTGTCCACTAGCAGTGTCACATAACCAAGAAAGACAACTTACGAATCTGACCGTCACCATGTTAAACCAGAATTATCATCCAGGTCTTTGTATTGATAAACCTGGTTGCTTTACTTGAGCCTACAAACAACATCAGTGGTGCAACAGAACATCAGTTGGTAACCTGCAATGCCACGACACACCATAACACTATGAGACATATTTCAAACCAGATGTCAAACTGAATCAACATGGATACAGTAACATCAACTGATCTTGCAGCATGAAGTTTACACCAGCAGATATGCAAACCAAAACCAATTCAGCAAACAAGAACACCAACCTTTACCCTGCTGAACTGGCCCTGCATTCATCAATAACCAAATACCCTAATCACATGATCAAACATGGTACATACATGATTGATTTGGCAAAGCAATGCACATGAATTATGGTTTTGAACTCACCTTGACACACCTTGTACTAGCATCCTGTCATCATGGTCCTGCAGCTGCCAAATCGAAACTTGAATTCCATAAGGTCATGGCGTGATGACTGAACTTAGAGCAAATGATTTGAAGCAATTCCATTTGAACAAACTTGTACCAATTCACAATGCATCACAAACCAACCTGCGATGTATCAGCTGCAGTTAAGGCTTCATTGCACAATTGCCTTACAAAACCAAACCACCATGGTTCTCATACCTATTATCCACGAGCACCTGCTGCAGAACTAGTACATGAACATTAAGCCAGCATAAGCCTTGAGCAACAGAAGATCCTCCCTGGTTCAGCCATGACACCCAAAACAGACAAATGCATCCGAAGTTGTAAGTCCACAGCAACTGGCCTATAATCAAAACAAAATATCCAAAGACTTGTCTTCCAAACTGAGTGCCAAAACACAAGCCTTGAAACATAATCAGACTGGCAGATGGTTGTGAGTCTACTAACCTGTTAGAAAAAGCCATCAAACAAAATCAGAATACCACAAGGTACATGCTAAGGCATTGTTTAAACCAAGGACGGATATCCCATGAGATGCACCAAACCATCATGCCAATAGTTCTATGAGATAATAGAATATTAGGAGCAGTCCAAACTTTGAAACTCCATACCACTATCCTGAACTATCATGGAACCATCAAGCTTATCATGCCATCATCATCATCAACAAGCTCTACTCATTGAATTGTCAAGCTATGCACATACTAGCCTACACCAATAAAACCAATTCAGATTTGTTATAAAGCATAATAATTCAACTGAACTTATGCCAATTAGGGCCATTTGACAATCAACAGCATACACTGACCTACAGGATTGCACCAATACTAGCTGCACACCGTGCCAGGCCTTGGAGTGTGTTAGCCTATCATCTTGTTAGCAAAGCCATCAGTTGTGACAATAAAGACCAAGTCATACATAACCACCACTCTCATGAGCTGTAGTGTGAAAACCATTATGCATCAAGGAGTACCTTACCTGCTGCTGCAGTACTGGCCAAGTTGGACTTGGGACATCATGATCCTCATACCTGTTGCAAATCCACTAGCCTTGCCATCATCAATAAACACTTAGACCAAAACAGCTTGCAGGGGAGCCATTCATTTAAATCAATCATGATACATGAACTGGAATTTTACATAATAAACCTAAGACACATAACTGTAACATAGCCAATTCAACTGCCAGCTGACCTTTGGCTTGCTTACTACATTGCTTTGAAATCTAAGCCAAATGCTAGCAGACTTGCAACCTAGGCAAAATCCCTCAGTGCACCAAGCTGTAATGGTACAATTGTCTTGGCTATCTTGGAATCATGGAGCAAGAGGCAATGGTGATTGCACATAAAAACCAAATCATATCCAACAAGAAACACCATCAATGCACAAGACATGAAGTGTTGTTGACATACCATGAAACTAAAGCCTTAAGTTTGTTGTCAATGTCCAAGTCATAATCTGTTGTGAGCGTAAGCAAGCAGGACCTAATGCGAAATTGCAGCCAACATTGCCTAGCTGAAAGGTCATCCTACAATACAAAGACAGTCCCAACAATTGTCCAAAAGCTCACCACAAGACAAACAAGGTCCTACAACATGAAGCATGCCAACTCAAGCACATGGTTTTTTTTCCTTGCATTTCAATAAGAAATCAAACCATGCTTAGCCACTCACCTGCTGAACTGAAAAATGATCCAACATGACATTGCAAGACCAAGTGAGCAGCAACATTACACCTTCATCACAATGTGCACACCTCAAAGCCAAACAGTTTCCAAGCTTGCATCATAGGCTACCAGGGCTAGACCTTAGCTTGAACATGATAGGCCAAGTCCATGTTGCAGCAAGAGAAACAAGTGAGGGCAAGGAATTGAGTGCAAATAGTGGGATTAAAACTTATAAGGCATTGAACCAGAATATGAGACAAAGGACTAACCTACCAAACATGAACGAGGATGCATCAAACCAAGCTCACCATTTTCACTGCAGTAAAAAGGTAAGTAATCAGCCAAAGCAGTAAAAATTTAAAACATCAGAAATTTCCCAAATTGGATTAGAAGCAAAATTCAAGAAGAAAGCGAAGGTTCAGATTACCACTTTCGAACCTAGCACCAAAGAAGCCCATCCAAACTGAGCACATCAGAAAGGAGGTTACAGAGTTACTCTTTTGGAAGAAGGGCACCGAGTCAAAACCCTAAGCTGCAGAGATAAATAGGCAGAAGAAATCAGTAAGAGGGGATTCGAAAACGAAGTGGAGGCGAAAACAGAGAAAAAGAACCCTAATCAAAAAGAGCACAACAAAAGACCTGGAGGCGACGATTCAAAATCAACAACAGAAACCTGGAGGCGAAAATCTGAAACAGAGAAAACCTAAAACCCCAAAATCGTACCTGGAGGCCAGCTTCTTCGCATCCTTCACCACCACCGCAGTGACACTTTGTAAGGACCTCTTTTTCTTTCTCTTTATGCTTGTTGATTGAAAATATTGTGAGAGCTGAGAGTGATTGAGAGGGGTTCGTTGAGAACGAGAGTGGGATTGAGAGAAATGTGAAGTTTGGTGTGAGTGAGATTGTGAGTGTTGATGAATGTTACCGAGAGAAGAGAGAGTGAAGGAGTGAGTTTGGGAAGGTTGAGTTCGTGAGGTGGGGAGGACGATGGCGATGAAGACGAACTTCTGTGTTTCCATTTTCTTTTTTTCTTTTTTTAATTTTTTCTTTTATTATTTAATTTAATTTGTTTTTAACACAAAAACCATAAAAATGTTTATTTTGTTTTTTTATTTTAAATCTTTTTATTTTTTTAGCCCGGTTCATATATTTAAGGTAGTATTTCAGTAGCATATAATCTTAAGTGGTTTGGTGGAGAGGAGTGATTTCATGGTCTTGAGTGGGGTGGGTTCAATACCCGGGTTTGTTGCTTTGGTTTTCCAACATTTTTTATCTTTCCATGTTTTTTTCTAACCTTACCATTTAACTAACATATTTCTATCATTTATTCATTTTTTATTGTTTTATTTTTAATATGGCTTATGTGATTACTCATTTTTTTTTAGGATTTATGTGAATTATTACATTTGTGTTTGTTCATTTCATTTGTACAAATTATTTGCCTTTATGTGTGGGTTATGTTACAATCATGATAAATCATCACAATCTCTTTGATAAAAAAACATTCAAAACCATTTCAAAATTAAAAATCATATTTTCTCGACTCAATGTCGAGCCCATTTTCACACCCTTGTAAGTCGATTGCTTTTTAAGCATCGCCATCGACCTCACATAGCTTACTCTTGGGCTTTCTTACAATGAGCCGGTTCCCTTACACTTACACTCATACATTGTTTAATGCTTCATTATTTCATTCTTTGATTATTTGATTCGATTATATACTTGTTTATATCTTACTTGTTTGATTAACTGTGGCCTACTTGTATGGTGTTTGAGGCATGTATTATTATTGTTTGTTTGCCATGAACAATCCCCATTCATAACAAATGTATCCCTCTCCCATGAAATGTATAATATTCTTTCATTCTTTATTCATCTGTTAATACAAGAAATAAAATGAATACCCGATAACCATTTCAAAACAAGACCAAAACCTCGATCCAACGTCGAGTAATCACTTTTTTCAAAACCTAACAGAACCAGCACATATTCATCCACCCTTTTGTAAGTCGATTGCTTTATGCATCGCCATCAACCTTGTAAGCCGATTGCTTTATGCATCGCCATCAACCTTGTAAGTCGATTACTTCATGCATCGCCATCTACCCTTATCCCTAACACTTCTCCTTGCTCCATTCGTTGATTCTTGTTCCGATTAGGTAGCACCCATTAGATAGAACCCTTTGTATGATAGCATAGATAGGATTCCCATATCCTTTTGTATGATAACATAGGTAGGATTCCCTTATTCTTCTGTATGATAACATAGGTAGAATTCCCATATTCTTTGCATGCTAACATTAGGTAGATATTCCCATTTGTAAATCCTAACACTTAAGTACATATTGCATGACAACTCTAGGGCAGAGCTTCCCCATTTCTTTTAGACCTTTCGTGCGTCTCCGATCTTGTGGCATGTAGTCCGTTCTATTGCAAAGAGGTAACCGCCTAAGACTCGATTCAGCGAGCTGCGACACCTACTGCTAGGACGTGAACCACATCGCCCACTCTCCTTTGACACAACTGGTGTCCTCCTTTTGTAAGTCCATGTTCAGATGGCAATCCCTATGTAGGGGAACTACGTCGCCCTGATTCTCATACCAGATGAGGTACGTAGGCAGGAGATCGTGCGAGATCTCTCCGGGCACCCTTTTTCTTTTTGTGTGTGTTTGCTTGACAGTTACTAGGCTCGAGTTCCCGACTCCTTAGTAACTTGTTGCTTGTTTCTTCTTGTGTGTGTAGGAGACGGATGTAAGCCCAGCCATTGGCATTCCGTATCCTATTGTTGTGTGCTTGGAGTCCGGTATAAGTCCATCAAGTGGCATCTGGTTTCCAGTGTGGGTTTGTTTGGTTCGGAAGCTGATGTAAGTCCAGCGATTGGCATTCGGGTTCCATGTTTGCCTTTTGTGTTTTGTTTTGTTTCGGCGTGCGTGAGCCGAACTACGGCAACTCTGATTCTCATGTTCAGATGAGATACGTAGGCACAAGACGCGATGTCTTGCCGAGTTTGACTAACGACTAACAACTAATCCTTGTTTGCTTTCGCCCTCGTTGCGATCCTTTCTCTCGCCCTCGTTGCGATCGAGACATTCCCTTTCTCTCGCCCTCGTTACGATCGAGACTTTCCTTTTCTCTTGCCCTAGTTGCAATCGAGACCCTTATTCCCGTAGTTAGCTGAACTACGTTTTTCTCTGATTCTCATTCCCGATGAGATACGTAGGCATAAGACGCGATGTCTTAGCGAGCACACATCTCTTTCACCCATAGGTAGCCGAGCTACGAAGACTCTGATTCTCATATTCATATGAGATACGTATGCAGTGGATGCGACATCCGTGCGAGTCATTTTCTTTGACCCGTTCTTTTAGTAAATAGTACATTAGATAAACATACACCCTTTAGACAAGAAACAACAAGAGTGGATCCCGTAGAGTACTACGGATGCGTAGGGGTGCTAATACCTTCCCTTCGCATAATCGACTCCCGAACCCAAGATTTGGTTGCGAGACCTTGTCTTTTCCTTTCCTTCTCTTCAGGTTTACTTCGAGCGTTTCCTTTCCCTCCTTTGGGATAAATAACGCACGGTGGCGACTCTTCTGTCATTTTCTTTCGCCGGTTGTTTTTTCGCACCACTGTATTTTTCGGGTTGCGACAACTGGTCACTCAACTAGACACGGTCATGCGAGCTTTCATACTCGAAGCTTCAAGTCCTTCTGTTGGATACATAAATCAAATAACCACGTCAATTGAATCTTCTAATGTATAAGGCTTGAGAAATATTCAATTTAGATGCCATCATTAGAGGGTATTACAGGTGATCATAAAACCCTAAATCTTCAGCTTTATTTGGAGGAATAACTTGATAAATTATCTTGTGCATCTTTGACTGCTTGAACTAGCTTTAGCACTTGTTTGTGTTCATGCGTTGTTGGCATCATAATATTGTTAAAGGATGTTACATATTTAGGTGTTGTCATCATCAAAACCATGATATTATCGGGGCTAGACATATCTTGCTTATCTATGAGTTTTTATCACTTCTTGATTAAACCTGCAAGCACATAGTTCCACATTATCCTTTTTTTTATGATGATAACGCATATCTTAAGAAGGTGGTAAAATAAGAAAAATTAGATAATAAGTTGGAGTGTTTAAACCCCTCTCACATGAGTAGAGAGTATACTCTACTCTCCTACAGAGTATACTTCTCCTCCTTTGTCATAATTAAAAATACGAGTAAATATGCAAGACAAAAAGTTGAATATCCAAGTATATTAATCACATAGTCAAGCATTTAAAGAGGGAAAATAAAAAATTTCATCCAATCGAAAAAAGGTTGGAATTAAAAGTACAAGATGGAAGTTGTAACAGGAAAGGAAAAACACATAAAATCAATAAAGCAAGAACAATTCAGCAAAACACTAGTTCTCCTCTTCATCATAATCATCAATTGTCACAATTGGAGATATGAGATGGGTCTTTTCAAGTTTTTCAGTAAGGTGGAAAAGTCTTGAATTTGTCTTCCTATGCATCCTTATTAGTAATTGTTGATTCTCGAGGAGGTTGTTGAAGACATTTCAGGAGGAAGGAGTGAGGTCATCTGCTTCATGCTCTTGGTGGTGATTTTAGAGGTTCTTATATAATTTTCTTATTTCTTCTCCTGTTTTTAGTGTCTAATCTCTGATCTCTCTTCCTTCATATTATAGTCGGAAAACTCCAGGATCTTCATATTTAGTTCACTATATGGTAAGTGAGTGTTCTTCTTTTTGTTATCCATCATATGATGGATTACTGCATCAACCCAAGTTTTCTCAACTCTATTTTCATGAACCAAACTGAAGGTATGTCTGATTTATTGATGTGGTTGGAGTTTCTCTGTCTTAATAAGATAACATGACTCATAATATAATGAATTAATCGAATATTTGGAGTTTCAAGCAATGTTGAATAGATTCGAAATGATGGAGGTTTCATCAATAAAAAATATGATAGCAGCAAGATAAAAATTAAAGTCATTACATTCTTGTCATACACATGATTATTGTAGGAAAGGTTGTAAACTTGTGTGTACTCTTCAAGACTTATTTGAATGGGATGCTTCTTAACTTCGGAGCTGAGAAAGCCATTTGAGTACTTACGATTGAAGTAAAATAGCCTCACCAAGGAAGGAAATATTTCTTGAGTCACTTCAAACACGACATTTCTCAAGTTGACCATCAAGAATGCTTCAATAAAGTTACACTTCTTAAAGACTTTCTCATCCAAGAAGCGAGACATAAGTCTCTCTATCAGCATAGTGTCGACTGTAGTTGGTTTCTTGTTCTTGGGTGGAAAATTTTTTAGAGTGGTAAGAGGATGATGGTTGGGAGGTGCAAGCTCTTTTGGGTTCCATAGTGGTGATGATGAAGAGACAAAATGCTAAAAAACACTAAATCGATCCACAAAAGATATGGTAGGACGAGATAAGAAGAAGAGAAAGTGTAACTCTATTTATACTTGTTGTTCCTTTTTGGATTGTCTGCACTATGCAAAACAACATGATATGTTCAAGATGTCTTTTGTGAAGAAATGACACGTGTGGGAATAAATGTGCCAACATGTGTGCAACATCTGGCCCTTGTCAGCTAGCCAATGTTGCAGCTATTATGCGTGTTATTTTCTGGTTGTTTCAATCAGATTTGTTGCATATTTGTTGTTATATTTTATCCATGCATTTATATGGATTTGCTTGATTGGATTGGGCATTATCAAATCAATTTAAATGGAGATTTAAATCTAAATCAAATCAAATATTTTTGGAGGATATTTGAAAAACAAATCTTAACAAGATATCCTACAATTCTGAATGTGATCAAATGCCCATTCAAAAATCCCAGACTTTGTATTGTTATTTAAGGAGATTCAAAGCTAACGTTTTAAAGGTACAAGGATTGAATATTTTGTATGTTAGGGTTTATCCTTTGAGCCCTTTATTTGTGTTGCTTGTACACCACACTAGTTCCCCCATTCAAACCATAAGGCATAATGTTGGTTTGTCTAGTTGAGTTATAATACACCATTCTTTAAGTTGTTTATTGATGTGATCACCTGGGATTAGTGATTGAGAGAAAGTGAGAGGAATTCTCATATTTCAGGGGAGGCCTAAATAGAAAGTAACTAGAATTAGGAAGAGGGATTGAACACCATAGGATTATTATTTCTATAAGACTAACTGTACTAATTCAAAATAATGAATTTCCTTTCTTGGGTAGATTTCCCCCTAGACGTAGGTGTGGTTTCACCGAACTAGGCTAGCAAGTCTCTGTGTCCTTTTATTACTTTCTGCATTGATTATCTTGTCAATCATTTATTTATTAATTTTGGTTTAAGATAATGAATACCATGACTTACGCATCTGGTCCAACATATGTACCTTATGAACAAAATTTCAATTGGCATTAGAGCAGACACCTTGGTCTGTTTGGGTAGTTCCAGGGAAGATAAATTTTGTTCATATGGACAATACTAAAGATGGAGGATGTGTCAATAGACCACATGTATTGGATGACACCAATTATGATGATAGAAAAGATAAAATAATTGTATTTCTTAAATTCATGGACACTAAAACATGGAAGGTTGTGGTAAAAGGTAGGAAACACCTTGTGATTATTTCTCAAGATGGTACATCAAGCTTAAATCCAGAAGCTGAGTGGACTGATACAGACGATAATTAAGCTCTTGGAAAATCTAAGGCTTTAAATTCTATTTTCAATGGTGTTGACAAGAACATATTTAGATTGATCAACACGTGTACTGAAGCCAAAATGCATGGAAGATTCTCAAAATTTCTCATGAAGGCACATCCAAGGTTAGGAAGTCAAGGTTGCATCTCCTCACTATAAAGTTTGAGAATCTGAGAATGAATGAATATATTTGACTTCAACATCAGACTACGTGACATTTCTAATACTTCATTTGCTTTAGGAGAGAAGATGTTTGAAGAAAAACTGGCTAGAAAAATCCAAAGATCTCTTCTAAAGAAGTTTGATATGAAGTTCACAACTATTGAAGAAGCTCAAGACCTAAGCAACATAAAAGTTGATAAACTCATTGGTTCTTTATAGACCTTTGAGATGGTTTTGAATGACAGTTCTGATAAGAAGAACCAAAGTATAGCTTTTGTGTCCAACACTGAAGATGATGGAGATCAAGGTGGATAAATTTTATCATAGGCTATATCCCTTAGTGGGTGAAAGTTTAATAAAGATTTGAGAAAGCTGGACAAAAAATGGAGGACAAATGTCCCCGACAAGGTGTCATATATCAGTCCTCTGAACAAGAGCAAAGATTATTACAAACCCCAAAAAGGCAAAGGATCACAATGTTATGGATGTGAAGGGTTTGGTTACATTAAAACTGAATGTCCTTCTTTTCTAAAAAAAGCAGAAAAAGGGATTTTCAATCACTTTGTATGATTCTGATGATGAAAGTGAAGGAGAAATAACTAATAAGGTGATGACTTTTGCTAGAAAATATGACTCTCGTAGTGAGTCTAGTGATGAAAATATCTAAGAAGAAGAGCTAGCTCTCACTGAGTGGAAGGAATCTTGCTTGAGAGAAGAGAAACAAAAAACAACCATAAGTGTTATACTTATGGAAAAAGAAAAACTTGTATCAACCATTGAATACCTGTAAGAGGAAATCACATTATTAAAGTCCAATCTTGACAATATGACAAAATATGTACGTATATTGAACAGTGGTTCTGGTATGTTAGATAAGATCTTAGAAATTTAGGAGAAGAAGACTATAGGGTTTGACTATAGTTCCATGAACAAAAAGTTCAAAATACCTACTAAGAAGTTTGTTTCTCCTGAAAAGAAAACTGAATTTTTGATGAAGGACCACATGTCCTAGCATCTTGTTCAACATGTGTACCCATAAAACAAAGGCAACAAGAAATCATCTTGGAGGTGTCACCACTGTGGAAGATTTGGTCATATAAGACCTTTTTGCTATAGACTGCATGGATATCCTCAGTCTCATAGTCAGTTAAGGCTCAACAAAAGGAAAGGGAAGAAAACTCAAGCTAAGAAAGTGTGGAAACCTAAGGAAATAATCACTTGCCTCATAGCTCAGACATATCTTAGAGTTTCCTCAAGAGAAGTTTAGTATTTTGATAGTGGATGTTCAATGCACATGACTAATGAAAAGAGATATCTTGAAGACTTAAAGCCATGCTTAAATAGTTATATTACCTTTGCTGATGGATCTAGAGGAAGAATCAAAGGCATAAGAAAACCTATTAGTCCAAGTTTACCTTATCTTGAAGATGAGCTATTGGTAAAAGGACTGACTGCAAACTTAACCAGATAAGTCAACTATGTGATCAATGTCTAAATGTGAACTTCAATAAGTTTGAATGCATTGTTTCCAGCAAAGGTCAAGAGGTGTTAATAAAAGGATATGTATCCAAATATAATTGTTAGTTATGGATATCTCAAAACAAAAGTCAAACCTTAACATGTTTGATATCAGAGGTTGATGAGACTAAGCTATGACACCAGAAACTTGATCATCTCAACCTCAAGAGTATGAGAAAGATCATATCTGAAGATGCTATAAGGGGATTACCAAATACTAATATTGAAGAAGGGAAAATATATGGTGAATGCCAAATAGGAAATCAGACCAAAATGTCCCACAAGAAGCTCTAGCATCTTGCCACCACCAAAGTTTTTTAGTCACTTCATATGAACCTCATGGGGCCTATGCAAGTTGAAAGCCTGTGTGGGAAAAGATATATCTTTATGTGTGTGGATGATTTCTCTAGGTATACTTGGGTCAAGTTTATCAAATAAATGAGACTTTTTATGTTTTCAAAGAGCTATTTTAACATATCCAAAGACAAAAATGGAGTGGGATAATGAGGATAAGAAGTGACCATGACAAAGAATTTGAAAACTCAAAATTTTCTGAGTTTTGTTTCTCTGAAGGGATTGGTCATGAATTCTCAGCACCTATCACACATTGGATGAATGGAGTGGTTGAGAGGAAGAATATGACATTGCAAGAGTCAGCTAGAGTTATGTTGCATGCCAAGAACCTACCTTACTATTTATGGGCTGAAGCAATGAATACAACTGGTCAACTTAACAATCTTGTGACAATAACATTTGAAAACAAAGCCACTCAATATGAAATATGGAAAGGAATAAAACCAATTGTAAAATAATTTCATGTATTCTATAGCAAGTGTTACATCTTGTCAGATCATGAGCAAGGAAGGAAGACATATCCCAAGAGTGATGAAGGAATTTTCCTTGGATATTCTAGTAATAGTAGAGATTTCAGGGTATATAACAAACATACCACGACAATGATGGAATCAATAAATATTGTCATTTATGATACATATCAAGATAAGCAATAAGATGAAGAAGAAGATGATGTATCTCCTCATCAGACAAATGTCCCAACATATGTCCCATACAAGGAGTTTAACATTGAGTTTGAAATCACAAATTCTGAAGATACTCCTATAAACAAGGGGCCATCTATTAGAACTCAGAAGGATCATCCTATTGAAAATGTCATAGGAAATCTAAATTAAGGAGTTATCACCAGATTAAGAGAGGCGATTGCCAACACATGTTTTATTTCCAAGATTGAACCCAAGAACATCAAGGAAACACTGATTGATGAATTTTTGATAAATTCCATGCTAGAGGAGATGTGTTAATTCAAAAGAAATAATGTACATGAATTAGTTCAAAGACCCGAATATGTGAATGTCATTGGTACCAGATGGATCAACAAGAACAAATATGATCAACATGGTAATTTTACTAGGAACAAGGCAATGTTATTTTCCCAGGGGTACACTCAAATACAAGGAATTGATTTTTATGAAACCTTTTCTTTAGTTTCTAGAATTGAGTCCATTAAATTGTAACTTGGAATTTCCTGCATGTTTAAATTCAGGTTATTTCAAATGGATGTTAAAAGTGCCTTCCCAAATGGCTATCTTAATGAGGAAGTTTATATCGAGCAACCAAATGGATTCGTTAATCCTGGTTGTCTAAGTCATGTGTACAAGTTAAAGAAATCTCTTTATGGTTTAAAGCAAACCCCAAGGGCTTGGTATGAAACATTGATTGAGTTTTTGGTCAACAATGGAAAAAAAGGGGAGGAATAGATAAAACTATCCTTGTGAAGAATTATGGAGGAAATCTCATGATATCAAAGATTTATGTCGATGACATAGTCTTTAGTGGGATACCATACCAGATGGTGGAACATTTTGTCCAACAAATGAAGTCTGAATTTGAGATGAGTCTTGTAGGAGAACTCACTTACTTTCTTGGTCTTCAAGTTAAGCAAATGTGTTTGGGCTTGAAAATGTGATTCACAAAAGAACTCCTACTGCAACTCATGTGAAAGTAACCAAAGATGAAATGGGTGTTGATGTAGATCACAATTTATATAGAAGCATGATTGGAGTCTGTTCTACCTCACAACAAGCAGGCCTGGCATCACTTTCTCTGTAGGTGTTTGTGCAAGATATCAAGAAAATCCCAAGGCTAGTAATCTCACTCAAGTGAAGAGAATTTCAAAGTATGTAAATGGGACTTGTGACTATGGTATGCTCTATTCATATAGTACCAATTCAATACTTGCAGGATATTGTGATGTTGATTTGGCTGGAAGTGCATATGATAGAAAAAAAACACATCTGGTGGATGTTTTTTTCCCTTTGCAACAATTTAATATCTTGGTTCAACAAGAATAAAAATTGTGTCTGACTGTCTACTATTGAAGCTGAATACATTGTTGTAGGGAGCAATTGCACACAATTGTTGTGGATGAAACAAATGTTGAATGAGTACAATGTTATACAAGATGTAATGACATTGTTATGTGACAACTTGAGTGCCATTAATATGTGATTTTTTTATTAGATTAGACATTATCAAATCAATTTAAACGGAGATTTAAATTTGAATCAAATCAAATATTTTTTGAGAATATTTGAAATACAAATCTTAACAAGGTATTCTACAATTTTGGTTGTGATCAAATGTCCATTGGAAAAGCCCATAATCTGCATTTCTATTTAAGGAGACTCAAACCTAACATTTTAAAGGTGCAAGGATTGAAGATTTTATGTGTTATGATTTATCCTTTGAGTCTTTTGTTTGTGTTGCTTGTACACCACACGAGTGCCCATATTCAGATCATAAGGCATAATGTTGGTTTGTTTAGTTAAGTTGTAATTCGACATTCTTTAAGTTGTTTGTTGAGGTGGTCAATTAGGATTAATGATTGAGAGAAAGTGAGAAAGGTTCTCATATTTAAGGAGAGACCTAAATAGAAAGTCACTAGGATTATGAAGAGGCATTGAACAACATGGGTTTGTTGTTCCTACAAGACTAATTGTACTAATTGAAAATAATGAATTTTATTTCTTAGGTAGAGTGTCCCCCAGACGTAGGTGTGGTTTCACTGAACTGGGTTAACAACTCTTTGTCTCCTTTTATTACTTTATGCATTTATCTTCCCGTTTATCATTTATTTGTTAATTCAAATTTAAGATGTTGAACACCTTGAATTAAGCATTTGGTCAGCATCTGTCCCTTGTGAACAAAATTTCAATACTCCCTGCCTAATCGATTAAAGGAATATTCTAATTGATTTGTAGAATTTAATCCATGAAGGTAGATATTGGGACTAGTTGTTGCACTAATTTTCAAGGTTATAATAAATTAGGTCATGCCCTTAATCGATTATCTAGTGGGCTAAAATATCATCACTACTTCAAGTGTCTAACATAATCTTACTTGAGATAATCCCTTGCAAATTTCATCCAAATTTTTCAATCTCTTATCACTGCCACTACCAACAATTGTAGTATACTTTTTACGAATCATGACATAATCTTCAACGTGTTTTTCAAGGCCTACTATGTGTCGTGTTTTGAGAGTCACAAGTTTGTAATTATTTATTGACTTTGTTATTTTTTGGTATTAGAATATTGACCTATTAGTTATAAGTAAGAGTTATTAAATTGAGTAATACTTCTAAAACTTATTGAATGCACATTATTTACCATATCACAACTTACAAGATCACCATTACTTGGCTTATTTGAAAATACTTTGACAGCTCCTTGTGGTTTGAAGGCACTAGACTTAGCTAGTTTGGGTCTTCTACCAATGAAGGTTCTGACACCACTTGATGAGCTTGGCATAATATGAGAGGTTGGTTTGACATGAGGAGTTGGTTTAACAAGGCTTGTGTCAATACTAATATGTTGAGTGTCAAGTATGACAATGTTTCCAATGTCTTCATCATTCGACAATGTTGCTAAAGTCTCAGAGTGTATCCCATAAAATATGTTCAAGCCAAAGTCTTGAACAACATATACTTTTAAAGGTGATTCAGCCTATTCTCAAAGGGTTTGGCTAAACTCATTAGGTGTTTGATTGTGATCATTATATTTTTGAGTGTTATCATCAGGGTTTTGAGTTCACACAACATGACTTTGAGTGTGCTCTGCAGGACATTAAGTGTGTACGTCAAGGGTAGAAATACATTTTTCTTTTCTAATGCAACTCTTATCTTTTTTAGATGAAGAACATGAGTGTAAACCCTTTTTCATTTTTAATGTAGGTGCACTTCTCTAGCTTATGTTGTCACTCACACACCCTTTAGACCTCCCCTTAACGGAATAAATAAAGTGTTAATATTTAATTATGGTGTACACTTAAACAATAGATAAGGTCAAAACCTAACTCGTTTCTTTGGTATTGTTTTCATGCTTGTAGTTTGCGCATGCTTGTGTAGGTAGTTGACTAGTTGTATTTTCACATGGGACAATTACAAGTTGTTTGTCTTTCTTGCATGTCCTATTATCGTGCTCATATTCCAAGCACTTCTTGCACTTGTGACTAATATTTGATCTTTTCTATTTGGTTTGGTTTTCCTTGTCTAGTTCTCTTCTACGATTTCTTTGGCCTTCCTGGTCTACGTTTGAACATTGGAAGAAATATTACATGATCAATGGTCTTAAGCCACTTGTTTTGCCCGTTTAAAGGGGCGACCTCCTCATGTTTCCATCATAATTTTACAACCTCAACATCAAACTCAGAGTCTATCCTCTTAATTGAATCACATGTTTCAAAAGAGGATAAAAAATTAGGATCTTGTCCACTATATGCATAAACCTCCTCACCTTCATACCTTAACTTAGGGTCTTTTACAAAACAACCATTGGTGTAGAATACCATCTCAAATAAACTCATGTCCTATATATAACACATATGATAAAATTGGACTAAATACAGTATAAAAATACAGTCAAAATATGATCCACATTCTACAAAATGTATAACCTTAAAATACAGTTAAAATATGATCCATAATCAACAAACAAAAACTAAATTTGAATCAATACTTTTAGATTACTATATTCCATTTCAATACACAACAAAATAAGCATAAATTAAGGGAAAGAGAATTCTTAAAATAATATTAAAAAAGACTTAACAAATTAAGGCAAACATGCATAAACCTGGATCGCAATGTGAAGTACCATAAATTACGGTTTTTTAATGTCTTCATGAGACCACCAACAACTTCCAATGCATTCCATTAAAGACCACAACAAAAATCAATGTTATATTCTTCATACTCAGCAAAAAAAAATGAGAACCTTTAAGTTGGGCTTACAAAGATTTGAACACAGTTAAAAGCGAGAACCTTCGAGGAACGTTAATGAAGTTTAGACAGAAGGGTTTGAGCAATATTAATGGAGCTGAGATAGAAATTTTGTAAATTTTAATGGATTGAAAATAAACTTCTCATATTCCTTTTTGAATTTTTCCTTTTAATGGACATTCGAAATTAAAAATATGTTAATTATTATTATAAAATAATTTAATCAAACAAAATCCAACGTAACCACCTGCATGTTCTTCTACCAGAGTGTCAAAAATATGTCATGTGTATTGGAAAGATCCAAGTCCCATATTAGTTAGACATAGAGACTTTAGAATACTCATATAAAGTGTCATCCATCGCCTTACAAATCGATTTTATAAGGATGAATTATATCAAACTTTAATATGATATTATAGTCTATTGATCGAGCCATGCCCCCACTATTAACATCTACGCACCAAACCGAGAAGAGTAATGGATGTGAGAGAGTGTATTGGGATGATCCAAAATCCCACATTAGTTAGACATAAAAACTTTAAAGAATTTATATAGAGTGACATTACTCACCTTACAAACCGATTTTGTAAGGATGAGTTATGACAATATTTAATAACGTGTCATTTCATGTCAACTTCCGTTAGAAAAATTTAATAAAAAAGTCAAAAAATATGAACAAAAAATATTAAAAAATTCATTATTAAAAATAAATTTTTTGAGAGACTAAAATTAAATTATAATATATTTATAAAATATCATTCATTTTCGAGATTTAGACTATACTTCACCATGTAAGATAATCTAGATAAATTCGTTTTTATTGAAGACTATAATTCAAGACGTACCAAATATTAAATGTTGATAACTTTCATAATCGAGATTCAACATATAGTTCTCTATGTGTCATAATCTAAACTCAAACTCCTTAATGTATTAATGGGAACACAAGAAATACTAAATCCTAATACAAAAATTCCAAAACAGATACAATTAACAAGGAGATTAATAAACCAAAGAACCTTATCACACATAAACACACCCCTAAATCTAGCGCAAATCCAATTCCAAATTCCTTAAGTTAGACTCAACCTCTTGTTCATACTTTTCTCGTAATAAAATACAAAGCGTACAACTCCACACATGCCCATTTGCAAATATCATTTTCTTTATCTTTCGCAACTATATTGTACGAGTACAGCAACCAATTAATATACTAACATGTGTGGTGTAACCAAAAAAACACTAACATGTGACAGTAGTTATGCCATTTAATCACATCTTCACAATTTGGGAAGGTTACACTATTTCTCCATGCATTCATGTACTTATAACCCACCTCACATACACACAACACAAGTGAAATAACTTAATTAAACTAGTCTCCAATTATAGTTACTTACTCATACTTTCATCATAAAGTAGAGAGAAAATGTATAGTGAAACTTAGTTAGTGGTTAAAATAAAGTGAAGTGGATAGAGAGAGAGAGAGAGAATATGGTGGTTTGAATTAAAAGATGCATGTGAGAATGTGTTTGAGTAGAGTGATGATGGATGATAAAAAGAATCCAACAAGTTTCTTACATATCAATATTGGTGGGGAACGTTTGCCTTTATTACTACAACATTATTGTTTTATTCAAATATTGCCTTCATTGTATGCCTTGTCCTTACCCACGCTTCATGTGCTCAAATTATTGCTTGTGCTGTCCTTCAATTGTCCCATTCTCAATCAAACTAGCAAATACTACTCTCTTCATTATTTTTTTTACTATGCCTTTTGTTTTATTAGTCTTCATTTTTCATAGTAAAAATTATTTTTATACTATTAATCAAGATGATTTAAAAGTAATTATCTCACTATAGTGTTTGTATTCACTTTAAGGCATTGCCCATAATTGTAGTGTGAAGGCATGCATCTTGTGTAGGTTGATGTTTCGTTTTCAAAGTACTTGGCGGTAACTTGAGTGGTTACTTGTTTATTCAAACCAAATTGAATTTGAAGGTATATCATTCATTTTCATTATCATTAAATAGTCATCTAACTTTGGACCCACCATAAGATTCATCATGCACATGTAGTCTATTATGGTGGATTTTTTATTCCTTTTAAATTATTTGATTTTTTTATAGAAATTTTTAAATTATTTTATCATCAAGCAATCAATTATAGATCCTATTGAAGGTGTTTTTTTTTAACGATGTAGTAATAAATAAAGGATTTTTTTCTAATATTGACAAATTATGTTTTATCTATATCTTTAGAGACTAATCACTCGATTCTCAGATAAAATTCTCTCTCGATAAGTAGAAGCATGAGGTCTGAAATAAGAATATTTTGTTTATATATTTTGAGCATTCCTAATATTTTCATATAACCAGATTGTAAGTTACTAGTTGATGAAATCATCATAAGCCCAATTCATCAATTTGAACTTGGTGTCATTTTGTATGTTTATAAAATTTCACTATAATTCATGTCAAACTTGATAAATTTTATTAAGAGACAAACCAACAATATTTTTCATATGTTAGCACGAACTTTATTGTCTTTAGCTAATCAACATGTTTTTGATCATCTCATTATATATTGAAATTGTGGAAGACGCTACAAAATCACAAGTGATTCAAGGAAAAATTTATTTTCAATATTATCAGGTGGCAGCGATCAACAGAGTCAGATTAGTTCGGGTCGATGGTCGGGATTATGTTGGACCTTAAGGTACGTTTTGGGTCCGCAAAATTGAATTTCTCATGGCTCTGGACCTTTGTACATGTTGTTCGCAATCACTTTCAGAATGAGATGGTGAAATCTTTGTGAGAGAAATTTAGAGAGAGAAATAGATAGATTCTTCAGATCCATTATTTTAAGAATTGAATTTTTTTTAGATACATAATGGGATTTTGAAACATTTTTAAATGTCTTAGGTTTGTTTGATTCATATATTGATAGGAGGGAAAGTTGAGAAACATTTAAGTAGAAAATAAAAGATGTTTTTATGAACTTGAAAAACTATTTTCTTGTAACTAATATTTTAATCTCTTGTAAAACACCTTGCAAAAATTGGATAAACAAATTTTGCTCTTCAGTTTGATATAATTGAATATTTTGTGTGTGTGAGTTCTCGTCTTTTATTTTGCTTGTGTGGATTTGCTAATAAAGCTTACCATATTAATTTTTCTTTATACTGTTATATATAGGTTGCCATTTTTCTTTTTCGCAACACAACAACATTCTTGATGTGTGACGTATTATAACAATTATTACAACACGTGACATTCATTATGGGGAAAAGAGTTAAGTTTATAAGTGAGCACCATGAATTCCAATAAACATCGAGAAAGTTTTAGGAGACAACGATTTTAGGATTGTGGAAAGTGAAGATGCAAGCAATCTTAACTCAACAAAGATATGTAGAAGCATTTAATGTCGAGACATTGATTCCATCACACTTAACTCAAAAGGGGTGTGTAGAAGCGTCAAAGGGTGGGACATTGATTAATGCAAGCCTAAAACAAGTAGAGAAAACCGAGATGGTGGATAAGACTAGAAGTGTCATTATCTTATACCTAGGAGATAAAGTCCAAAAGGAAGCCGTTAGAGATAATACCGCAACATAGAAGTGAGTAAAACTTGAATCGTTGTATATGAAAAAGTCTTTGGCTCACATATTATGTATGAAACTACGACTTTACTCTTTTCGACCCGTGGGAAACAAATTCACTTTTGAGCAATTGGAAAATTTTCGCTAGTTTGGCGATGACTTGTAAAATATTGAGGTGAAGATTAATGATGATGACAATGCTTTAATCTTGTTAATCTCATTACCTAGATCCTTTAAGCATGTCAAGAATGTCGTTCCTTTTGATAAATAAGGTATTATCACCTTGGATGAAATCTAGACGACTATGAGGTCCAACGAGTTATTAATGAAGATTTTAAGATTGACCATAATTGTGAAAGCTTGAGTGTCTCAAGAGGAAACAATGAGAGTATAGGGAAGTTCAAAATCAAGGTTTTTGATGAGTCAAGATTAAAATACTTCACTTATCAAAAGATCAGTTCCTTCAAGAATGGTTTTCTTGACATTGATAAAGGATGGTTATGCTCAAATTAGATTGCCTTAGATGAGGATGGTTATGCGACTATTGGTGCGCTTGTGGTGGAGAGTTAGGAGATGGACGAGAGTTGGTTAATGGACTCAACATGCTCTTATTACATTGCCCAAGGAAATAATACATTCAGATTCAAGATCTAAAATAAAATGGAGTCTTCTGACTCGATAATGACAAGTCTTGCAAAGTTCATAGTATTGGTATGGTCATACTTAAAATGTTCGATGATTTTGAGTTTCTTCTGCGTAATGTCAGGTATTTTTCTAAGAATAGGTAAAATATTTGATCCATAAGCATGTCTATTAAGCTAGGCTATTGCATTAGAATTGAACATTGGATGTTGAAAATTTTTCATGGTGCATGTATCTCAGCTAAAAGGTATAAAACGTGTGGGTTATAATGTTTTATGGTTCCATTATTGATCATGTATCATTGGCTATTAAAGACTTTCATGACAAAACTAAGCTATGAAATTTGATATTAACATGTTAGTGAAAGAAGAATTAACAATGACTTGAACTTTTTTCATAGTAATTTAATAAGTTTTGCAAGAAATAAAGTATAAAAAGGCATAGAAATGTTATTGGCACGTCCCAACAAAGTACCTTGGATGAATGTAGGAAAAATATTATTTTGGAAATAACATTGTGCATGTTTCTAAGAGCTAGGATACCAAAGAGTTTCGGTGGTAAGGTTGTCTCTACATCAAGTTTTTTTTATTAACAAATATCCATCCAAATGAATAGAATTTAAGAAAAATATACATGTTATGAGTGGAAAACCGATAGACCATTGTCATTTGAAGGTCTTCGGGGGTTTGGGGTTTGAGCATATCAAAAAAGACACACTTGATGTTATGGCACCTTCATTTATTATTCTAAAAGTGTGAAAGGTTACAAGATGTGGAAGGTGGAACCGAGAGGATCAAAGTTCATCATAAACAAGAACTTTAATTTCGATAAGATCTGAATGTGGATGAGTATAAAGACTTGGTGATGAAATAATTAGAAACTATGGTGGGGGAGTCTCAACTTAAATTGGATGTTTCTTCTATGGTGACTAGAGATAGGGAGAAAGTTAAGGTGTTTGCTTCTGATGGTAGTGAGGGGAAACTTGTGGTGGCTCATAATTATCATTTGGCTCGTGATAAGGTAAGGAAGAAAATTGTACCACCTCTGAGATACGATCATACTGACCTTATTTCTTATGCTTTGAATGTGGTTGAAGTGTTGAAGACTCACAAACCAAGACCTTTAGGGAGACATTCAAAATTAAAGATAGTAAAAAAATGGTTGAAGGCGTTGAATGATAAAATGAAATCTCTAGTGAGTAACCATACTTGAAAGCTTGTGAGGCTCTCTAAGAAATCAATGGCAGTTGAATGCAAATGCATATATTAATGTTCAAGCAATTCTTAGACTTGATCAAGTTTGTTGAATAATGATTAAAGATTTAGAGAAAGAAGCAAGGCAGTTGATGGTTAAATTGGCATCACCAATTTTGAGCCAAGGTGGAAAATTATGGAAGTATGTCTCAAAATCTCAAGTGATTCAAGGAAAAGTTCAATTTTCAGCACTGTCAAACAACATAAAAAAACAAGCACGACGGTTGTTGCAAGGTTGTCATCATGTGCATTCGCTAACCCTATTTGACACATTAATTTTGTTTGAGGCCATTTACTTTCGTTGTCATTTTTCTTAAATTAGTTAAGTTTAAAAGTTAGCAATTAGCATTATGGATTCATAAAGGGATATCAACAAATTTTCTAAGAGACAACGATTTTAAGTCATAGAAAGTGAATATGCAAGCAACATTAACTCAAAAGAGATTTGTAGAATCATGCGAGCGTAAAACAATAAATTTTAATTTTTTTTTATATATATACCATTGTCCTTCTTACAATTCGAAAGATATTTTCCACACTATGAATTTAACATAAAGTAGTTGATAATTATGAGTTTAGGAGTGATATATATTGTGCAATGTAAAAAGAAGTGAATAGCATTAGACTAAATTGCAATGTACCCTAGTCTTAATGTAGCAGGAACACAGATTGTCAAAAAGTATAAAGATTTAAGAAGAATCGGAATCTGAATGATAGTAAAACATTTTTAATGAATCTGTAACTGCAAAGCCTTAGCAGAACAGAAACAGTCTGTACTCTCTGTGGCTTCTTGGACTCTCCCAATGCATCTTTTTTTCACAAGTTTTCAAATGAAAAGTGAAAGTGGGAGGGACCTCTCTACTTGTTGTCCACTTGTGTACTGCTTACTCTTCTCTTTAAACCTCTAAACCAAGAAAATTCCAATACACGCATAAAATTGTGGGAAAATAAATTTGTTAGTGGAAGAAAAAAAAATAGTAATATGCTGTTTATTTGACAAATAAATAAAATATAATTAAAAATTGTTGCAATTTGGATTGGAGCTCCATTTTTTTTATTGATTCATAATTTATTTAAATTCAATTATTTGATTAAAAAAGTTGTATTCTATATTTTGTTTTTGAACAAAAAAAAACTGAAAAAAGAAGAAAAATACTTAAAATGATATTGATATATTTTTTAAGTTATTTATTTATAATATCAAAAACTTGTTTATAATATTATATTATTATGTAAAATAAAAAAAATATTATTGTAGAAATTGAACCCTAAATCAGTTTGCAACTTATACTAATTTATTTTAACTAACATATATCAATTGATTTATCTCTCATCTCTTAAAATAACATTAATAATTATTTTTCAATTATTAAATATATTAAAATATTAATCAAAATTAGTTGAATTGTTTAAATTTGTTTACTACTCTCACTTCTACTTTGTACGACCATAAAATTTGACCTTTTTCCATGAATTAAATTTTGATCTTTTTCTTTATATGATATATTTTCTCCTTTATTCATATAAAGTATCACCTATTTTACCTATTTTATGTAAGATAGGTTAATCATTTTATCTTAGTGAAATTAGTAAAATGAGTATGTTGGTGTTTTATACATGATTATTACCGATTCTCGTTTAGGTTGTTGTCTATGACTCTTTGTAGCCATTTTGGGAAGGTATATTTTGTTAATTGATGGATTTCTCAAAAGAACATGTTCGACCAAGGGTTCGCTCCCCGTTCGTGCCCTAAACGTGGTTTGACGTTAATGTTTATGAAGGTGTCATTGCCTTTGCTATAAAGTGGTTAGTTGTAAAAAACAAAGGTTAACCAAGTGTATCACTAACTCGTACAAGATTTACAATGTCTTTCTTTGTACATCACCTTCGCATTTGAGATTTGATGTCTTTGAGTGTGCAACACCTATTTGTTTGAGGTTCGTAATGTCCTTGACTTTTCCTCTTGCTATAACACTTCATTTGTGTTCGAGGATTAGTGTACTGTGAAGGATGTAAGTTTTACTATCTCATTCACACAATAGTTGAGAAAGAGCCGCGGTGAAAGTCTAGTTTATTAAACTTGTTCTACAAAGGCTTACGTAGTAGATACTTATACAAATTAAAATTGAAACATAAAATTAACTTAAATGTTGTAACACTTCAACTTAGCCTGGTTTGGAATGAGTTTTCAGTGGAATGCTTCTATCAAAATTTCAAACATTTGTTTAATATATATATATATATATATATATATATATATATATATATATATATATATATATATATATATATATATATATATATGGAAGAAACGTATTTTTAGTTTCGGAATGACAAAAATTATTTTTGAGTGATTTAATTTAAAAAATTAATTCTGATTAAGAGTAATTAAATGTAAATATTTTATGTGTGAATACATATACATAAAAATTATTTGAATAATAAACTTCAATGTAAATATTAATTTTGCACAAAAAAAATTATAAATTAAAATTTCAAATCAATATCAATATTTAAAAAAGCACAATTAATTCTACAATAGAATAATCAAACATATCAGAATTAATTTTAAATTAAAATTAATTATAAATATTTCAAACATAGTACTAAGCATGCACTAAAATACAATGAAAGAGTTGAAGAGGAAAAATAAAAAAGATTATAAGTAAGATGGTATAAAAAAATAAATGACGATTTTGGGGGGTAAACAAAAGATTAATTAATTAATGAAACATGAGAGAAAGTGATTGGTCTATGTCTGCATGGGACAGTGATGTTTGCTTTTAACACTATGCAGTAAATTTGAATTTCAATTCTTTTTCTTTTTAACCTTTAATTTAATAATCTGCCGACAAAAAACCAAGAACCATAATAAAAGGGGTGCATTGAGACAAGGGTTTAGTTGTAACTTAGACACCACCAATTTTGGCTTTCTTTTCTGTGTTGTGTTCAAATTTATACACTATTCTCTAAACCTTGTTCACCTTATGAAAATGGATGTTTACCAAAATGCATCACTTTCTGGTGACTGCAAACAAGAGAAGCTCCTTAACCCTTCAACTAGCCTTGATGACCTCTTTTCAGCCCAAAACATGGTTAGTGTTTGTTTCACTTTATTCTTAATTTCCTCAAACTTCACCTTCCTAGTTCTCTCTTTGTTATAACATAAGACTTTTCTTTCTTTGTTTGAAAAAATTGATTTTGTTTTGTTTTGTTTTGAGTAACAATATCTTTACAAAGTTTATACCTTTTTAATCTCATGAAGTTTTTTGGTTTAATGAAATGTTTGACTAAAATCTCCAAATTGTAGTAACTTTTACCAAAACCAATGTTTCTTACCTTAATTCCATAGATTCACTATGAATCAAAACATGTACTTTGGTTTATTGTTTTGACTAAATTTTGCATTGTTGACCAAACAATTTATGTAGGAAGTGAATGTTGAAATGGAGTGGCTTTCAGTGTTTGTTGAAGACTGTTTCTCAAGCCCACAAAGCTGTGTCTTGTTACCCTCTAGTGTTCAAAACACAACAAGTACAACCATTTCATCAAAACCTTCCAACACAACAAACAAACCAAAGCAACAAAATGAGTCACCTTTTGCAGTACCAGGGAAAGCAAGAAGCAAAAGGAAGAGACTTTCAGCTCCAAGAAGAACAAAAGACCCTTTAAGCATTTTATCAAACACCTTAAACCCACAAAACGAGTCCCTATGTTATGACCCTCCTCTTCTAAAACAAACCTATTGGTTAGCCGACAGTGAACTCATTGTACCTAAATCTGATACTGATGCAGAGGTTGCTGAAAAGGAAATTGTGAAAAAGGAAAGGTTTGATTTTGAGGGTTTTGAGGGCTTTGAGAGTTTTGAGAGTGAGAATGATGGTAACAATGGACAAAATCCAGTTCTTCCAACAAGAAGATGCACTCATTGTTTGTCACAGAGGACACCACAATGGAGGGCAGGACCATTAGGACCAAAGACATTATGCAATGCATGTGGTGTGAGGTACAAGTCTGGGAGGTTGTTGCCAGAGTATAGACCTGCAAAGAGTCCAACTTTTGTGAGCTATTTGCATTCAAATTCACATAAGAAAGTCATGGAAATGAGGATGAATGTTGTGTCTTCTATTCCTAGTGACTAGTTAGGGTTTAGTATTGTTATACATTTTTATGTAAATCAAAGTTTAATTTTTGTTTTAGGCGACTCATTAGTGCTATGATTATTGGAACATCAGTTAATTAATATATGGGTTAATTTCCTGTTTCAAATTAGTATTGCATTGCATTTTTATAAAGTATATATATGAAAGATTCAAAATTGGAAGGTGGAGGGAGGTTAGGGTAAGCATATGATGCTGCCTTGTGAATTAAATTATCTCATGTTTCCAAATTGGTTTGGTCGTATTTTACCTTTGAATATTTCTTAAAAATAACAACTACTACACGAATTTTGTACCACCATTTGGTATCATATGCTGTGTCAGTATGGGCATGTGACAGTGCTGTTAAGTTATTCATACTAGGCAGTTGGCATGCACTATCATAGAGAAGATAGGATAAACTATTACGAAATGTGCATCATCCACGTGACTAACAAGAATTTTATTAACCGACTTAACTCACAAGATGTAGCAAGAAAAATCAAATCAAATCATTTTCAAAATACCACCTTACATGATGAGAAAACTATTTGGAGCTCAAAAATTAATACCACAAGACATAAATAGTTTGCAAGATTAAGTACCACATATTCAAGATTTTTTCCTCATTGAAAGTCTACAGTTTATTTTATAATTCTTAAATACCGACTCTTTTTATTTTTTATTGAAGAGATTTGTCCCGTTTACCGCAAAACGTGTTTGGATATATCTGGAGAAAATTTTATTTATCGTAAAGAGTTTCTAGAATTCAAATATTTGATATAACGTTATTAGGGATTTTTTATTTAATATTTTTAGGCGTGCATGGATATTCATGAAGAAAGAGGTATTTATGAATTTTTTGTGACTAATTCTGAAGAGAGAAGATCGACTCTAGACCAGGTGTATAGATGGGTAAGAGGAAAATATGCATGCGTAGATTTGACTTGGGACAATCAGCTTTCAAAGCCGTTTTATATAAAGTGACAAAGCATGAGAAATCGTGTTCCGGCAATCAACATGCTTTCATACAATTTACCTTTCGACACTTTTGATTCTCTAACATCAAAAGTATTGATTTAAAAAAAGTACAAAAACTTATACATAGCAATATTGTATAATTTAGAATAATAAATATAGTTATTAAAAGGATTAATTTTGGTATTTAAAAGGAATCACAACATAGTTTCATGTTATTCTAGTACAATCTTAATTATATATAATATATAATTATAAAACAGGAAAAACAGAGCGGATACTTATCTGTTTAAAAAAATAGGAGATATAATAAAAGATATAGAGACAATTCTAAATTTAAATGTCGTGTCTTTCATGATTTAAAGATAAGTGATTCAATTCTAACTTCTTTTTTTAAGGAAACACCCTTTAAAAACAAAACTAACGTTAAGTTGAGAAAGCTACTAAACTAAACAAATAAATTCAACCAAGACAATTAAAAGGATAGTTCCACCAAGGATATAGTCTATAATCAATAGGGATATAGTAAATGGTAGGTGTTCCGACTTCTCCACAAGCACGAAGAAGAAAGATTAATTATGAGGTCCAATACGTAGAATTCATTCTGCAAACAAAATAATAAGCAGGATATCGCCAAAGACAGATACTTGATTTCGGTTACTAGTGTATCATTCTTCGTTAGAAATGAGTAGATGACTCTCTACGTCTCAAGTCAGGTTAGACAAAATAAATTTTAAACGTTTGTCATATATAAGGATAAGGACACTCTATTTATGCTCTTATCTCACTTTTACCCTAAAACCACATCTCTCTAATTCCACTGACTTTGACGTTTTAGTGTTAACCTTCCAAGTTCTCTTGGCTCCGTTGTAACAACCGCTCTCGCTCCGCGCATGCAAAGCTCTCTCTTTTAACATTACATATTTTTGTTTCACCCGGTAACAGTGGCATCGTCTGTGCAAAGCGAATACTGATTCCCTCAAATTATCATGAAAACCATCTTCTTTTCACTGTGCATATGCTTTAATCGATCTTCATTCTTCTTTTCACATATTCAAGATTTTTTTTCGATTAAGAGTCTAGAGTTTATTTTATCATTCTCTTTTATTATTTGTATTGAAGAGACTTGTCCCGTTTACCACAAAACGTGTTTGGATATATTTGAAGAAAATATTATTTATTGTAAAGAGCTTCTAGAATTCAAATATCTGACATAACTTTATCAGGGATTTCTTATTTAATATTTTTATGTGTGCGTGGATATTTTTGAAGAAAGAGGGGTCTATGAATTTCTTGACTGATCCTAAAGAGAGAAGATCGACTCTAGACCAGCAGATGGTGTATAGGTGGGTAGGAGGAAAATATGCATGTGTAGATTTGACTGTGGTTTTTCCATCGTGGAATTGAGAATAGGAAATTTTATTGTGGGACAAGCAGCTCTCAAAGCTGTTTTATATAAAATGACAAAGCATGAGAAATTGTGTTCCGACAATCAACATACTTTCATATAATTTACCTTTTGACACTTTGATTTTCTAGTATCAAAAATAGTGATTTTTTTATAAAAAGAATACAAAAACTTATGCATAGCAATATTGTATCACTTAGAATAATAAATATAGTTATTAAAATGATTAATTTTGTTATTTAAAAGGAGTCGTAACATAGTTAATTCATTGTTTGCATGTTATTCCTATATAATCTTAATTATATATAATATATAATTATAAAACAAGAAGAAGAAAAAAAGATACTTATCTGTGTAAAAAAAAGAGGAGATATAATAAAAGATATAAAGACAATTCTATATTTAAAGGTCGTGTCTTACATGATTTAAAGATAAGTGATTTAATTCTAACTTTTTTTTTAAGGAAACACCCTTAAAAAAACAAAACTAACGTTAAGTTGAGAAAGATACTAAACCAAACAAATAAATTCAACCAAAATAATTAAAAGGATTGTTCCACTAATGATATAGTCTATACTCAAGGGGGATATAGTAAATGGTAGGTGTTCTGACTTCTCCACAAGCACGAAGAAGGATTAATTATGAGGTCCAATTAGTAGAATTCATTCTGCGAACAAAATAATAGGTAGGATATAGCCAAAGACAGATACTTAATTTCGGTTACTAGTGTATCATTCTTCGTTAGAAATGAGTAGATGACTCTTTGCGTCTCAAGTCAGGTTAGACAAAAGAAATTTTAAACGTTTGTCATATATAAGGATAAGGACACACTATTTATGCTATTATCTCACTTTTACCCTAAAACTACATCTCTCTAACTCCACTGACTTTAACGTTTTAGTGTTAACCTTCCAAGTTCTCCCGGCTCCGTTGTAACAACCGCTCTCGCTCCGCACATGAAAAGCTCTCTTTTCCAACATTACATATTTTTTGTTTCACCCTGTAACAGTGGCATCGTCTATGAAAAGCGAATACTGATTCCCTCAAATTTTCGTGAAAATCATCTTGTTTTCTTTGTGTATATGTTTTAATCGATCTTTATTCTACTCTAGCGTTCGATCAATCTTGTGAAAACCATGGCAACATCTAAGTCTACTCAACTAGCGTCAAATGTAATATCGACATTGTTGTTGCGACGACTAATGATCGTGATCTCATGAGAGAAGCTTCACCTCTTCCAATAACATAATCCAATCTGGGTCTTGTGACTTCTCCTTCCGTTCATAATCCTTATAATCTAGTTCCTCTGACTATCGACCAAAGCACATTCCAAAGCCTTCCTACTTATCAACCTTCTCAACAGCTGCTGCAAGGTTTAACCTCAAAGCAACCTCCACCGATCCCTGGGCAAGAAACGCTCAAAAGCCTCTTGCAACTCCAGACCAACCTAGCCATGCAAGGAGCAAAAGAACTGCTCTACAACATCTATAACTTGCATTACGTAAAACTCACATTTCCTGGCCGAAATACTCCTCAGGATTGAGGAAAATATGCAATATGTCCTCTATAAAAAAAATCTTGCACGATGCATCGTAGCACGAAAACCGCAAAGAAACACCACAACCGATCCATGTTGCCTCTCTCGGATGAGAAACTTTTAGGTTGTGTGATCGTTATCGATATCAAGAACTCCGGTCTCTTCTACTTGATTTCATAGGAATGAGTGGTAGTCATACTCTCCCGGGAGCACATCATCTTCACTAATCGCCACCGCTTCAATCCCGATGGGAAGATAAACACAAAGACATAATACAAGTTCCTGACTAAACAAGGAATCTACTCTTCAGAAGTATCCTCTAAAAATAGATTTTGAAGTCCCTCAAAAAACCCATAAAGTTAGATAACTACAATGGGATAGAGGATCCAAATGATCACATTGAACACATAAATATTATGCTTGATTATCATCACAATTTGGGACGATGAAGTATAAGTTGTTTTTTCTGATCCTCAAAGGATCCGTTGGGTGTGGTTCAAGATCCCGCCTAACGATCACATAAACTCTTGGAAAGAACTCTGTGATTCTTTTACCGTCTAATTCACCGCAAATAAATGATAACCCACGAAAATAGTTGTCTTAAGTGGAATTCAATCAAAGAAGAAGGAAACCATATGGGAGTACATAAAAATATTCACCAAGGTGGCCATAGAAGTGGGAGAAACAAATGATGGGCTGGAATGTGGGATATTCAAGAAGGGGCTTAGGGCATACTGTATGTTCCACGAGAAGTTATGACTGGAAGAGAATGAGAGCTTAACCGACCTCCTTACTAGAATCCAACCCTATATTAAATATGAAGAGGAACTCATGGCTCAAGAAGTAAAAAAGGGCAGAGGATCGAGGAACAAACTAAATAACTAACCAATAGAAAAGGACCATAGCCGACGTCAGTACAAAGAAAACAAAAGATTGCGGGAAATATTCTCGTCTTACACCCCTTGAACATATCAGGGAAATAATTTTGTACTAGTGACCTAACACTAACTTTGAGGAAGATGGGATAATGAGCCTTACCCAATAAAGGAAAACTCTCATCAAGAAAAAATCTCCTTTTTTTTTCTTCGTGATAAAAATGTCCTTCTCGTATTTCACTTCATAAAAAAAACAATCAAAATAGTAACACCCACTTTGAGTGGCCCTCTACAGAAGTTCTAAAAAAATCACCCACTTACTCGATTTATAAAACATTCCCGAGTTGAAATTACTGAAGGATTCAATATTACTTACTTTATTATGAGGACATCCTTAAAATTTATTCCTAAAATTAATAAATGTTATAACTCTTCGAAGCACAGAGACATCTCCATGTCAACAATTAGGTTTCCATCGTTGCTTTAACTTGTGTAAATCTTCGAATCAATTTTTTTATTATTGTCTCATCCATTTACATAAGATTTAAGAATGGTAGAAGAATGTGCATAACTCATTTTTATTCTTCTATTTTGAATTAGGAGAAGACGAATATTGAGACAATTTCTAATTGGGATAAGATGATGATGAAACCGATTTGGATTTAGGAGAAGATGAAGGTGATGAACACACATGTGATGAACCAGTTTGGATAAGATATAATATGGGAGAAGATGAAGGTGATGACCTAGTTTCTTGTTACTGCAAATGTTGAAGATTGGGCTTAATAAGAACAATTGATGCTGACAAGGATGACATGTAAAGCCGGTTAGAACGCGACATGAAAACAATTAACTCCGTTTGAGGGAAATGGATGGAAATGATTAACTTAGTTTGTTTGGAACAATTGAGAGATCCAAATGGTTCTTTTTGAAATTATGAGACAAAAATAGACTTCAGCTCCGATATACAAACAAAAAATAGCATTTAGCCTCATCTTATTTATTTAATTAATTAAAAATAAAAATAAAAATAAAAACATAATTTTTTTAACAATTATAATGATAATAATAAATACCAATATCCACTAATAAGATATCTTAAGCTCAAAGATATATCATAATGAGTTGGGAGTTTTATTGTGTAATTGTAGAGATGTCAAGTTCATTCAAATTATAAGTTAGATATCATTTTTCTTGATTAAAAGGGAAATTTAAAAATGATAGTTAAGGAATATGAGGAAAAATGACTCCACTAAAACTATTAGACAACAACAAAATTAAAGATAAATGAAGAGTTAAAAATTTATCAAACTAAATTTACCATTAGCTTCTCGATAAATGTGTTTGATCTCATACTTTCAATCTATTTGAATCATGAGAAATAACAATTTAAGAAGAAGAAGAAAAATTAACAATTGAAAATTAAAACTCTTTCAAAAAAATGATAATGTTAATACAATAAGGGAATCCATCTCAACAAACAAAAAAGAGAAATGAGAAATTTATGCTACTCGTTATTCTCAAACCATGGACTAGGTCCTAGTGCCCGGCCAAATACAAGGTATATTGAGCAAAGTTATAAGAAAAACCAATAACATTAATTCCTTTAGAGTTCCTAATGAGACTATCACAAGTTGAAAGTCATGTACTACTATATATAGTAGAATTATTTGATATTGAGCTTGAAAAAATGAGAGGGATGATGCTTCCATTTCACGTTGATTTCATGCTTCCTCTGCTCGACATAATATGATGAATGAAGATTATATGATGAAAAAATTTAGGTAGCTCTAAAGATTACTAAGAAATTGCTCATGATTTAGAGTGTGTTTGGTTGTGAAGAGAGTGTGAGAAGAGAGAAAAATGTAAGAAAGAGTGTGAAAAGAGACCTGAGAAATAGAATAGGTTTGATGTATTATTTGGTAGAAACAGAGAAGAAAGTGGTATAATTATTTGTAAAAGTACAAATATGCCCCTAAATAAAAAAAGGACTTACAAATAAATTTTATTTTTTATTTGATTTTAATTAATAAATTACATTATAACTATAATTATAATCAAAATAAATCATCATATTATTAATACTTTTAGTTATTTAACTAATTAAATTAATTTAATTTTAGAAGATTTAAGTAATTAATGAAGGTGCAAAAAACACAAGAAAAGGGGTTTGAATTGGATTTCTAGATTTAAAAACTTTTGCAGCAAATATCACAAACAACAATTAAATGATAAAGATAAATAAAATAATTATTTTTATCCTGGTTCGATGTTAACGAAGCTACGTACAGTCCACATGCCTAAGTGATTTTGCCTTCTCAATAAGAACTTAATCCAATTAAAAAACTGATTACAACAACTCAAAGACACGCAGTCTAAGATTTCTTGAGAAATTCTGATTATACCCTAGTCTCACAAGGAAATAAACTCAAAGACTAGCTGTCAATGACTTCTTGAGAATTCTGACTAAACTTAGTCTCTCAAAGAAATTAACCAAAAGTTAAGATAAATAAGGTTTGTGTTTACAAGTTGCTTCAAAAAGAAGATACACAAGTTTAAATCAAATGTTACACAAGACAATGACTTCTGCCCCTCTGAAGGTGATTCTGACTCTTAAGGTGAGTCTGAATCTGAAAATGACTCTAATTCTGAAGGTGAGTCTGACTCTGAAGGTGAATTGACTCTAAAGGTGACTTTGAATCTGACTCTGAAGGTAACCCAACCTCGGAAGGTGATCCAACCTATGAATGTGGTCTTGCCTCTGAAGAGAAAACTTATGAAGGTGGAGCTTCAGAAGGTGGTCATACTTCTGAAGGTGAACTTGCACAGCTCCAAAGGCCATAGAGAGTTAGACAGATACCGTGGAGACTTGCAGATTTTGAGTTGCTACATGATACTGAGATTGACTCTAAAAGGGGAGTCATACAGAGTACCATGATGGTGGACTACGAACCTGTCAGCATCAATGAGGCTCTCAAGAAGAATGTGTGGGTGAATTCCATGAAGGAAGAACTTGAGGCCATTGAAAGAAATAAGACATGGGAATTGACTGTTCTACCTCAGAACAAGAAAGCCATCAGTGTAAGATGGGTTTTCAAGATAAAGCTTAATCCAGATGGTTCAGTTGTCATGCATAAATCAAGGTTACTAGCTAAAGGATTCCTACAAAAGTCTGGTTTAGACTCCTTTGAAGTGTTTACACATGTAGCTAGACATGAAACCATAAGGATGGTTATTGTTATAGCTGAAAATAGGAACTGGCCTCTAATACATTTAGATGTAAAGTCATCTTTTCTAAATGTTCCATTGCAAGAAGAAGTTTTTGTGTTACAACCTCATGGGTTTGTGAAAGAGAACAAAGAATGGATGGTGTACAAGTTGTTTAAGGCCTTGTACGGGCTGAAGCAAGCTCCAAGGGTTTGGAATCTGAAAATTGATTTATTTTTCAGGCATCTGGGATTCAAAATTGTGAAATGGAATATCGTGTGTATGTGTAACATACTTATGATGGCAATGTGATTCTAGTGTGTATTTATGTAGATGACATACTTCTGACAAGGAGTTTTACTTCTGAGATAAACAAGTTCAAAAAGGTGTTGATGAATGTATTTGATATGAATGACCTTGGAAATATGATATATTTTTAGGGATGGAGATTTTTCACTCTAAAAAGGGAATCTGTATGCATCAACTGAAGTATGAACTTGAGCTGCTGAATTGTAAGTCGGCAGTCACACCTGCTGAGACAAATCATAACCTGGATTCTGATATTGATGGTGAGGATGTAGATGATACAACCTTCAAAATGTTGGTTGGTTGTCTGAGATATATGTGTATCACCAGGTCTGGCATATGTTATGCAGTTGGAATGGTGAGTAAGTTTATGAGTAAACCAAAATGGTCACATTACCAAGCTGCAGTCATGATTCTGAGGTATATTAAAGGGACTCTGAGGCATGGAATTTTGTTTCCATCTGGAGTGTCAAATGACGTTGTGCTGATATGCTATTCAGACTCTGACTGGTGTAGTGACATAGTGGACAAAAGAAGCACTACAGGTTACATATTCATGTATCTATGAGCTCTAATTTAATGGTGCTCTAAGAAGCAACTTGTGGTTTCATTGTCAACCGGTGAAGCTGAATACATAGTTGGTGCTTTGTCAGTTCGTCAGACTGTTTGGATGATGAATTTGTTGCAGGAACTGAAGTTCAAGGTGAACAAACCAGTTTGATTGATGATTGACAAAAAAAAATCTATAAGTCTTTCTAAGAATTTAATGTTGAATGAAAGAAGCAAGCACATTGATACTATGTATCATTTTCTACGCAATCAAGTTCATAATGGAGTACTTGAGATTGTTCATGTCAGCACTCATAAACAACTTATAGATGAGCTGACTAAGGCAATCAAAACTGAACACTTCATCAATTTGAGGGATGAAATTGGTGTTGTTGATTTTTAAACTTGAATATGAATTAAGGGACGATGTTAAATGTAATTCATTTGCATTCATTTGAATTTGCATTTGTGTTTAGTTTGAGTTTGAATTTCATTTGGGTCATTGTATAAAACTCGAATGAAGTTGCATTTGTGACATAATTAAACTTTTTTAATTTGAGTTTGAAAGTTAGCTATGTAACTCTCTCTCTCCCTTCCTCCCTCTCTCCACATCCATCTTCTTCATGTTTGTGCATCAATAAAGATTCATTGTTGAACATATAATTTTTTTATTAAATAGACTAAAACTTTAAGTGCATGCTCTCAATAGTATTTGTCTCGTATGCTCTATTTTTTTTTATAACTTTTACATTGTAAATTTAAATTGAGCACATTTATTTGTCACCCTTACTTACTAGGTGTAAAAAGAATCCGAAATTTTTTAAATTATAATTAAATGGAGCCTAATTAATTAATTACTAGTAACAAAAGTCAAAAGAAAAAGCAATCGAATCCCTTTATGAGGAAAAACAGCTAAGAAGTGTAAATTTTGTAGTAACTTTGGATATTGGGTGAGGTGGTGCACAATGTGTAATTGTGTGGTGCTTTTATTGTGGGACATGGATAATAACAAAATCAAATGTCCTTTTTGAGAGTGAAGTGTGTATAGTTGGTAGATTATAGAGGTGCATAATTGAGACTTGAAAACAACCTATATGATCTTAATTTCTTTGTCTGCCTCTTCAAAAATCAAACGGTCCCACCTAAAATATAAAGAATCACATGGAAGGAGAGGTAGAGAAATAACTAAATAATCAAACAAATTTTGACCAGAGAGAGAGCGTCTTAAGTTATGTATTCACGGATGTGTTTGAATTTGAGTGATAATACTTAGTTCAATTCAAACTGAATGGCTACTCCGTATCGGTTTATAAATAGAAAAAAATAATTCACACTTATTAAAAATTTAAATTTTTGTGTCTTTTTTGAAATGTATTTTATAAAAGATATAAAAATAATTTTAATTGTTTGTTGTTTATGAAAAAAAAAGATAAAAACCAAAAATTAAATATAATTTGTATTTAATTTTATTTTAGAAAAATATATTTTTTTTATAAAAAATATTTAAATAAAATAAAATTGATGTTTTTTGTTTATAATTTATTAGAAAAAAATGAATATTTTTTTTTATAAACCATTACACCGGGAGTAGTAAGTAACCTTAGAGAATTATAATATTTTATATTTAATATTATATTTTAATAATGATTATGTGTAATATATATATATATATATATATATATATATATATATATATATATATATATATATATATATATATATATATATATATATATATATAAATTATAAAATTAAAAATCTTATAGATGCTTGTTTACCATTTTATGTTCTTTCTTAATTATGTTCGCCGCATTGTTGATAGCTATTTAATATTTCTTTTGTCGCTCAGATGGGTTGGGAATATCATTTCATTTTTAAGTTGCATGCTTTTATAATGATATTATGTCCTTTCGAAGTAAATTATGCATTTTGAATTAAAGATAGAATATTAAGAGATATGTGTGACACTTTATTTTATTTTGTATTATCTTCATATTTTTCGCATTTGTTTGTAAAAAATATATGTTGGGATTTAGAGTGTTACACACACCACTCTTTTGGACACATTCATTTACTTGGATGTTAGTGGGCTAATCCTGTAAGTCCATCCATGCGTTCCATCACTCTAAAGATTTGCAGCATCTTCTATATCAATTCACACATAATTTTGGAGGGCAGCAGGTTTGTCCTTTCTTATAGACGCTTGTTTACCTTCTTTTCAATATATGTGGTAAGGAGGATATGAGAGATGCTGGAAGATTTACAGTTATGATATATGAGATTTGGAAGAATAGAAATGATCTTATTTGGCATAATGAGCACGGGGAAGCCCATAAGATTGGTTGATTAGCATTTCATAAGTGGCAAGATTGGTTTTTGCCCCAACAACTTCAAGATACCAAAATGCCCAACATTATCCTATGACTTAGAATCTGCCTACGAATGGATGGTTGAAATGTAACTTGGATGCAGCTTTTACTATCACCGTGGTACTACTAATAGATTTTGGTGTGTGTGTGTGATAACCTCATGAGTTTCATTATTACAGGTGTGGCTTTGGATATTGGTTCTCTCTCCGTTATTGAAGCTGAAGTCATGGCCCTTAAAAAGGCAATTCTTGAAGCGGTTGAATTGCACCTGGAAAATGTTATTTTTGAAAGTGACTCCCAAAGAGTAGTCCAAGTCATTCATTCCAATCATAATGGGGGATTTTGGTTTAATTTTATTATTACTTCGATTAAAGCTTTGTTACATGATTCTCCTAACTTTGAGGTGGAGTTTATTAAGTGTCGAGCGAATTTGATTGCTCATTCCCTTGCAAGGGCGGCCAACTCTTGGTCTAGGTGTATTAGATTTATCTTGATTCCTCCTTGTATTGAACAAGTTTTGATTAATGAATTGCATTTAGTTTGTTTTGGTCACACAAAAAAAAGCAACGAAGAGACCAACTACATCATCCTTCACGATTAAGCACAACAAGCTACTCCCCAGTCTCATCTCTAGTATCTGCATAATATACATATAGGGAAACATAAAAATAAGAAGAAATGGGTGAGAATACATTCCAAAAATCAAATGATTTTAAAACAACAAGGATAGTATAATCGTCATATAAAATCAAATTACAATCACACAATCAAATAACATAGATAATATGCATGCAATGTTGGTACCAATCTCTTGGATGTACATGATGCATGAATGATACAATTAATGCAAATCGACATCCACAATCCTCCAACTCCAATCCTCGTCACTAGACATAAGTGTAACACCCCGATTAAAATAAGAGAATTATTTAATTGAGTTAATATTATTTTATTAATTTAATTAAATAAAGTTGAATTATTGGATTATTTTTATTATTATTATAGATGTTATTTATTTTAATAATAATTAAATAAATAAAATAAATGGAATATGAAGAGTGGAAGGGTAAAAGTGGAAATTGGATAAAAGAGGCCAAAGTGAGGACTCAGGTTGTTTCACGTGTTTTGCCTCAGAGTCAGAGAAAGGGGGAGAAACGCTGAAGAGAAAGAGAAGGAAGAGGAAAAGGCCAAAGATTGCTCAGAGCTTCCTTCAATCCAAAGAGGTAAGGGGTCTGAACCTTATTAAACAATAATATGCTGAAAATGGTGAAATATTGGATGAACGAAATTGGGATTTTAATCGAAGGAATTCGTAGAAATTATATGCAATGATGTTAGGATTTGTGAAATCGAATAGGGGACTATTTGTATTAGATGATATGAGTGATTTTGTGTGAAATTTGGACTGTGGAAGGATGAATTTGGATAGATCTCGTAGCAGAGAAAGCCATTGCAGATCTGGAAATCTGGTTTCTGGTCATACGCGTATGGCACTAGGCAATACGCGTATGAGATTGCTGGTACGCGTATGGCACTAGGCAATACGCGTATGGATGAGGAAGATGATGTTTTGAACGTGTTTTGGTCTCTGTTGGTACGCGTATGGGAATGTGATACGCGTAGCATACGCGTATGGACATGGGCAATACGCGTATGGATTTGGTCAGGCGTGGGCAATACGCGTATGGGCATAGGCAATACGCGTATGGGCAGACTTGTGGTCTTTCCTGGGCTGTTGTTGTGCAGTTTTTGGTTGTTTAGGCTGAGCGAGGTAACTTAGCTGATGCATGGTATACGAGGGATCATTCCCGTTGCTTTGAGTGGTATAGATATTAGTAGAGTGTGATAATACTGTGTTTGATTATGTGGCATGATGTGATATGCTTTTGTGATAGAATGTGTTAATGATGATGATAACATGACTATATGATGCTGTTGTTGCTATGTTGATTATGATGCATGCTTGGTGTGCATGCATTCATGAAAGGCCGATGCCTAGTGATGAACGGACTGAGTTCCAATGATGTTGTTGACTCCGGGCTTGTTGAGAGGCTTGGTTCCTTGCGGGGAACTCGGATTCTATGGTGATGAATCTGGGAGTGGTGATCCTGTAGTTGGTCACAAAATGGGTATACCGAGTCGTGTTGAGTCATGCATGGGTGTGTGCATTGCATTTGATATGTTGTTTTGTTGATGTTCATGAATATGTTGATTATGATGATTATGATGAGCTGTGTTGGCATATGTGAAATATATTTATGTTTATATTTCTGTCGTTATATTATTATTTAATAATGTAATTCTCACCCCTTCTGCATGTGTTTATGTTCATCTATGATGAGCAATGTGCAGATAAAGAGGAGTAGCTATTGTTGAGGTTTGAAGAATAAGTGTAGAGTTATTCTACAGAGTCGAGTCAAATGCTCTGGTCATGTGACACCGGGGTTATGGGATTCGATAGATAATTGATTATTATTTACGTTGTTTATGATGACTAACATGTTGAGATGTTTTGTTGAGATAATGTTGAACCATTATTATGAATTGTTATATGATGAATGATAATATTAATGTTGTTGTCCGCTGCGAAGTTTTAATAAAATAAATAATATGTTTTATGTTGTGATGCGATAATTGTTATGTTGTAAGAAATGTAAACTCTTCTACATGTTGTACTCTGATAATCTATTTAAATATGTCGTTTGGGTAGAAGGGTGTTACATTAGTGGTATCAGAGCATGGTCAGTCCAGTCGAGTCATAATGTGATGTTTTCCCTGTTGGTCGATTAGTGTAAATGACACTGTCGATATTTAACGGTTGTAGTTGTGTCGTGCAGAGTATGGCTGGAGAAAATGACCGTGCGATTGCTGAGGCTTTGGCTGCTATGGCGCAGGCTATGCAGGCGCAGCAGAATCCGCCGGTCGACGAGTTTAGGAATTTGGGAAGGTTTCTGAAGAATAACCCTCCTACATTCAAAGGGCGCTATGATCCAAATGGTGCTCAGATTTGGCTGAAGGAAATTGAGAAGATTTTCCGGGTGATGACGTGTACTGAAGCACAGAAGGTGCAGTTTGGTACGCATATGTTATCTGAAGAGGCTGAAAACTGGTGGGATAACACTCGACAGAGGATTGAAGTACCAGGTGCTGAGATGACTTGGGAAAGGTTCAAGACGGCCTTTCTGGAGAAATATTTTCCTGCTGATGTGCGAGGTAAGAAGGAGATGGAATTTCTGGGACTGAAGCAGGGTAACATATCTGTTGCTGATTACGCTTTGAAGTTTGAGGAGCTGGTGCAGTATTGTCCTCATTATAATAATGCTGATGCTGAGGAATCCAAGTGTGTCAAGTTTGAGAACGGGTTGTGTCCCGAGATCAAACAAGGCATTGGTTACCAGGAGATTCGTAGGTTTCCTACGCTGGTTAATAAGTGCAGGATATTTGATGAAGATAGCAAGGCTAGGACTGCTCACTACAAGAGTCTTAGTGAGAAGAAGAATAAGGATCGTGGTAGTCCTTATGCATCTCCGAATGGTAAAGGTAAGCAGAAAGTGGTAGATGCGAAGAAGCCAAGTGGAGGAGGATCTCCCATAGCTGGTAAATGTTTCAAGTGTGGCGAGCCAGGCCACCGTGCTGATAGCTGTACCAAGAAAGTGCTGAGATGTTTCCGATGCGGTCAGGCTGGTCATAGAGTTACGGAATGTAAGGATGCTGGTCCGACATGTTTTAATTGTGGCGAGAAAGGCCATATCAGTTCGCAGTGCTCGAAACCGAAGAAGGCGGCTACTGCAGCTCATACTACTGGTAGGGTGTTTGCTCTGAGTGGGGCTGAAGCTCCTAAAGAAGATAATCTGATTAAAGGTACTTGCTTGATTAATAATGTTGAATTGCTTGCTATTGTTGACACTGGTGCTACCCATTCGTTTATTTCGTATGAGTGTGCGACCAGGATTGGTGTGATTATGTCGTCCCTAGGCGGAAGTATGGTGATAGATACTCCTGCTAATGGTTCTGTGAAGACTTCTGTTGTCTGTCGAGGTTGTCATTTGACGATCTTTGAGAGAGAGTTCGTGGTTGATTTGGTGTGCTTACCCTTGCACCAAATTGATATTATTCTGGGAATGAATTGGCTAGAATTCTATGGCGTGTTTATCAACTGCTATAGGAAGACGGTGCGGTTTTCTGAAGTTGGTGAGAATGATGAGGCAAGATTTCTATCTGCTAAGCAGGTGGGGGATTTTGTGAAAGATGAAGCTCAGATATTCGCTTTATTTGCGTCTCTGCAAGCGGATAAGAAAGTGGTGGGTGTAGATTTGCCTGTTGTCTGTGAATTTCAAGATGTGTTTCCGGAGGATGTAAGTGAATTACCTCCAGAACGGGAAGTCGAATTTGCCATTGACTTAGTACCAGGTACGAGTCCAGTGTCGATGTCTCCTTATAGAATGTCGGCAACTGAATTAGTTGAATTGAAGAAGCAACTTGAAGAATTGCTTGAGAAGAAGTTTGTGCGTCCAAGTGTTTCTCCTTGGGGTGCACCAGTATTGTTAGTGAAGAAGAAAGAAGGTACGATGAGGTTGTGTGTCGATTACCGGCAGTTGAATAAGGTGACTATCAAGAATCGGTATCCATTGCCGAGGATTGATGATTTGATGGACCAGTTGGTTGGAGCTCATGTTTTCAGTAAGATTGATTTGCGGTCGGATTATCATCAGATCCGAGTGAAGTCAGATGATATTGCGAAGACTGCTTTCCGTACGAGGTATGGTCATTATGAATACACTGTGATGCCGTTCGGTGTGTCTAATGCTCCAGGTGTGTTTATGGAATATATG